>NC_137605.1:47422920-47745420 GCF_963280865.1 Gymnoscopelus braueri
GCTGAGAAAGATTTTTTGTTGCCAAAAACAATATAACACATTTTACAAGCAAAAACAGCAGCACAAGATTTTCGTTTTTTGGTTATTCACTTTTATATACATTTCTGGCTTGTGAAAAAATACTGCAGGATTTTGTGCGGAGGTATTTTAACCCAAAGTCCACAAGGGTATTGTCTATGCAAAAATGCATTGAAAAAGTAGACCCAAGTCGTGGGAACGAAATTCATTTTCTAGGCACTTTTTGGTGGGTCACAACACGGCCTAATAGTATCCTTATTCTGAGCATGATAATGAGTGAACATTTTGATCATCTTCTTTTTTTTATATAAACATAGATAATATCATGATAAATATCGTATTGTGGACTTGTTATCGTGATATTATTGTAAGCATTTCATCTTACTTAAGCACTAAAGCATTCACGCTTTAACACCTTTTAACTTACTGTAGCACCAATTCATGTACGCTTTATGGATTACTGCGGATTTATAGTGCGTTGAACGACGGGGTCGCACGCGTAAAACGTGGGGGCTTGTTAGATTAGCTATTTTTGGCAACACAACGCAGAAGGCGTTATAAATCAAGCCTACCACATTTCCTAAGCTTATCTGCATCAGGGATCCCCAACCCCCCCCCCCCCCCCCCTACACACAGAGCCATGGATCTCTGACTTCTCCTGGGCGTTGAAGACAGGGGGGGATGAGCTCTGGCCGTCAGCCCATCCTAAACACCACCACCTCAACCACCACTTCCATCTCTTTCTCTCTCCCCCTGCGATCGATGCACTCCTTGGACTTACATCAAAGCCTTCCACTTCCTCCCTTCCACACTGAAGGTTGGTTGATCCACAGGTAACCTTTTCTCTTTCATTCCACGTCTCTCTCTCTCTCTCTCTCTCTCTCTCTCTCTCTCTCTCTCTCTCTCTCTCTCTCTCTCTCTCTCTCTCTCTCTCTCTCTCTCTCTCTCTCTCTCTCTCTCTCTCTCTCTCTCTCTCTCTCTCTCTCTCTCTCTCTCTCTCTCTCTCTCTCTCTCAGAACCAGGGAGCATCAAAGAGCGCTGGGCTCCACGCCAGGGCCCCCTGCTAGCAGCCTCGACTCCCTCCCCCCTGCTGACATCAACCCCCTCACTGTTGCACTACCACCACCACCACCCCAACACACACACACACACACACACACACACACACACACACACACACACACACACACACACACACACACACACACACACACACACACACACACACACACACACACGTTTGCATTACTATACTTGTGAGGACATAAACATTTTAGGAGGGCGATTTAACGAATGTCATTTTCATTTCATTTTTTGCCATTTCTAAACGCTAAACCTATAGACACAAACAGGACAATCAACAAGCACTGTCGCGCTGTGATACGTTATGAGCTTGTAGATCGGCTATAGTCACCGGCGCGCAACTATAAATCGGGCATAATTCAAATCCTAACCCATAACCTCTCATTTTACTCCAATACATTTATTTGAAAACTTTAGTTAATAGTTACTTTGATTATTATTACAAAACATACATTACCCACTTCAGCACTATATACATTTCGGTCATTTGAAAATAGCCAATCTACAAGCTCACAATTCGTCGCGATGCGACACATTGTGAGCTTGTAGATCTGCTATTTTCAAAAGATATTTATACATTTGAAAACTTGAAATGGGACATTCTGCATAACGAGTACTTTTACTTCTGTACTTTTACTCAAGTACATTTTGTATTCCGGAGAACAGAGTATTTCTGTATTGCAGTAGTAATTATTTTACTTAAGTATGAAATGTTAGTACTTTTTCCACCATTGCCTCTCACAAGTACAGTAATACAAGTATACACACACGCACACACACGCACAACACACACACACACACACACACACACAAGCACACACACATTCCGCATCCCACCAGGTGCCCTCATCCGTCCGTGGAGGCTACCCCTGGCTGTCTGTACACATACTGTAAACAACAAGCTGTCAGCAGGACTCAAGTGTGCCAGTCCGTCTGATGTGACCTATGAAACACAAGCCTGGCGGTGCCATGGGGCTCAGGGCTCTGTGGGGGAGGACAGGACCTGGCTGTGATGTGTGTGTGCGTGTGTGTGTGTGTGTGTGTTGTGTGTGTGTGTGTGTGTGTGTGTGTGTGTGTGTGTGTGTGTGTGTGTGTGTGTGTGTGTGGGGGTGCGTGTGTGTGTGTGTGCGCGTGCGTGCGTTTGTGTGTGTGTGTGTGTGTGTGTGGGGAACAGAAGTTTGACTGTGCAGTGTGTGTGTGTGTGTGTGTGTGTGTGTGTGTGTGTGTGTGTGTGTGTGTGTGTGTGGAACACTATAAAAAAGGATGAGGCATGAATTTGTCAACGCAAGATGGTTGAAGTTTGCATAACACCTGATGTTGTTGTTGCCAGTGGCAGAAAAAGTACTCAAATGTTTTAATTAAGTAAAAGTATCAATACTGCAATAAAGAAATACTCTGTTACTCTGTTTAAGTAAAAGTCCGGAATTCAAAATGTACTTGAGTAAAAGTACAAAAGTATAATTGGTATCAAAATGTACTTAAAGTACCAAAAGTAAAAGTACTCGCGACGCAGGATCATGGATCTAATTGTCACAATGATGCAGCCCCAATATATCCCAAAAAAACTAAACCTCAATTGGACGCGCGCCGGACAAATCCAGATACCAAATTTAATACGAACAAAGAAGCTTTGGAAATGTGACAAAGCCTGTCACTTGAGTTCTGTTGATTTATCGCCGTTAGAGAAACTTAGAATAGTTTGCAAAATGTTGGTTTGAATAGATGCTATGCTATGTTTCTCCTTTATGGTGACAAATCAGAAACAGAAAGTGACAAAGTGACTGGGTTCCATTCCATCATTAGAGAACGCAGAGCATCTCCTTCCACCTCTATACGCCGACGACAACCATCTGTACAGCTGCACCTCCCACTCAGACCGGAGGGAAAAACGTTCATTGAAGCCCCTTTTTTATTGCCTTTGCGAACATAATAAGCTGGATGTCAAACAACTTTCTCACACTTAATGACAATAAAACAGAAAACATTCTATTCAGGGTTCCCCACACAAAAACAATAACACTGCCACCTCCCTGGGACCGCTGTCGTGTAAACCACGCACTGGACTCGGCCCTTAAATTTGACAAACAGATAAATGCTGTTGTAAAAAGGAGGCTTTTTACGGGCAGATTGCCAAATTAAATTCTTTCCTCCCAGCCCTACGATGTGGGGAAAGTAATTTATGCTCTCATTTCATCCCGGTTATACTACTGCAACTCGCTGCTGTACTCTGGGTGTTGCTAGTTTGTAGTTTCTTCCATCTCTCGACTACATGCTCACCCAAAATGCCACTGCTAATCTCCTGACTGGCACCTGTAAGCGGTACCACATCACCTCCATACTGGCTTCCCTTCATTGGCTCCCAGTAGTGTTGATTTTGACAGCAAATTTTTATTCAGTTTTAGTCATAGTCTTTTGAATCAAATTCCATTTAGTTCTAGTCATATTTTTAGTCATCTGAAATGTTTTACTGTTAGTCTAGTTTTAGTCGACTAAATATCATTAAATCTACAGTTGATTTAGTCGACTAAAATGTATTTTGGCGGTGCCTTGATGGCGTCATAATGGCTTATTTTACACTTGGTTGCATGCTGAAACTAGCCGATCTACAAGCTCACAACGCGCGACACGTGAGCTTGTAGATCTGCTATTTTCAGAGCGCAACACCCACACGCAACCAAACATAAAATTACTTGTCTTTTAGTTATACGGAATCTCTTCTCCACTATAGTCCCTCCCTGACAGTTTAGTCTAGTTTTTGTTGACAAAATTGTCAATATATTTAGTCTTAGTTTTAGTCATCATAACCTTTTCCTAGGTAGTCGATGAACATAGTTCATAGTTTTAGTTTTAGTCGACGAAATCAACACTGGCTCCCAGTCAGAGTTAAAATGTTTTTTTTTTGTAAGTTTAAAAAGCCCTACGTGGTCTGGCACCACACTACATGTCAGAGTTACTCTGTCCCATTGACACCATCTGGTCACTTAGATCTGCTGACCAGATGCTTCTAACGCAGTGGTTCTCAAAGTGGGGTCCGGGGACCCCCAGGGGTCCTTGAGGGGGTCCCCAGAAAATCAGTTTAACCATTTTAAGTGACCAGGCGTTGCATCGTTGTGTTGTGGGTTTGTTAAAAAAACAAAAAAAACATGGTGGTCCGTGGCCAAATACATATTCATTTAGGGGTCCTTCGTATGAAAACTTTGAGAACCACTGTTTTAACAGCTGAATGTATGTGCCTTTACGGTTGCTGCTCCAAAACCATGGAACAGCCTATACCTTTTCCCTGTTAGGTCTGCACCCTCTAAGGACATTTTTTTATCCAGGCTTAAAACATGCAGAACCTGTTCTCTCTTTGCCTTTTAAAATTCTCTGTGCAGCACATTGGTCAACCTTGGTTGTTTTTAAATGTGCTTTACAAATAACTGACTTGACTTGACATAGACAATCATCATACTATATGTCCAAAGCTAAAAGTAGGTGAGGCTCTTTGTTACACTTGGTATCTAGATTTGTCAGACATGTCCAATTTATGTATTTGTCTATAGGCCGGGTTAGACACCCGCAAATATGTGGCTAAAATGATCAATATAATGGATGTGAGAAACTGAGATTGTACATTTCTTCTATTAGTCAGGGGTACATTAAACTGTACAGAGAGCCATGAAAAACATTATGGAGAAACCACGGACATACAGTAAAACGTATTGTCAGTACTGTAACCGATTTATGCCGCTCAACACAACTGACAACGCAGTAAAATCTCTGTAACTGAACTCACATCTGACAACACTGTAATCATGTATGATGAGTTGATGACCTGTTGTCTGTGGTTCTCACCCCCAGGGATCCTAGAGGGGGTTCCAGGGGGTCTCCAATGAAATTATTGATAGTTGGAAACCAAATGGACCCTTGCAGGTTTGTACAATTTGTACACTTTCTGAGTTATGGGGGTCCGTGGCCTAATAATGCATTCCAAACTGGGGGTTATTGAAATTAAAACGTTTCACAACCACCGGTTTACACTTTTCGGGGATTCCACTTCCAGCTGCCCGTCATGTAGTCTGCCCCAGCCCCCCCCCCCACAAAGGAGGTCACCCCCTCCACCCACCCCCCCCCCTCTTCTCCCTCTCAGCTTTCCCTCATATCAACCCCAGCTATTACCCCCCCCCCCCCCCCCCCCCCTTATCGCTTCACCACTCAAACTCAGATTTGTGTCTCTTATATGTTGTATCTGTCGACCAGAAGGACATGAGCATGGGAAATGACATGTTTCCGCTGGGGGCGAAACATGCGCACGCACAAACAAAGTCACACACACACACACACACACACACACACACACACACACACACACACACACACACACACACACACACACACACACACACACACACACACACACACACACACACACACACACACACACACACACACACACACGCACACACACGCACACACACGTACGTGCTGGGGACTGCATTGGGTTCACAATGTAATTACTGGCAAACAGAGCAGTGAGTTGTACCCACCTGAGCACTGCTAGGATCAGAGCCAGTGTGAGGCTCTGACACTGACAGGCAGAGATAGGAGTTAAGACTGTTAAAACACAATGGCAGACAGCTGCATCTCCTCACATGTCCAAGATGACAGGCTAAATATTTGGACGGAGGAAAATTGAGCAGAAAAAAGCTGCAATCCTATTTTAAAATTGGCTAATGGGAGGGCGGGCGAGCAGGTGGGCGGGCGTACCACGGCCATGTCACTATGACTCAGACATAACCATAAACAAACCTTAAACCCCCATATATAGGCATGTCACTATGACTCGGACATAACCATAAACAAACCTGGTACGGCCATATATAGGCATATATGGACGGCCAAGTCACTATGACGCAGACATAACCATAAACAAACCTGATATGCATGACATGTCACTATGACTCAGACATTATACAATAAGGGTTAGGTTATGTCTGTCCGCCCAAAAAATGTGTGTCCGCAAATCCGGGGCATAACTCGGAGGATAGACCAAATTGTCCAGATTTGGGGTGTGAGCTTCGAATGACCCCTTAATAAAATCAAATCAAATCGAACTTTATTTGTAGAGCACATTTAAAACAACCGAGATTGACTAAAGTGCTGTACAGAGCAGGAGCAAAACAATCAAAGCAAAGTTTGACTGTGATTGGCGAGAACAGTCGTGCGCAATAAATTGCGTATGTGGAAGAGACATCCTCTTCAGGTCAATTCGGGACACAATTGTTTTAAAAAAAATAAAAATAAACATACATATTCTAATGTGTGCTATTTGCAACTTCACAAAAAAATGGAAAGCTTTGCTAAAGGGTAAAGTTATTATGTTTTAAAATGTTTGGTTGGGTTCAAATAATGTGTCATGAGCATTTACAATCATTTCACTGCCGGTTTGTGGTCTAAATTTATCCCAGGTTCATCAAATAAACTGAAATATAATCAAATATATAATCAGGTATTTTTTACATCTGGCAACAAGATTAAAACAGACAATGGCATCTGCTTTGTTTTTTTAACTGTGAAACAACAGAATGTGTGATTCTCTTCTCACGTTTGATGAGCCTTTTATGGAATATAATTGGATATGGGCCTTCCATTGCCTGATATGAATGAGTTCATAGTCTACTGTGTATCTACCCCCCTATAGAAAACACCATACTTCTCTGACTCACCTTTTCGCCTGTCTATTGCTATAGTCCAATTACCTCTTGTACCATTTGGAACTCTTGACCAATACCAATACAAAGTATTGCAAGTAAAGGAAGTGAAGAGATGGAAAAAATATATAACTTTTTGTAGACATCAGGTCAAACATCACAACATGTAGGTTACTAGTAATGACCTCCGAAGGGGCTTTCTCTCATCTGCATTGAGTGTGAAATGCACACTAATTGTGTGTGCCTCACACTCAATGCCATGTTGTCTGCTTATTATAAGCGACTTTGGGCTTGTTTTTCTGTAAAGTTGCTTCTAAATATTGGTAGTTGCTGGTTGCGTTTTTTGGGGGCTTGTTTCTTAAGTTCATTAGCTTATTTGGGACCCCCAAAATTAATAGGTATTACCCCCCATCTGAAAATGTGTTATTATTATTGTTTTTAAAACAACACAAATCTTGTATGGGGGTCCCTGGTCCCCAAAATATTCCAAATATTTCCAAAAAATAATTTAAGATTCGCGACGCGTTGTGAGCATGTAGATCAGCTATTTTCAAATAGTCGATGATGGTAAAACTGGTCGCTTCTTTTGGGCTTGTTTTCGATGACCTGGCCGCTCGTTTCTCTCGCAAAATCTGGCAACACTGTGCCATGAGAGTTGGCAGCTCTGACGGGGCGAGTTAGCTTACTTTGGAAAGACATACAAACGGGACAAATCAAACACGGTCCCCACAGTATACGTGTAGATAATTATTCCCCAGTGAAAACAATGCAAGGCAACAAGCAATCAGGCGGGGGTGATATCTCTATCTCCTCATTTAAGATCCTAGCAGACAGTACAGTAGCTGCCGTGATGTATAATTCCTTTTAATCGTTAATTTCTGTGGGAGTTACAGCAAACATGAACTTCCCTGACCCACAGCCTCCACCCATACATCACTCACCATTAAAAGGCCTCATGCTGGCTTCTATTCAGAGAAAGCCAGCGTGTGTTACGTAACCTACATAGCCGTGATAGCCTGTATCATTCAGACGGGAGGTCAGCGTGCTTTCGTCGTGATGGTTTGTTTACAGACAACAGATTAAGAATAACATTCATTACCTACAATCATCAACAAAAATCACACAATACAGGGGGGAGGAAAAAAGACAAGGACTTAACAAGCAAAGCTCTATATATAAAAAACAACAACCATAAAAGCTAAAGTGCTAATGAGCTTCTGCGTAGGCTACTCAGAGTGAAAGACGGCTAATGACTTGTATATGATAGCAGACTGCCGCTCAAATTCCTCCTCCAGACCAAATTGCTGTTACATAAAAATAGAGCATAGAAAAAAAAGAGGGAGATGCGAGCTTGATGAACTCTATGTATCAGCAGCTTCTCCTCTCTGGGAAAAAAGAGACGGACACGGCGGTAGCAGCTCGTTACGACCGTGTTCACGCCGGCCCTTATCAAGCGCTACATGACAGAACATGGCGGCACACGGCTAGCCAAACAGCTACTGTACTGTATGTGTGTGTGTGTGTCTGTGTGTGTGTGTGTGTGTGTGTGTGTGAAGAAAATGCAGAGTAGGTGAGGTGGTTGGTCTAAGCCAGGGTTGTTCTCAAACATTGGCATTTCAAGGACCCCCCAGTTTGACATGCATTAGGCCACAGGACCCACATTTGATACAAGTGTTTTATCTCTGGGAGCCCAATCTACACTGGAAAAGCTTCAGTATCAATTTAGCTGATTAAGGCGTGAGGTTCCGATTATACAAAATGTCTTCTAAATCCTAACAGTTTTCTGAAAAACTTATGTTAAATATCAGTGGTGCTCAACAAAAATATGTTGTTCCAGGGACCCCCAGAAGCAAAGATTCAAGTTAAAAATGTTCGCCTAAAAAAATTTTATATATTCAAAGATTTGCACACATTTTCACGATTTTTTTTTTCACGAAGTACGAAATAACGGTTAAAGTGGTTAAAATATAAAATTACACGGATGCGTTCCAGGTCTGAATGGGTTAACTCTGAGAGTATACAAATGGAACCAAAGGGCCTATAGGATCCATTAGGACCCCTGGTGGTCCCCGGACCCGGCGGTCTAAAGCAGAGGTTCTCAACATGGGGGTCTGGGGACCCTTCAGGGGGCCTCCAGGGGGCCCCATGCTAAACGATTGATAGTTAATGCTTCCTGTTATTACATTGTTGTTAAGTAAACATAACTATAGAGAACATGCTGTACCTGAGTACCACTGTTATACATACAGTTCATGAATAGTAAAGTCATTCTGGACCAAATGTCAGACCATATCAGACCAAATCAAATCAAATAAAAGGGTTCTGAGATTGGGGAACCAGGGGTTAAAACACATGATCACATGGGGGTCCATGAAAAGGTCACTGGTCAGTAAGTCATTCCAGTTCATGTTGGTCATTTTAGGGTTAGTGTTTTAACTCTATAGGAATTCTCGAAGACTGTACTGGAATATTCTTTCCTTCATTTAACGTACTGTGTGTGTGTGTGTGTGCGCGCGTGCTACTCAGGCAGAACAGGCCGGTTTGATAAATGACTTAAATAATGAGGATTCCCAGGAGCTCTCAAGTTAACTACAGTGTAGGATTGCTGTGATAAACATCCAAATAGCACGCACGCACGCACGCACGCACGCACTCGCGCACACACACACACACACACCCACACCCACACACACACACACACACACACACAGCAGGTGCAGTGCATGCTTCACAATCACACCCCGTGCACACAATTTAATCTCAGAATCATAGGTGGATCTGCAGATACATACAGTACTGTACCGCGCTATTAAAAATAAAACCACAACACAGCACGGCCCACAATGCATCACACCTTGAGCTACTGCACACCAACACGTGCCCAGAAGCCTGATTCCCTGCTCACGTCTGCACTTTACTCAGCCTCATGGCATCACGTTAAGCACACCCCTGCATGATGATGCTAATGTTTCTAAAGGAACGCGTACACAGTGGTATAAAGTGACTAAGTACGTTTACTCAAGTACTGTACTTAAGTACAATTTTGAGGTATTTCTTTTACTTTACTGGAGTGTTTCCAATACCTGCTTTCACATACTGAATGCTATCAGCATACAGCCTACTGTATGTACTGTATATATCTTTATATTATGTTCAATTTAACCTGTTCTCCATCTCTTTCCCCTTGCTCTCTGTCCTCTCTCTTCTCACGGACCACTACAACATGAAGCAGCTGAGCTTTAGGCATATAAAACTGATGTGACAAACACTGGATGGCATTTTTTTTTTTCGAGCGGCTACGCGTTTCTCGCCAAAGCATGAATTAAGCACGACACACGCGATCACGTTCGCAGCACTTCAAACAGACAAACGGAGAGTCAGAGTGGGGGAAGTATAGCAGCATGCAGGCACAGAGGGTTAAGACTTATTTATATACTTTGTCGTAAGACCGTGGTGCACCTGCACCCCAAAAAATAGCAGATCTACAAGCTCAAAATGCGTCGCAAACGCGACGCATTGTGAGCTTGTAGATCTGCTATTTTTCATCAGGGGGGGGGCGTGTGTAAGTCAGGCATAACAACACACTGCCTGCTGCATGAATATCAAAAAGCTCCCTGGCTTTGACCTTGAGATTAATATTTAAAGGCTGGCTATGGCTACAGTCTGCACACGCACACACACACCCACACAGACACACACACATACTGTACAGGCACACACACACAAGCGCGTGCATGTGTGTGCGCACGTGCATATGCATGTGCATATTTACACACACCCACATAGACGGACACACACACACAGACACACAGACACACACACACACACACACACACACATATGCACATGCACACGCACACATACACACACACACAGTCTTTGTGCCCGCTGGCCATCAATGCACTCTGTACAGGAACAACTGATTATATATGATGATGGATGTGCGGGTACGGGGGAGATAATCATTGCCGTTTCGTGCAAACTGCATATCTCCAAATGGTAAATGGTCAGCTTGTCATCTTTTAAGAAACACACAAACAAACAAACACAGAGAAATTGCTAGAGACATGCTGTACAAAAACTAAACATATACATCTATAACAGGGTCAGACAGACAGTCACGGGTAAATTGTAAACGGTGCGTTTATATAAGGCGCCTTTATCCAAATAGGCGCTTTATAATGTGCTTTACATTCACCCATTCACAAACACGTTGGGTGTGTGTGTGTGTGTGTGTGTGTGTGTGTGTGTGTGTGTGTGTGTGTGTGTGTGTGTGTGTGTGTGTGTGTGTGTGTGTGTGTGTGTGTGTGTGTGTATGTATGAATGGCGACGGCGTAGGAAAACTATGCAAGGCGCCAACCTGTTCGTCGGGAGCATTCAGGGTTTAAGTGTCTACTAGCTCAGTGGTTCTCAAACATTTTCAAGTCAAGGACCCCCAAATTGATATGTATTTGGCCGCGGACCCCCATCTGAAAAGGTTTCGGTACCAGGGATCCCAAGAAGAGAAGATCTATGCAAAACAAAAGGTTATTCACAACTTTCGATATTATTAAGATTTTTTTTTTAAATAGCAGATTCGTGCCGCACTGTGAGCTTGTAGATCTGCTATTTTTTAATAGCCAACATTATAAATGGATAAAGTGGTTAAAATGATCGAGACACTATATTAACTACTTTCGCTGGGGACCCCCTGGAACCCCCCCACGGACCCCTGGGGGGGTCCCCGGACCCCACTTTGAGAACCACTGTATACTATAGCTCAAGGCCACTTTCTTCCTCCTGAGCCACCGCTGCCCTCTGGAATAATAATACATTAAGGATGATGCAATCTTTGAAAACACATTTTTTAGCCTATGTTACAGAGGAGAATCTCAGCATTCTAATCCTAAAGCAGCTTGTGGTGTTTACTGTTTACTTTTATACGTTCTATTTTCTGCCTTTGGGGGGAGTCTATTGTCTTTACGCTGCAAGATCTCCTCTCTTGTGCATCTTAACTCCGTTCAAGAGGGGGAAATAAAGCTGAAGGGGAAAAACAACACACCTAGATCTGTTGACAAGCTTGTTATCTTTTAAACTGTTCCCTGCTAGCGTGTTACATTGTTTACATACACCACTAAACTAGATTCATCATTCAGAGTTGTGCTATTTACATTATGAAAGCCAAGACCTATTTACTGCCACCAAAACAAAACCCTAAAAATAGAGATTTTGACATAAAACCTTGTATTTATTTGATGTCGTTTCCCAAACTGATCCTGGTAGACCAGATCATAAAGCAACAACGGAGGTCCTCTGATGCTATCCACACATATCTATATATGAACGGAACATGAATAATACAGACACCATTCAAATTGCATTATATCTGCGCAGGATTTCCCCCTTTTAAACAGCATCAATTTAGCCTAAACTTATCCTTACTCAATCACCAGCCCAGCTGTTGCTAGACAACCAACTCGTAATTCCAGCACGGTCCCCCCGGGTTATGGGACATAAACAGCTGACGGGCCGTCCCTCCTGTGTATGGGAACAACAACGATAATGCGTGCCACGAAAAAACATCTGACAGTGTTTCCTGATAAGACATTGATGTGTTTTTTTTCTTGTTGTATTGTGTTTTTTTCTAAACGCTACATGGATTAAGTGTGTTGTGATTGCCATTTGGGAGCCCAGTGCTCTGATTTTGGAGAGGCGTCCCGGCAGGAAATGATAATGTAACAGTTCTGAGTAATTGACAGATAAACAGAGAAACATATACTGTATGCAGCGTGCAAAGTGCTGGAGAACTTTAATCCCTGGATACACATGGATTGATCGTGTCTGGATATAGCTTCGTCGTTGTTGCCTTTGGACCACAAGGTTCTGGATTGGATCCCGGGCGGTCGGGCAACGCCAACTCAGAGTATATGAGTACCTCGGCTCGGGTGGCTTAGATGTGCGGTAAGCAGTGGTGGAAAAAGTACCTTTTTTACCAGGTGCTCGAAGAGCGCCTGAGTCTACAAACAGTCAGACTAATCATCATCATTCGACACCTAGTCGCCAGCTATTCATCATTGGCTGTCCTGGCTGTCCTTCACTCCTTTAAGCCAATGGGGACACTTCCCCTTCGGCCCGGTCTTTAAGCCAATGGGGAGACGGCCCGTCCTCCGCAGTAACCGCCCTCCGCTCCCCTCATTCACACTGCAACAGTTGCAGACAGTGCAAGTTGCACTGCTGCCTCAGGCAGGAGAGTTAGCCTAAATGCTAGCGTGCTTAATGCTATTAAGTTATTATTTGCCCATGTTCACACTGACTTCAATCTTCGCTATTGTTGGGAAGACCCGTGTGGTGTCGAAAAATTTTGCCACCACTTATATAAAAAACATTATTAGCGTTTAGCGTCGCATT
Source organism: Gymnoscopelus braueri (assembly GCF_963280865.1). Lineage (NCBI taxonomy): Eukaryota > Metazoa > Chordata > Actinopteri > Myctophiformes > Myctophidae > Gymnoscopelus > Gymnoscopelus braueri. The sequence continues at coordinate 47,436,099 of NC_137605.1, forward strand.
CAATGTTGCCAGGTTTGGCGAGAAACAAGCAATCCGAAAAACAAGTAATCAGGTCTATGAAAACACACACACACACACACACACACACACACACACACACACACACACACACACACACACACACACACACACACACACACACACACACACACACACACACACACACACACACACACACACACACACACACACACACACCTGGTAGAATATGACTTTTTTCATTTCGTTCTTGTTTTTTACTTGAGTAAAAGTATCAATACTACAATGTGGAAGTACTCTGTTACAAGTAAAAGTACAAAAGTATTGGTATCAAAATGTACTTAAAGTACCACAAGTAAAAGTAGAAAAATGCATCGTGACCCGTTCAAACAGCCTAGGTATAAAATAGGGCTAAAGTGGTTAATGTATGTTTTATAATGATACAATTTATATCTGCAAAGTAACTAGTAACGAAAGTTTTCAGATGATTGTAGTGGAGTAAAAGTACAAGATTTGCCTCTGAGATGTAGTGGAGTAGAAGTAAAAGTATAGACAATTGGAAATACTCCAGTAAAGTAAAAGTACCTAAAAATTGTACTTAAGTACAGTACTTGAGTAAATGTACTTATAGTTACTTTACACCACTGGCGGTAAGTATTGGAAGTTGATGGTACTGTATTCATAGGTCCAGGATTTGTAGTGTGCCCCCATCCAGTTATTACACTGGCCCAGGGCACAGAAAGAAAAGAAAAGAAAGAGCTCAAGAGAAAAACATAGGACAAGACAAAGAAGACTAGACTAGGACAACAAGAGCTCAGTCACACTGTCAGTCAGTCACAACCGGAGGGAGAAGAATCTAAACACACACACGTCACACACGCACACGCACACGCACGCACACACACACACACACACACACACACACACACACACACCACAACAACAAGTGAACCTAGGAGTGTTCAACCAGTGGTCCGGGGACCACCAGTGGTCCTTGAAGGGGTACCAGGGGGTCCCCAGCAAAATTAGTTAACATAGCGTCACAATCATTTTAACCACTTAGCTTTGGCTATTCAACAATAGCAGATCTACAAGCTCATAGTGCCGCGCTATGAGCATGTAGATCTGCTATTTTTGAAAAATCTTGAATATTTGTGTATCTTTGAATATATACATTTTCAACTCAAATCTTTGCTTCTGGGGGTTCCTGGCACAACATTTTCAGATGGGGGTCCGCGGCCAAATGTATATCAATTTAGGGGTCCTCAGGGTTAAGGTTGAAAACCACTGCTCTACAGTGAAAAGGTGGGTCTTAAGCGTTCCACCTCAGCAATAAGCCATTCCAAACTAATTACTACATAATCAATACCATACTGTGAAAATGAATACTTGGCTACGTCGGGGCTCAGGAGGTAAGATCATCAATAAACGGAAGGTTCCCGTTCCGTTCCCCCACTCCAGCCGCTTAATAGCTACGTATCAGTTTGTGGGGAGGTTAATGTGACAATCTCTGAGAACTTCCTTGGGGAAACGCCAATAATCGTCAAGTTCAACAGAGTGTGGACTCTATACCGTTTGTTAGGATGGCTGTGTCAGTTGGCTGGTCCGTCGGTCAGTTCCTCCACTACTTTGGTTGGTTTCCACTCGCAAACACACTACCAGTGGGGGAAAAAGTCCTCACATTTTTTACTTAAGTAAAGTATCAATTCTGCAATATAGAAATACTCAAAATTTACCTGAGTAAAAGTACAAAAGTATTGGCATCAACATGTACTTAAAGTACCAGAAGTAAAAGTACTCATTATAAAGAGTCCCATTTCAGTTTACAAAAGTGTATACAAATCTATATCTACAAAAAAAAAAAAAAGTAAATGTACTTAGTTACTTTACACCACTGCACTACAGCATATCTCAACATCTAATGGGCAGATCGCCATGAAACATTCCGAGTGCATTCACCCTCCCTGGAGGATGAATCCTACCATTCGAGTGACCCCTTGACCTTCCGTCTAGCACCACCCTCAGGCCAAAAATATCAAGTATTCAAGCAAGACATCTCCACAATCTAATGGCTTTTCCTCTAGTGTCACCCTTTGGCCAAATTCCAATATGGTATAAGTAGCACAGCATGGACTCAAGGGGATGCTAGCAGGGCTTTTTACACTCTTATTGTTGTTTTATTTCAATTCTCCATCTGTCCTTCACCTGTTTTTATCAGATTGAAGGTAAGTGCTCTACTTCTTGAATCCAGACCTTTTCCGATTCCATCGATTCCACTATCTTGCCTGCAACTGCTGTGCAATTAACTGAAAATATTTAAAGACAGATATTCATAACCAATAACCAATTCAATCTTGCTCATGTAGGGTAATCGAATAGCCGAGAAGCCGTTTTAAAAAATATATATAATTTCTTATTTCTTATATATCAACGAATCGACAAGAAAATGTTCAAGTAGATCGACTAAATCCATTTGTCTGATTAGCCATTTAACGCTGTATTATATGATGTTGCATTAGACTATCGTGAGTGCAAATCTATATAAATATATATTTTTCTTTACATTTTTATCCCACGATTTTGTAACCCTATTTTTTACACCCAGTGCCAATTGTCTATGTAATCCTGGGCACTACCTTCCCGCTGCCAACCTAGGGAGGCCAGGGCCGAGCTCATGACTCCTTCAATGCATGAGAGCCAACTGACCTTCTTGTCACCTGACAGGGGAGAGTTTCCCTGGTTGGACGTAGCGCGTGGAAGGAACACGTTATTCCAACCAGTTCCCTTCCCCTCCATCAGGCGCCCCGGCTGGCCAGGGGGAGGCAGTATAGTGACCAGGATTACTGCATGTTTTTGTGAGGGTACCTACCCTAGGAGACACAGGGAGAACATGCAAACTCCACACAGAAAGGCCCTTTCGCCAACCCCACCTAGGGTATGGGCACTGATGACGCGGAGGAGAGAACACGCCCCCAGCGCCCACAGCGTCCCCTGCGGGAATCGAACCCAGGACCTTCTAGCTGTGAGGCGACAGCACTACCGACTGTGCCACCGTGCCCCCTAAGAGTGCAAATCTATTTTAACTGAAATCTTTGCTTCTGGGGGTCCCTGAAACAAAATGTTTTGAGATGGGGGGGGGGGGGGGGTCCGCGGACAAAATGTTTGAGAACCACTGATATCAACGTAAGTTAAAAAAAAAGAAAAGAAATAAAAACCGTTAGGATTTAGAAGACATTGTAGAATCCCCCCGAAGCAAAGATTTGAGTTATAAATGTTCGCTTTGAAAGAAATATATATATATTCAAAGATTTGCACACATTTTCACGATTGTTTTTTCAAAAATAGCAGATATACAAGCTCATAGCGCGGCTTGTAGATCTGCTATTTTTGAATAGCCAAAGTAATCTAAAAAAATGACACACAGATGCGTTCCCGGTCTTAAATGGGTTAATCGTATCTGAGGCAAAAGTCTTAAATAATGGTGATGTTGATTTGAAGTCGCCCATACTGCATGCTTCTGTTTTCATTCTACCTGTCCGTCAAGTGTCTCTCTCTCTCCCTTCTCTCTCTCTCTCTCTCTCCCTGGGTGGGTAAGTGAACACGATGCAGTGTGTGACACTGTTTGGGCAGGAAGTTCTGTGTGCGTGTGTGATTCCACATCGCTGCTGTCGGGGCGGGAAACCTCGTATCTCCATGTTTCACATTTTTATGTTAATACCCTACTACTTCATCACTAAGTGACTAAGAGTGTCGCACAAATGTAGTGAAAATAGCCGATCTAAAAGCTCACAACGCCTCATATCACCTCACATCTTGAATATCGGCTTTTTCTGTATTTAACCCATTAAGACCGGGACTGTGTCATTTTTAGATTTCTTTGGCTATACAAAAATAGCAGATCTACACGCTCATAGTGCGGCACTGAGCTTGTTAGATCTAGCTTGTTAATAGCTAGATCTGCTATTTATTTATTTTTATGAAAATGTGTGCAAATCTTTGAATACATATATTTTTTTAAGCGTTAGGATTTAGAAAAAAATAGTTTTTAAAATAATATAAAAAAGGAATGGCTTTAGACATACAAGGTCTCCACCCGACAGCCAAGACATGTTTTTATCCTCCTCGTTCCGTCAGATAGATCCACTCATCTAGCTCTCCAACCCCCCCCCACCACACACACACACACACACTCCCCCACCACACATCTCCTCCTTCCTGCCTCATCACAGGGAGAATCCACGTCTCATCGCTGTCGGCCCAAACCTTGTATCTAAACGTTTTTCAACGTATTATTATAATTTGTTGGGTAAACTAATGCCCTAATACGTCGTACTGCGCGAAAAGAGGCGAAAATAGACATTTTGTTTTTCCAATTGTATAACAATGTAGAAAGTGAAAGTGTTTGTGAGTGTGTCTGTGGGGTTTAGGAATATTTAACCACACGAAAAGTAGGCTTAATAATAAGCGCTTGTTGTGACTAAATAATAACTTAATTGTATCCATTGGAACATCGTTTATTTTTTCTTACATTTTGTGGAAAGGTAACGATTTTGGACTTACAAGGTTTCCAACCGACAGCAACGACATGCACAACATGCGCTAGCACGCTATCCAAGAACAGCACAATATGCGCTAGCACGCTATGCAAGAACAGCACAACATGCGCTAGCACGCTATGCAAGAACAGCACAACATGCGCTAGCACGCTATGCAAGCGTTTTTACACTGAAGTACTGTATATATGGCTCACAAAAACGTGCGTTGCGATGCGACGCATTGTGAGCTTGTAGCTCGGCTATTTTCAAAAGATGTTTATACATTTAAAAACTTGAAATGGGACATTCTGCATAAGGAGTACTTTTACTTTTGGTACTTTAAGTACATTTTGATGCCAATACTTTTGTATTTTTACTCAAGTACATTTTGAATTCCGGACTTTTACTTGTAACAGAGTATTTCTATATTGCAGTATTTATACTGCGTGTGTGTGTGTGTGTGTGTGTGTGTGTGTGTGTACACACACACACACGCGCGCTCTACTTCTACTTCTTTCCACTGAGTGCTCAAACCCACACCTGTCCCCCTCTATGAGGCATCCAAACAAACCCACAAACAATGCGGATGAGGAGAAGTGACGGCTGAGCCTCAGGTTTCGTTTCATCTCCCTCTTCTTGTCTCTTCCTCTATGTTTAGCGCGGCGTGAGGCCTCCGCACGCCACCGTCCTTTTGGAGGAGACGGTGGGGAGGCAACCTCACTGCCGGAGCGGGTTTACTCTGCCGAGCATGTGATCAAAGGCTCCGCATGGGTGTGTGTGTGTACGTGTCTGTGTACGTGTCTGTGTGTGTGTGCGTGTGTGTACAGTAGGTGTGTGCGTGTGCATGTGTGTTTGTGTGTACGTGTCTGTGTGCGCGCGTGTGTGTAGGTGTGTGCGTGTGCGTACTTGTATTACTATACTTATGAGGGCCAGATGTCCCCACAAGTATAGTAGAAAAAGAGAAATAGACGTAGTGAGGACCGTTTTCCTGCTCCTCACAGGAGAACTGGTCGTTTTATAGTTAAAACATTAGGTTTACAAGTAGGAAAACATTCAGGTAGGACTTAAGGTCCTTACACACCGGGGCGATTTCTTTCATGCGAATAATACGTTTTTTTTTTAAACCTTATAAAGTCAAGCTTCCACACCAGTTTCGCGGAGCGAAAAAAGCGTCTTTTAATTATTCGGAACGAGTCCGAATTTTGCGTATATTCGCATATTCGCCGGTGTGTAACCGCCTTTAGGGTTAGGAGGATTAGACATTTAGAGGTCATGTGTAAGGATTATGTCCGATTTATACTTAGTTGGTATTGTGCACCGGAAATAGGCAATCTACAAGCTCACAACTTGTGAACTTGTAAATCGCCTATTTTTCTTTGCTTTAGGGTTAAAAATGGCACCAAAAAAACGAGACTGAAACGGCAATCATAAAATTGTCGTCCTAAAACGTTGCTGTCCTCACAAGTATAATAATATGTGTGTGTGTGTGTGTGTGTGTGTGTGTGTATGTGTGTGTGTGTGTGTGTGTGTGCGCGTGTGTGCGTGCAAACTCCTCACAGAGAGAAATACAAGTGAAGCTGCAAATAGCTGACATTCTGAGGTGCGATGCTTCAAAGCCCAGTCTCTGCACAGTGAACAATCCAGAGTGTGGATTTAACCATCAGGATGACTTCCTGCTGCTGTGTGTTACAGGTATGTACGAGGTGAGAGGAAACAGGGCGTGGCCTCACCCTCGCAGAGGAAACTGTGACATCATCAAAACAGTTTGAGTGACAACATCACGCTGCCATTGTTCTGTTCATGTGACATCATCATCACACAAGGCAAACTGCCTATCAAAGTGACTACTGGCCAATCACAGCCCGTCTTTTCCGGGATTTGGCAGAATATAGTTGTATAAAAGATATAACAGGATTTTTATACAACTAGATTCTGACAAGTCCCCGAAAAGACACGCTGTGATTGGCCAGTAGTCACTTTTAGTGGCAGCGTGCCTTCCCGAAAATGGCGGCCGCGGATACAGGTCGCTCCAATGAACTGCAGCGGCCCATGAGGTATCTAGGTTTCTATAACTATGGTTTAAGTGGTTAAATATCGCTCCTTCCTGTTTGACTCTCGTTCTCTTAGATCAGCTATTCGCAACCTGTGGGCCTTGAGGATATTGCAAGTGGGTCTCCAGATCAGTGGCAAAACACAAAGATTGTATTGATAATAAAGCATTAATATTAAAATAAAACATCAACAAAAAATACATCACAGCATTTTTTCTTTAAAACCTTGTATTTTTTTCATTGAGATACCAGTAAATAAGAAATTAAAGTACACTGCATTAGTTGACCCACTGATCCAAGCCGGAAAACAATCGATAAATTGATCACTATGATAAACATGCTCTGAAAATGCACGTGGCCCACCCAACTGACCACCCATCAGATGGGTGGGCATGCGATTAACTCTCTCGATATAAGAAACTCGTTCCCTCGTATCTCTCCATCACGTCCCTCCCTCCCTATGCCCCATGCCTCCCCTTCTATTCATCTTCTATATCTCTCTGTCTCTCTCTCTCTTATTCTCATATCAGACGGCATCTCCTCTTCACTTCCTGTATCTCTCACTCCGTCTTCCGCCTTCCGCGGCGTCTCCGCTACGCCTCTTCCTCCTTTGTGATATCTCCTCCAGCCTCCCCTCCCCTCACATCTCCTCCATCCTAACCCATCCCCCCCTCAACCCCTTCCCTATATTTATCTCCAAACTCTATCTCTCTTCCTCTCTCTCTATCCATCCCTATCTGTCTGGATCTCCCCCCCACCCCGCCCCACCCTCTCCCTCTCTCGCTCTTCCAGTCCTCAGTGGGGTTACTACTCACAGGGGTGTGAGTAGTAGGGGTGTGTGTGTGTGTGTGTGTGTGTGTGTGTGTGTTACTATACTTGTGACGGCCAAATATCCGGGAACGCATCTCTGTCATTTTAGATTTCTTTGGCTATTCAAAAATAGCAGATAAACAAGCTCATATGAGCTTGTAGATCTGCTATTTAAAAAAAATCTTGAACATTTGTGCAAACCTTTGAATATATATATTTTTTAAGCGAATATTTGTAACTCAAATCTTTGCTTCTGGGGGGTCCCTGGAACTAAATATTTTGAGATGGGGGTCCGCGATCAAACACATATAATTTTGGGGGTCCTTGACATATGTGTGTGTGTGTGTGTGTGTGTGTGTGTGTGTGTGTGTGTGTGTGTGTGTGTGTGTGGGTGTGTGTGTTACTTGTGAGGGCCAAATATCACCACAAGTTATTATAATGTGAGAAATAGACACGGTGAGGACCATTTTCCTGTTCCTCACAAGAGAAACGGTTGTTTCATGGGTAAAAAATATTTGGGGTTTACAATGAGGAAAAGATTGAGGTTGGGGTTAGAATTAGACATATAGAGGTTATAGGTTTAGTTGTTGGGTTAAGAGTTATGCCTGATTTACATTTAGTTGTGCTTCGGGGGTTGTGCACCAGAAATAGGCGATCTACAAGCTCACAACACGTTGTGAGCTTGTAGGTCACCTATTTTCGGCTTTAGGGTTAGGGTTTAAAATGTAAAAAAATAATACAAAACGCAATACATAAAAAGAGGCATAAAAAAACATTGATGTCCTCATTGATGTCCTCACAAGTATAGTGTGTGTGTGTGTGTGTGTGTGTGTGTGTGTGTGTGTGTGTGTGTGTGTGTGTGTGTGTGTGTGTGTGTGTGTGTGTGTGTGTGTGTGTGTGTCTGTGTGTGTATCTGTGTGTGTGCGTGTGCGCGCGTGTGATAAAACAGTAAACGTGTGTATTTCCTGAACGCCTCTCAGCTCAGTGTCTGCATTAAGCGAGGCGACCCCACTCCGACTAAAAGTCCATCGAAGGTAGTAGCAAGGTAACAAAACACTATACGCTCGCACACGCACACACACACACACACACACGGGGGGAAAGGGAAAAAAAACAAACAAGTCATATTCATCACAGTAATTGTGCGGGGTGCGTTGCGTGTGCGGGCGGTGTGTGTGCCGATGAGGGATGGTGCTGCTGGCGGCTTCCATGACGCCCATGAATCACCGCCAGCGCCGCTCGCCGGCCCCTCCGCCGCCATAAAACAAAAGATGGAGATGAAAAATGCAGCAATTAAGTGATTTGATTTCTGCTCTACCCTCCCTGTCCTCCTTTTCTAGCAACCTCGCCTCTGCTCGCCACACACACACACACACACACACAAGCGCGCGCAACCACGCACGCACGCACAGACAAACAAACACACACACACACACACTGAGAGACACTCACGCACGCATACACACATACGCACACACGTATATATACATACACGTTTATGTTACCTACTTGTGAGGACCTCAACATTTTAGGACGGTGATTTTATGAATGCCACATTTTTTGGGGATAATTTTTTAACCCTAAAGCCAAAAACAGTGGATCTACTATTGATCTACTATTACATTCTTTCTGCAAAGTATAAATCAGGCCCAAACCCTATACCTGACCTCTAAATGCCTAACGCTAATGTCCTAATTGTAAACCTACCACTACAAAGATCTACATTTCTATTGCAAGGACCAGGGCAATTGTCCTCACAATGCCTAGAACGCAAATTGTACTATACTTGTTGTGGGGACAGTTGATCCTCACAAGTATAGACACACACACACACACACACACACACACACACACACACACACACATGCACGCGAAATAAGCACACAAATACACACACAGAAGAAGTGCTGTGGGTCCAGGTGCATGTGCCTCTAAACACATCCGTGTGCACGTGGAGTCTCTCTCTCTCGCACACGCACACACACACACACACACACACACACACACACACACACACACACACACTTAATCTCAGAGACTTACTGTCACATAAACACACGAGGGTATTAGAATTTACCGCTCATGTGTGTGTTGTGTATAGACCTACGCATCCAGCCTGTGCATTAGCATCCTGAGCCCCCTGCAACACTTAAATAATAAAGGGAATCACCTTCAAGGGATTGATGAGGGAAGAGGCCGGTGGACGGGTGTCATCTTTACCAACGCAAACACACAGTATAATGTGAGATCATCTCTGACCAATAATACACAACCACCTACTGTACCTATACAGTCCCTAGTGTACCGCCAAGAAGCTGGGTATTACCACACATGCTGTGCATTAGTGGCAATCAACCCATTAAAGGGATAGTTTTGATAATTTGATGACCGGCAGCGGTTCCGGTATGAGACACAAAGAGTCTCCTTTGTGTCTCCTACCGGAACCGCTGACTACCGGTCCGCTGGTCATCAAATTATTGGCTTAGGAATACGACAAAAACAAAAAAAAATCCATGAATTCAAGTCTCCATGGGGTGAATAATCGATAGGAAAAAAAGTGAACTATCCCTAAATTATTGTGATGCTATATTAACACATTTTGCTGATGGGGACCCCCTGGAACCCCCCCCCAAGGACCCCTGGGGGTCCCCGGACCCCATTTTGAGAACCAATGGTCTAGGGCAGTGAGAAGTGGATAGACACCCTCGCTCGCGGCCGACACAGACAATAAGCCACTCCGACCTACTTACTTTCTTGCTTAATTTCCTGGTCAGGTTGAGAAGTTATACAACATGTGATGTTATATACAACTGTCATTCGATCTAGCCTGAACGTAATGTAAAGAGGCTGTGCTGTATGTATGTTCATGCATATGCTCAAAGAGTCAGGTAAATAAAACTCAGATTTTGAGGGGGGAAATGGTCTCTCTACTGAGAAAAGTTTTGTATGTATTAACCCCTGCTCTAGCTCACTTGCATTGGTTACCAGTGCAATACATACAGGATTTGTTCATTTCTTTTAAATGGATTAGACAATACATCACTGATCTACTGACTCTACTTTCTGCCCCCAGGTTACTTGGGTCAGTGGTTCTCAAAAGTACAAAAGTATTGGCATCAAAATATACTTAAAGTACCCAAAGTAAAAGTACTCAAATGTTTGAAAATAGCAGACCTACAAGCTCACAACGCGTCGCGATGCGACGCGTTGTGAGCTTGTAGATCGGCTATTTTCAAATAGCCTAGGTATAAAATAGGGCTAAAGTGGTTAATTCATGCTTTATAATGTAATAATTTATATCTGCAAAGTAACTAGTAAATAAAGTTGTCAAATAATTGTAGTGGAGTAAAAGTACAATATTTGCCTCTGAGATGTAGTGGAGTAGAAGTAGAAGTATTGAAAATTCGAAATACTCCAGTAAAGTAAAAAATACCCCAAAATTGTAGTACAAAAGTACAGTACTTGAATAAATGTACGTAGTTACTTTACACCACTGCACAGGTCTGTAACTCTGAGAGTAACGCTTGAGAACCACTGACTTAGGACGTCTTCTCAACAACTCCTTTCAGGTCACCAAACACACCTCAAACCTAAAGGTGAGCAGGCGTTCTCTGTTGCTCTCCTCAGACTAAGTCCTACTCCACCATTGACCATTGTAAATCTCATTTAAAGACCTAGCTTTTTTTCTCTCGCTTTGAGCTCAGTCTGAGGTTGCCCCATGCTTATGTTTTGCAAGTCCACTCAGTGGATCTAATTCAATTTCTTTTTAATACCCTCTTTACAGCAATTTAATCTGTCATTTGTTTTATTCAGTTTCATGTACCTTTTTAATTTCACTACTTTATTTTGGATTTTATTATTTTATTGTGATTTATGTTATAAACTTTAGTCTTGCTTGTTTTGATTATGATTCATTATGGTTATATATTGTTGTCATTCACGATTGGAAAGAACTTTGGGTCAAAATAAATGTGCAATATAAATAAAGATGACATGACTTGACTTATGCTACAGGCTTATAAGTGTATCCACAAGACTTGGTGACAAATCCTAAAATCAACGGTTGAAGGACTATAGGAATAATTGGCCAACCACATGAGTTATAAGTATATAAGTGATATTGCACCAATTGTATATCTGTTCATGAGGTAATTGTTTATCCCGCATTATCCTGAATCTTGACCTTTGAGACAAATAAATAAGTCAATGTGTCCAAAAATGTAGTTACTGCACTTTGGCTTTGTAGGACAGTGTAGTCTATATCAACTCTTCATCCCATAAACTTCCAAAATATATTTCTCCTCCAAATTGGGTGAAAAAAAAAGAATAAAAAAAAGTGGAACAGCTGACACCATCACCATCACCTCCTCTGCCATGCTTCACTCGGGCAAACATATTAGAACGGAACGGAACAGAACACGGTGGGTTCGAGTCCACCGTGGTATATCCGGCTTTGTCGAGCGTCAATGCGAACACAATTGTGTCCCGTGTTCGGGGGAGGGAAGCCCGGCGGTGAAGGGTGATATTGGTCATTGCATGTACTCCTACCGGCTGGGGCGGGCGGCACCTGTCAGAAGGGAGTGTTGGGCGGGAGGAGTAGGACGAAGTCCTCTCCCAGTGGGGGCTCCTCACTGGTGGGTGATGCAACAGCAGTGACAACACAGACATGTGTGTGGGGAGTAATTCATTGGAGTAACGACTACTATTTCTGGAGATAAAGGGGTTAAAATATTATTGTCTACTCTAAATAAAATACAAATGAAAAGAAGTTAGAACAGAACAGAACCGGACCGTGTTGTTGTGTACAGACTATATTTAGACACTATGCTGTGCAAAGGAATGTGGGAGGCTTTAGCGTTGTTTAACATGGGAGGCTGCTTAATGGGACTTGGCTAAGCACGTGTAATTAAGAGTGAGAGCTAAGTGGTGCAGTGCGGAATGAGTGCGCACGCACACGCACGCGCACGTGTGTGTGGTGGATATGAAGAACAGAGATGGTGAAGGGAACAACGGTGGTGTCATGGTCCTCTGGGGGGGGGGGGGGGGTGTGTGCATGGCGATACGACGAGGCTGCTATAAGGCTCGTGATGGAGTGCTGCGCGGACCCAAACATCCATTCAGTGAGCGCCGCGCTCATTAATCCTGACAAACTCACACTTGTTACACGCGCGCGCAGGAAATCATGGGGCTAGGTAAACACGGAGTGGCCGCGATCCATCACCACCCAGCGCTCGGCAATACGGCAGCACACTGATATCTGTAGTGCACACACACACAAACACACACAAACACACACAAACATCAGTACGGGGATTCACAACAAAGCACACGTACACACACACACTGTATAGACACTGTAAATATACTGCTAATTTAACTCCGAGGATGTACAAATGTAACCAAATGGACCCGTACGGGTCCATTCTCAGAGTTACAGATGGATAAATTAACACTGTACGTGCCGGTATGTTTAAAATGATAAATGGTGCATTTATGTTAGCGCCTTCATCCAGAGCGTTTTACATTCACACAGTCATGATGGGCTGGCGGAGGAAACCATGGCAAGGCACCAACCTGCTCATCGGGAGCAGTTTGGGGCTCAGCGGTCTTGCTCAAGGACACTTCGACATTAACCCAGAGGGAGCCGGGGATCGAACGGAGGACAGAACCTGCGGATCGAACCAAGACTTTCCGTTTCTCAAGCAGCCGCTTTACCTCCTGAGCCACTGCCGCCCCCACAACATGTATTATTACTGTATAGTGTGCTGACACAATGATGATCTGAATTCCATAAAATAAAATCGCATACTGTACAATATACACAGATATACACCACAAGGTTATAACAAGTATACACAGAACTACGACCAGTGGCACAGACATTATATTTAAAAAAGAGACAAATACGCAGCTAATATGGTACAGAGAGAGAGAGAGAGAGAGAGAGAGAGACACACACACACACACACACAAACAAACACACACGCGCATGACTAGCTTTGAAATGGAGCAAGTTACAAAACAAATCCGAGGCAAAATATGTGATATAATATTTCAATGAGTATAAGAGCAGCCTATACTGTTATTTCCCTGTCAAAACATTTGCCATGCCTCAGATATAGATCTGAGAGATACATCAATATCAATCCGAGAATAGCTCTCTCTTTCTCTCTGCTATACGTTAAGGAGAGACCGACCCCCCCCCCCCCCCCCAGTGCCACGGAGCCTCTGTGTGTGTGTGTGTGTGTGTGTGTGTGTGTGTGTGTGTGTGTGTGTGTGTGTGTGTGTGTGTGTGTGTGTGTGTGTGTGTGTGTGTGTGTGTGTGTGTGTGTGTGTGTGTGTGTGTGTGTGTGTGTGGTGCGGTGCAGTGTGGTGCATGGTACTATAGACAGAAATACAGCCACAAGGCCTGGAAGAAAATCAATAAGAGTTTGACCCTAGTTGGACCCCTCGTTGAATGGAGAAGTTATGGGACCACGCTGGCCTTGACATTAGCTTATTTGATCTGTGTTTTCCAAGAAACAACTGCAACCCCCTCCCTCCCTCCCTCTGTTTCCTCTCGCGTTTTCTGGCTTTCTTTTCGTCTCTCTGCCTCTCTCTCTCTCTCTCTCTCTCTCTCTCTCTCTCTCATGCTCATAAACACACACTCTTGTGCACACGTGCGCACGCACCCCCACACACACACACAACGTCGGATGACAGATGCTGTGTTAGACCAGTTATACAGCCCAGTGGTTAGATTCAGCATCGGAGGAGATCTGTTACGTCTCTATGCCTGCCTCGGCCCGAACACAGTGGAAAATCCTGGGGCGTTAATTTACCTCCAAGAGCGTACAAATGGACCCGAAAGGGTCCATTTGTACGCTCTCAGAGTTAAATCAGCGCCCGAGGATCCTAACAGTGTGCCATTTACTCCCGAGCCATCAGGGAGAAGACATTCCATATATCTTTGACGGAGAATGTAACAATACTATTTACACCAATTTGGTTCAGCGAGAGAGAGAGCGAGAGAGAGAGAGAGAGAGAGAGAGAGAGAGAGAGAGAGAGAGAGAGAGAGAGAGAGAGAGAGAGTGTGGGGTGGATTTCCAGTTAATGGACAGCTTGTTTTTCTTTTCTTTCTTTTTTTTCTCTTCTAAACATTCTGTATTTCAAAATGGCCACCCTTCAGAAGGACAGATTACACTCTGTCTGGCTGCTACTCACATGCTAATAAACTCCATTACAAGACCAGTACAAAAAAAAGAAAAAGAAATAAATAAATGAAAAAGCTGCAGCTCTGCAAATGAGTCCCTCCCCACCGCCTCGTCTCTCTTTCACTCAGTCACACACACACACACACACACACACACACACACACACACACACACACACACACACACACACACACACACACACACACACACACACACACACACAGTGGGTACTGAGTCTCACCCCTTAAGACATGAACTGCTTAAACCCTATATACTACATTCTACACATAGCAAAACATTTTTTTTTTTCATTTTCACCTTTAATGACACGGCCAAAAAGTCGACACCAGAGTTTTGGCATCATCTTTAACCACATTAACTCTGGTGTCGACTTTTTGGCCATGTCATTAAAGGTGAAAATGAAAAAAAAAACACACACACACACAGGGCCGCAGGAAGGGTAGTGCGAACGGTGCGGCCGCACAGGGCCCCGCACTTGGGGGAGCCCCGCAAAAAAAAAAAAAAAAAAAAAAAAAACGCGACTTCGCACAGGGCCCCGCATTTCTCCCAGACGGCTCTGCGCGCGCGCACACGCACACACACACACACACACACACACACACACACACACACACACACACACACACAAAATCACAATATCAATACGTGTGCATGCAAATAATGTGTAATCACAACATTCCTGCATTATGCTAATGTTCGAATCATGTACAAACCTGTTACTACATAATGCTACATCTGTATGTGTGTTTTTACCCGCTTGCTGAAAGCTGGCGGGTCTACAGACAGGCTGGGCCACTTGACACCTATGCGACACCTATTTGTCATTGGCTGTCCTGTCTGTCCTTCACTACTTTAAGCCAATGGGGACACTTTCCCGTTTAAGCCAATGCCTCTCCTCCTTTGCAGCACCCGCCTCCCCTCGCCCAACCAAAGAAATGATGTTGCTCACATGTTGCAAACACAGCAGCTATTGGTGAGGGCGGCTCCAGCTAAACAACAGGCCGCTCGATGTTTGTATGGAAGAATTTCACTGTAGATGTGGACAAAAACAACGGTGGAGTGACGAGGCTAGTCGACGATTTTAGCATTGTTAGCTTGACGTCAAGCGTCATGGTTGAACTTACACCTGGTGTTTGCATTTCTCCATTTACAACTCGTACATCTACATAAACGTTCAGATTTCAAATATAAAGTGCTTATCTCATGGCTACGGGTGTTATAATTATACACGGGCCCTCATAAGTACCCGTATCTTCCGTCTCGTTGAATAAACAGCATTTTGATCCGATTGGTGGCCATTGTCTCCGTTTTTCTCAACTACGCGGCTGTAGCGGTTGGGGGGTGTATGCACTCTGATACATTATAACTCTATGAGAAAATGGCCGCCGATCGGAATAAAATGCTTTTTAATTAACAATACGGAAGATACGGGTACTTAGACCCACCCGAAATGACGTGTAACATCCGTGGCCATGGGGTAAGCACTTTATATTGCAAATCTGAACGTTTATGTAGATGTACAGGCTGTAAATGAACAAAGTGCAAACGCCATTTGCAGTTCAACAAAGACGTCACGACGACATGTAGCCGTTTATTTGCAGTGGTGGAAAGTACCTAAGTACATTTACTCAAGTACTGTACTTAAGCTCACATTCGACGCGTTGTGAGCTTGTAGATCTGCTATTTTCAAATATTTAGTACTTTTGGTACTTCAAGTACATTTTGATGCCAATACTTTTGTACTTTTACTCAAGTACAATTTTTAATTCTGGACTTTTACTTGTAACAGAGTATTTTTATATTGCAGTATTGGTACTTTTACTTAAGTAGAGAATTTGAGTACTTTTCCCACCACTGCTTATTTGGCCTTGCTTTCAAGACTCTTTTTGAAAATAGCTGATGTATTTCACCTCAAGTGGCGAAACTGGTCGTTTCTTTTGGGCTTGTTTTCATAGACCTCGTAGCTTGTTTCTCTCACAGCACAACACCAGCACTGGATTTTATCAATACATTTACTTACATCGGCAATTTGAAAATTGCCGATCTACAAGCATGCATTGTGAGCTTGTAGATCTGCTATTTTCAAATAAATATTTCATTAAATCTATTATGATGATGATTACTTAATATGCTCAATTATTTTTCTTATAATTAACCAGTTGAGGTACTTTTACTTAACTGGAGTATTTCCAATTATCAGTACTTTTACTTCTACTCAACTACATCTCACAGGCAAATATTGTACTTTTACTCCACTACAATTATTTGAAAACTTTAGTTACTTTATAGATATACACATACAACACTAGCACTGGATTGTATCAATACATTTACTTACATCGGCAATTAGAAAATTACCGATCTACAAGCATGCATTGTGAGCTTGTAGATCTGCTATTTTCAAATAAATATTGTATTAAATCTATTATGATGATGATTACTTATTATGCCTTTTTTTTACAACACAGATCCTCTATGGGGGTCCCTGGCACTAAATAAAGTGGACAGCTGACTGAAAGGTGTCAATGGGGGAGTGATTAGAGGAGTGGCTAGGCTGAATAAATTACCCATTGTTCACGCCCATTACCTGGAGCTGAGAGGTGCTCCGAAGTGACAATTCTTTAGAAGGGATTATCTCAGTTTGCACTATTATAGATAACCAGATTCAAATGATCACATCTTCTTCAAATATGTTCCAATTTTGAAAAATGCCAACTTGCGGCATAAAGCATTGTACCCAGTCACATATAACCCCCCATGCAAGATCTGTGTGAATTTGGAAAATATTCATACATTTTCCAAAAAAAAAAATCCCAGATTTTTCTAGCCGATCTACGAGCTCACAACGAGCTTGTAGATCGGCTATTTTCAAATATTCAATGTATTTCTATATAGGTTTAAACTTTAAAGTGCTTGGTGATGGAGAGATAATAATAATTAGGCCCCCCGGAAGCGGAAGCGTGCCCGCCATACAGGCGCTTCAGAGCCAGAGGAGGCGTCTACCTTTATATGTCTATGGATGACGCTATCTCCCAGCCAGTGTTGTAAAGTAACTAAGTACATTTACTCAAGTACTGTACTTAAGTACAATTTCGAGGTACTTTTACTTTACTGGAGTATTTCCAATTGTCAGTACTTTTACTTTTACTCCATTACATCTCTGAGGAAAATATTGTACTTTTACTCCACTTTCAATTATTTGAAAACTTTAGTTACCAGTTACTTTCCAGATACAAATTATTATATTATGAAACATACATTAACCACTTCAGCCCTATTTTATACCTCGGCTATTTGAAAATAGCAGATCTACAAGCTCTTCACACATCGCGACGCGTTGTGAGCTTGTAGATCGGCTATTTTCCAACATTTTTGTACTTTTACTTTTGGTACTTTAAGTATATTCTAATGCCAATATTTTTGTACTTTTACTCAAGTAAGATTTTGAACACAGGCCTTTTACTTGTAACACAGTATTTCTACATTGCAGTATTGATACTTTTACTTAAGTAAAACATTCGAATACTTTTCCCACCACTGCTCCCAGCATGCAACAGCCAGCCGTTGCCCATCTCACACATCCTTGAACTTCCCTGGACAAAATTTCCCTGTTGGGCTCAACTTTCATCCATGGTATTTCTTCAATACAAGGTCTGTTAAAAGAGGATTTTAAACCAAAGAAAGCACGATGGCTTGTTTCCATTGTGGTCCTTTGTAAAGTAAGGTAAGCCAACAACGGTAACAAGCAGCTGTGCTGTGTCTTAGATTCTTTTCCGCCTGCGTAGACAAACAAAATGCAGTGGAAAGCATCGTCAGAAATGCTTACAATAGAGGGTGGTGCGGAAAAAAACTACTACTGGGAGAATTGCACACCTGCCTATGATTTCGAAGTTCAATATAATTAACGCTTATTTAGAACGATTTTCGATGTCGAATCGTAATCGTGACACACCTAATGTACACAGAGAGACATGCGCACGCATAAACACACGCGCGCACACACAGCACGCCCCCACATCCAGAGCCCAGGCAGGCTCCCAGAGTGAGGGTGTCATCGGGGAGCAGTAAAGCATTACCCTCTGTGTGACTCGAGCCACTCCAGAAATAGCCTCTGTAATGTATTCTTGCCGCCACCGTCGCTTTTGCACAATGGTGCCCTTAATAACACACTCCATTTCTGTTGGCATAAATAAGGGCTCCATTTCCATCTTATTTCATGCAAATGAGAGCGCCGGGCGCCCAAACAGGTAGTGGGAGTAGTGTGCGTAGAGAGAGTAGTGTAGTGTGTGTAGTCGGCGAGTGTAGTGGCATGATTGGGGGGAGAGACTGAATTCAAATGAGCGTTTGCCGGTGCAGAGACCCCACAATGTGCCAACGAACGACTCCCACGCCGGCCTGCCAGCAGCGTGACAGACAACGTCACTTACCAGCCCCGCGCCCGCACAGGGGCCCATTACAGGGGCCAACGCAAAACCAATATTTATCCAGGCAAATGGTTCTCCGGAGAAAGAGAGAGAGAGAGAGAGACCATTGATACTCGTGTATGCTTACCATGGCTACCTGAGCGCATGCGCGCACGCACGAGTGCCGTGCTATGAGCTTGTAGATCTGCTATTTTTCTTAAATCGTGAAATTTTGTTTTCACGTTTTCAAGCAAACATTTGTACAATATTTTATTCAAGGGACCCCCAGAAGCAAAGATTTGAGTTACAAATGTTTGCTTTAAAAAAGTATGTATTCAAAGATTTGCAAAACATTTAAAAAAAATAGCAGATCTACAAGCTCATAGCGCGGCACTCGGTGCCGTGCTATAGGTGCCGTGCTATATCTGCTATTTTTGAATAGACAAAGAAATCTAAAAATGACAATGTGCACACGCACGCACACGCACACGCACACACACACACACACACACACACACAGTTAAATGAACACCCAGTCATCTTTCTTATTCAATCTCATTGGCAGTGGTGGACTGGACAGTAACAGTAAGTACATTATTTTAGTATCTGTACTTTACTTGAGTATTTTTTCATTTATTCTTTTGGAAGCTTATGACTTTCACATGACAAATATTGTACTTTTGACCCCGCGACATTTCTAGGAATGGAACAAAGTACACTGTGAATTAACCGCTTATATTTCAAGTATAGCGAACAATTGCAGATATACTATGCGACGCATGTACGATCTATCGCTGTTATTGATATACAGCAATACAATGCAATTGTCATTTGTGAATACTTAAGCATTTTAAAAGCAAGTACATGTAGCAACTTTCACTTGTAGTTTTTTAACTTTTCAGCATACAGTACTACCATGTACAGTATGTTCAGCAACTGTCCAGATAAGTGGTTTCCAAACGATGTACCGAGGCACACTGTTGTGCCTCGGTACACCGTTTGGAAACCAACCTCCCTTCCGTCCGCTCCCATTCTATCTCCTTGATAAAAACCTCCAGATCTCCTTTTGCCATTTTGATGCGCGATCACTCCGCAATGGCGACTCGCGTGAGAGATGTTATTGTTCCAGGCGTTAGCCAGGACCATTCATCGTCGTGCATGCGCATCCATTGTTTACATATGGGTGCTCGTCGTCAATTCTACAGCTCTAAACAGCGCAGCGTAAACGGTGAGATCGCTGGCACTAGATGTACCCTGTTTTAATAAACCTCTGGCACCTATTGAGTTAATATACAGTAGCGTCACAATCATTTTAACCACTTTAACCATTATTGTATACTTTGGCTATTCAAAAATAGCAGATATAGAAGCTCATAGCCTGAGTGCCGCGCTATGAGCGTGTTGATCTGCTATTTTTGAAAAATCCCTGGCAAAAAAATATTTTTGAGATGGGGGGTCCGCAGCCAAATACACATCATTTGGGGGGTCCCTGACATGAAAAAGTTTGAAAACCACTGCTGTATACAACTATACAAAAGTATTTTATGAACTATATCAGTACTTTGTGTGTACTATATCAGAAGTTTTCCAATACAGAGGCAACTTCCACACCCTTACAAAATATATATATTTGAACCACTTTCAACCTACATGATCAAAGATACAGTAAGTCGTGCACATCCAATAGACCTCTTGAAAGTGAGATCAAGTGATCAAAGGCATTGAAGTAGCTCACAGACACACTGTAGCTCCCTTTGCACAACTTTATTAGTTAACAAAGTTAATGTGTTTGAACCCCAGCATCCATATTCTTCGGGGAACATTCGCCAAAAGCTCACAGCACGCTGCGTTTCGAGCTTTTCGAGCTTGTAGATCTGCTACTTTTGATGCCTTTGAGTAGGGTAGGGTGTGATTTACGAGAAAAAAACACACAAAAACATAAAATATGGAGAGAAGCGGTTTCTGCCCGACAGCAAAGATATATTATAGCTACATAGGTTTTTCAGAAAACTGACGCGTGAGCTTGTAGATCTGCTATTTGAAAACACGATAAACCACAGATGTGTACACGGATTTAATGGGTTAATATGTTAACATTTTAAGCTGTTGAGGAATTGAATACATAGGACCACAATGGAAACAAGTCCCCAGGACTTTTTTTGCGTTATCCATTTAGCCTTAATGTTACAGTACTTCCACGCTGTTTACATCTTTGACTAAAGTATTCAATCAATCACAAACCTAAACCACCGGTCTAGATCAATAGTGTTCTGCTACAAGAGTCTGTGATGATGTGACTACATTCTTTTTTTAAACCCAGACACAGCTCAATATAATGTAAATGATCTGGGACAGTAGAATCAGGGTCATATCTTTCACCAAGTGAGGTAAAAAATGTAAAAGCTCATAATTGCCAGAGGCAATGCTCTCAGCAAATACTGATTATCAGGGTTGCAGATGCTGGAAGTAGGCTGTTCATTACCGTATATAGTGAGGTATGCGTGTTAAAAAAAATGCATAGATCTGACCAAAGTGAAATATTGCTTTAATTGCATTCTAAGTCAACGTAGTAAGTTGATCTCAGTAATATGTTTAATACATTTGGGAATGTACCCCCACCCCCCCAAGAGCCTTCAAGCAACTATGCATAGTAGAGGAGGAGAGGAGATATATGGGGAGAGGAGAGGAAAAAAGGAGGTTTATGGCAGTGGTTCTAAAAAAAAATCATGTCAAGGCCCCCCAAATGCCATACATATTTTCCCACAGACCCCCATCACAAGATTTGTGTTGTTAAATTTTTTGTTTTGTTTTATTAAACATTTTTAAATAATTTTTGTTCTCAATATTGCTTGAACATATAATAGCCGATCTACAAGCTCGTAGATCGGCTATTTTCAAACCAGATGCATATAGGGTTAAAGTGGCTATACTGATTTTTATGCTATATTAAATAATGTAGCTGGGGACCCCCTGGAACCCGCTCAAGGACCCCTGGGGGAGGGGGGGTCACTTTGAGAAGCACTGCTTTATGGGGGTGCATGGTGGTCAGATAAAACAGCTCCCCTCGCTTCGTGGAAAAGGTTAATGTCTCTCTCTCTCTATTTTCCCTGCCTCTCCCCTCCCTCGCTCGCCCAGCTGTGGCCTGTGTGACTTACAGCAGGTCCAGACTGCATTAGATTAAATCATAAATTACCCCACCCCCCCATCTGCATCCCCCCCTCCCTATCTCGCTCTCCCATTCTCTCCCTATCTCAATCTCCCACTTCCTTTATTCTCCTCCATTCCATTCCAGATGTACTGGTCCTACCCCCCCCCCACACACACACACACACACACACACACACAACTACGTTTTCCACTGGTTCTAATCATTAATCGCTCCACCCTCGCTTTCTCTCTCTCTCGCGCTCTCTTTTTTTTTTCTCTCTCTCTCTCTCTTTTTTTTTCTTTCTTTCTCTCTCTCTCTGGTCATATCTACTGTAGTGATTGAGCACTGTTACATTACAATAGCTTTGGCCAGCAGGACATACAGTAAGAATTCCTGTGTGTGTGTGTGTGTGTGTGTGTGTGTGTGTGTGTGTGTGTGTGTGTGTGTGTGTGTGTGTGTGTGTGTGTGTGTGTGTGTGTGTGTATGTGTATGTGTGTGTGTGTACATGTGTGTGTGTGTGTGTGTGTGTGCGTGCGTGCGTGTCTGTAACTTTACATGTGGCCCTATGACAGTGGGTCTCAAAGTGGGGTCCTTGAGAAGGTTCCCAGGGGGTCCCTGCAGCATCATATACACCCGCTATTTGTAAATAGACGATCTATAAGCTCACAACACAGACAGCATTTTGCGACATATTGTGTGCATTTTCAGAGCATGTTCATTTAAATGATCAATCAATCGATTGTGTTCCGGCTTGAATCAGTGGAACTATAACATAGTATACTTCAGCACCTATTTACCACGATCACAAAGAAAACTCATTTTTCAAGGTTTTAAAGAAAGAAACATACCATGATATTTCTTTTACATGTATATGTTTTTCTCTATTAATGTTATGTTATCAGTAAAGCCTTAAGTGTTTGCCAATTATTTGGGAGACCACTTCCAATATCCTCATGGTGTGATATCCTACAGAGCAGATCCTCTGAGCAGGTACACAACTGAGCTACTGTATGATAGTAGTAGAGAAGAAATAAACAAGAGAAAATCCCTCGGTCCATCCGAGGAACCAAGGACAGGCACGCACTCGCACACACACACACACACACAATATATAGAGTGACCCCGCTATTGGCAGCTCTCTTTCTCCCTCCTCCTCCTCCTCTCCCCTTCCACCACCACCTTATCCTTGCCCTCCTCTCTCTGTCTCTCTCTCTCTGTCTCTCTCCCTCTCTCTCCCCCCCTCGCCGTGTGAAATCAAATTTCCATGTGGCGGCCGTATCTGTTGCACAGCGAGGTGATTTATCAGGGATGCAAAGAGCATGCAGAAACAATCTTTATTACATCCATTTCCTGCTTGTCAGCCGGGATCATGTTGGCTGTTCATTAAAGGCGCGGCGCAGGTGAGGAGAATGCGTCCCGATGCCTTGATAGATTGTCTGCTCCCCCGTGGTGACAGCGGCTGGATGGATTGAACAGCGGGGGGGGGGCGGGGGGAGGAGGGGAGGAAAAGCGCTGACTCCAACCCCCCCCCCCCTTCGCCCCCAATCAGACAGCTTTTTACATGGCCGCCGGTGTCATTTCCAAGCCGTCCACATGCACGTAAACGTAAACACACATACATAGGCTACTCATCCACGTGCACGTCAACACACATACTCATCCACGTGCACGTAAACACACATACATAGGCTACTCATCCACGTGCACGTAAACACTGCACACTCATCCACGTGCACGTAAACACACATACATACTCATCCACGTGCACGTAAACACACATACATACTCATTCACGTGCACGTAAACACACATACATACATCCACGTGCATCCTATACTCAGGGTTAGAAAATCCTTTGGAAAATGGGCGCACACAAAAGATGCACAAAAGATGCATCACTGTACAGAATGATGTCACCACTGTACAGAATGATGTCACCGCTGTACAGAATGATGTCACCACTGTACAGAATGATGTAAAGGATGATGTCACTACTGTAAAGAATGATGTCATCATTGTAAAGATGATGTCACCACTGTAAAGAATGATGTCATCATTGTAAAGATGATGTCACTACTGTAAAGAATGATGTCATCATTGTAAAGATGATGTCACCACTGTAAAGAATGATGTCATCATTGTAAAGATGATGTCACCATACTGTAAAGAATGATGTCATCATTGTAAAGATGATGTCACTACTGTAAAGAACGATGAAAAGCTGAAAACTGAATTTCTCCGGCAGGATCAAATGGGTCTAATTATCATATTGATCTGGCTCCTCTCTCTCCTAAGACGGTGACCAGACATCCCGAGTCCCAACCAATATCTCTAAAACACTATAATGTCCTGGTTTTCAACATTCACTACCGCATTTCATCAAAGTTAAAATAATAACTTGTTTTGAGTGCTTACATAGATGTTTATCATGTTCTAATCTGTTGAAAGGTGCAGTCACTCACTAGGTGTGATAAGTGGCAAAATAATTGTCCCCCATCCTGATAACATCGGGTGGAAATGAAAATAAAATAAAAATAAATTGTCTACTGTAAAATACAGCAGATGTACAAGCTCACAACGCGTCGCACCACAACGCGTTGTGAGCTTGTATATCGGCAATTTTTGCTAGTTAGAAATCGGATTTCAAGTGAATAAGAGGGAAAATATGGTCACTTTATTATTATATTATATTATGCTAAACAAAACCAAAACACTGACAATATGCAAAATGCATACAGTGGTCCCCTACAACATGACCGTACCGTGCACTACATGGAGGAGACCACGTGCACTGTTCACGTGAACACACACTCAGAACATCAAGTATACAACGCTTCCTTTTACAGCAGCTACGTAAGCCTTCATAATCAGTCATAAAAAGGGTTTTATCACAACTCATCCTACATCAGCAGCTATACAGTACTCTATAGCCTATATGAACACATGGTCTTAAACTATAGGACGCTGGTTGTTTCAGTGGGCTAATTGTATTGAAGTTTTACACTGACACAGTCCATTCCCAATACACTACCACACCTATACTGTTGGACTTTCTAAACTATTCCAAGGCTGTAACTATCCGTAATTATTTTCTAATAGAATATTCTATAAATTAACTGAATAATGGAGAAGCATATTTTTAAATACTGTATATATATATTCTTGAAAGAATTATATCAACCAATAGATTAACCACTTAAGCGTTGTCAGCAATAGTTAAAGTAGCCGATCTACAGGCTCACAACGTGTTGCAATACGACACGTAATTTTTTTAAACATCTGGCTCATGACATGCCCAAAATAGGGATTATTTTATGTAAATATCGATTATTGATTAGTTTTTAGTTTTTTTTTAATCAATTAAATCGATTAGTTCGATTAACTGTTGCACCTACTGTGGACCGGCAGGGGGTTTGTAAAATGAAGGAGAAAAAAAGTGTGGATTCCATCTGTGACGGCTTCCCTAGGTACTGTCTCTGAGTCACAGACACAATACATTAAACTGACTCAAATCTCTACGTTTCCTGTATTCGATGTGATATCGTCTCTGTCGGGCAGAAACCTCTTAACTCCATATTCTAACTTTTCTTAGTAAATTAATGCCCTACTTGATCATATACTACAGCGTCAAACAAAAGCACCAAAAGTAGCAGATCCACAAGCTCGAAACGCGGCGCGAAGCGACGCGTTTGTTGATCTGCTACTTTTGGTACTTTTGAATTTGAATCCTGTAAGAAGTAACAGTTTTGGATATATGAGGTTTCCGCCAGACAGAGACGATATTCAACGTGATATATTAATGTCACACAGACGGGGGAAAAAACGTATAAAAAATTGGGCATTTCTATCCACTTTGCAGAGTGATATCATATGACACAAAACAACCTCACTGGAGAAGAATCAGCTCAGTGAATTATCTTCATCTCCACTCCACTCCATGGGTGGATCTCAGGGCTGGAAGGAGTACTCAGATTGTGTTTTTACTTACTGTAAGTAAAAGTAGCTATACCACAATGTAGAAATACTATTACGTATAAGTAAAAGTCCTGCATTCAAAATTTTACTTGAATAAAAGTGCAAAAGCACTGGCATCAAAATATACTTAAAAGTACTTAAAGCAACACGTTGTGAGTTTGCAGATCAGCTATTTTCTAATAGATGAGGTAACTTGTAACAAAAGCTATCAAAGGGGAATAAAAAGTACAATATTTACCTCTGAGATGTAGTGGAGTAGAAGTATAAAGTATCGTAAATGGAAACACTCAAGTAAAGTAAAAACACCTAAAATGTTTATTTAAGTACAGCACTTGAGTAAATGTACTTAGTTACTTTCCACCACTGATTACTCTCTCTCTCTGTCTCTCTCTCTGTCTCCATAATGTCGTCGTCCCCCCCATCAGTGTCCTGGTGCTATGTGCGTCCCGTGTCATTGTGTGTATCAATGACATCCAATGACAGCGGTGTAAGCATGCATCGATCCAGCAGTACATTTGGGTGTCCCAGCCAGGGTGGGGGGGGTGGTGGACGGTGGACGGTGGCGGCCGGCGTTGAAAGCTGCATGACAGGGGGACACTTTGGGCCATGGAGGGAGGGGAGGGGAGGGGAGGGGGAGAGACACAGGGTAGACAGAAGCATTTAGCTGATGAATCTACCGTCCCCTCCCCGGCGGCACGGCTCCTCTCAACCCACCCACCCACCCACTCACCCGTCATAGCGATCAGACCGCCGTCTAATGACCAGTGTTTATGTTGATGTGCGCCGCGCGTGACGCAAAACCTTGTCTTGTCTCATTTACGGCCATGAGCGCCGCTTGTATTATATACCTCCGCTTGAAGGAGGGGTTTGATGAAGGACGTTTGCCACTGGACTCAGATCTGTCATTGTGAGCGGTGCGGGCCGCGGCGCTTTGTAATGTCCCGTGTTTTAGGGCTCATGCCAAGAGTCCATGAAATAGTGAAATAAGTGAGCTAATGCCACGTCTATCTAATGGCCCAAGGAAAGGCTATGATGCAGAAGACGGAGTGATACAAATAGGCAAAGACACAAACACACGTGGACGCGCGGGCGGGCAAGCAGCCGAGCACACACGCACGTAAACACACAGAAATTGAAGGCAGCAGCAGCACCGTGAATTTGATTGAGCCGTGCGCGGCGTGCAGAGAGCCCGGGTAGGAGATCCAGATTACATTATAGGTCTAAAAGAGAGGGATGAACGGATAGGGTAGAAAACAGAGAGAAAGATACAGAGAGAGAGAGAGAGAGAGAGAGAGAGAGAGAGGCAAGGGGGGAGGGGAGGATTCTCGCACTAAGAACAATTATTTATTTCATTGCGATATTAAAATCGATAAGCATCGATTCAAAGGTGGCTAAAGGTGATGTGTGTGTACATGATCCTTTACATCTGGGAGGCAGGCTGTCTAAGAGAGAGAGAGAGAGAGAGAGAGAGAGAGAGAGAGAGAGAGTCAGAAGAAGTGATATAAAGTAGAGGAGAGAGAGAGCAGGAAAGAGGCAGAGAAGGCTGGCAGAGGGGTGGCTTAACAAAGAGAGATGGTAAAGAGGAGAACGTGGCACAGAGGAAATGAAAGGAGGGTGAGAGAGAAAGAGAGAGAGGAAGGGAGAATCCTTCCTGGTGGAATCAATACAGAGAGGTGGAGCACAGTACAATAGCCTCGGAGGAGAGGAGATTCAGTGGTGCAAGTCTAATACTCACGCACACACACGCATGCACACACACACCATCCGTCTGTGAATCTTTTTGCTTTTGCTTGTTCCTGACATTTCCCTCTATATCCTTCCTCTGTATAATCTCTCTCTCTCTCTCTCTCTATGCATGCATAGATACAGAGCAGAGAGAAGACCCTCTGCCCACAGCAACACGCCATAACTTCAGCCCACTTTTGTATGGAAAACACAACCTAGGGAGTGCAGTTCAGCTGCATGCATGATAACATTGGACACAAACACACGCACGCACGCACGCACGCACGCACGCGCGCACGCACGCACGCACGCACGCACGCACGCACGCACGCACGCACGCACGCACTCTCATCCTCTCTTGACTGTCCATCTGAGCTTGTATTTTGTGCATGACACTGTTGTGTAACAACATATAAAATAATGCTTAAGTGCATAATTGATTCATTGATTTATACTTTAAAGATAACATAAGATACTGTATGAATCTATATCAAACGAAAAATAATCGATATAATAATCACTAAGGAAATAATCTGTAGTTGCAGACAGTCCTAAGAGAAATGAAGAACATCTCACATCTGCTCAACACACACCCACAAGGAAGGAAGAGGAAGGCCTCAGAAGTGACAAATGGTTATAAATGAAGTTTGTTGAATGAGTAATATGACACTACATTATTAATGTTCTACAGCAGGATGGAGGTGAAACATTTACAGTACCATAGTACAGTGGTTTTCAACCTTTTCAGGCCACGACCCCCCAAAACTGTAGATCTGCTATTTTCACTACTTTTGCGCGACACTCTTGAGGGATGAAGTACGGCATTAATTTACGAAAAAACACACAAAGTTGAAATATGGTGATACAAGGTTTCTGACCGACATATACACAGAGTGTATTTCATTTCATTTTAGCAGCTAGTAGACACATTTGGGTTACCCAGTGCCCACTTTTTTTCTGTACTTACAGATTAGGGACTATAGTCTTGAGGAATGTACCCTTATACATGTCACTGACACAGTCCACTATCAGGGACATCATTAGTCCATTAAGACCGGGAACGCATCTGTGTGCCATTTTTAGATTTCTTTGGCTATTCCAAAAATAGCAGATCTACAAGCTCATAGCGCGGCACCGAGTGCCGCGCTATGAGCTTGTAGATCTGCTATTTTTGGAAAATAATCGTGAAAATGTGTGCAAATCTTTGAATATATATATACATTTTAACTCAACTCTTTGCTTCTGGGGGGTCCATGGAACAACATATTTTGAGATGGGGGTCCGCGGCCAATTACATATAATTTCGGGGGTCTTTGACATGACATTTTTTTTTAGAACCACTGAAGACATTTGTAGAATCCCCAGAAGCAAAGATTTGAGTTAAAAATGTTCACTTTAAAAAAGTATATATTCAAAGATTTGCACAAATTCTCACGATTAAAACAAATAAATAGCAGATCTGATATTTTTGAATAGCCCAAAGACACCTAAAAATGACACAGATGCGTTCCCGGTCTTAATGGGTTAAGCTGTCTCTTTTTTCCCCAAACCTTATTTCAGAGCTTTATATGAATTTACGAGAGGGTAAGGTGGATACCTCAGGTATACGAATAAGGTGGGAAAGGGAACTGGGAACCCAGATATCTGAAGAGCAATGGAACGGTTCTCTTTTACAGATTCATAGATGCTCTATCAATGCAAGACATTGTCTTGTGCAATTTAATATTGTTCACAGGCTACACTACTCAAATGTCAAACTGCATAGAATATTCCCTTCTGTGTCACCACTGTGTGAGAAATGTGATTCTGGTGAGGCCACTCTGGCGCATTGTTACAGGCCTAAAATTCAGAACTATTGGATCAATGTTTTTAACACTATCTCTACAATACTGTCACTGCAAATTACCCCAGACCCTCAAACCATCATCTTTAATAATTCTGCGACCATGAGTGGTCTAACCATGGTTCACAGATGTTTTCTAAATCTTTGCCTTATGTCTGCTAAGAAATGTACACTACTGCTGTGGAAAGAGAAAGAAGGACCCAGTGTCAAAATGTGGTTTGCTGACCTTGTGAATACACTGGAGGTAGAGAGGATTCGATATCTGAAATGAGATCAAACAGATAAGTTTGATCTAATATGGCAACCTTTTATTCAGTACCTGAGGGAAATTGCCAACAACTAACGTTGACTATCATCATACACTATCTGGATCTCAGGGCTATGATTTTAGTTTTTTCTGTTTCTTTCTTTTAAGTCTTAATCCTTATTTCATTTTTATTATGTATTTTTCTGTCTTGTGTTCATGTTCTACTTGCTCTTTGGTTCATTACTAGGGTGGGAGTGTCTATACCTATGTGTTATCTTTACTAATTGCTATCATTGTTATTTTTAGACTTATTCTCATATACAATAATATTTCAGTCTCATTGTCTCTCCAGCTCTTGCAGAAAACACATTTTCAGGTTCGGGATACCAATTTTACCCAATCAGGATAGAGAACGCACACAGGATACAGGATAAACAAGTGATGACACAAATAAACGAACACGAACACTAGATAAATGGTTACTCTCTCCTGATTGGCTGAAAATGTGCATCCCACCTGAAAAAAAATCGGTTCATTGAAGAGCTGGAGAGATGCAGGGAATTCTGTTACTGAACAAACACTCTATAGCAATGATTACATTCAGAATACAGTGCTTTAACCTTTTAACAAAAAACCTTTTGTTTTCACAAAACAATTTCACTTACCCTACCTTTAAATTAACACTGAGGACATATACTGTACATTATTAAAGGGCCACATTTTCTAATCATGAAAATGTACACAAATGTGCCACCTTTTAATCACACACGCACACGCGCACAAGCACACACACACACACACGCGCGCGCGCGCGACAACAACACACTCTCTGCTCCAGCTCTATCAGCACTTGAGACTAGCGAAGGCTTCAATTAGTTCTTGATGAATGAACCCATAAGATGGTGTTCTCTCATTTCCCTTGTTGCCAGATATCCCAGCAATCACAGAGAAATGAGTTCTCACCGTGGCGTGACTGAGACGGAGACAGAGAGACAGAGAGAGGGGAGCCGCCACTCCGCTCCATCATCGGTATATACCTACCTTTAAGCCGTTAAGACCTGAGGCCGATTCTACCAATGCCTTCTAAATCAGTAGTTCTCACACTTTCAAGATGTTTAAAAAATGTAAAAAATAAAATAAATAAAAAAGCAGATGTGCAAGCAGCGCTTGTACAGCTTGTCTAAAATGACAATCTTAAATGACACAGAAGCTTTACCGGTTTTAATGGGTTTAAGCCTGAGTTACACTTATTTCACATTTTCATTTCCCCTACTGAACTGGCTATTTAGCTTTTAGGAGCCTACCTGCAAAATGTCTTAATATTAAAACATATCAAAATCCATGGCCTAATACATATAAATTTGGGGGTCCTTGACGTAAAAAAAACGTGTTTTTTTTTACCATGAGGGGGCCGCCAAGACGCTGCGTTCGGGCCGCATGCGGCCCGCGGGCCGCGGGTTGAGTAGCGCTGAGCTAAAGATAGGGCATTTCATGATAATATCAAATAAACAGAATAAAAGTTATCCAAGAATGCAGCAACGGTAACAACAGGCAGTGATAAAAAAGAAAAATGTAATAAAATAAAATAAAACTCAGGAGGTGGGGGGTTAGATGGTATTTGTAATAGAAGAATGATTTTCAGACACCCAGAGGGAAAACAAACATTAGCAAAGTGACATTGCAGCTAATTAGAGGAACAGCCAGCGCTAGTGGCTAACTGCTAATGAGCACTTAGCATCTACTACTGTATAGTAGTGGAGACCAAGAACGCTACCATGAAATATAACTTTAACCCATTAAGGCCTGAGGTTCCGATTCTACAAAATGTCTTCTAAATCCCACAAAGTTTTCTGAAAAAATTACTTTATCAGTGGTTCTGAAACTTTTTCATGTCAAGGACCTCCAAAATTATATGTATTTGGCCGCAGACCCACATCTGAAAATATTTTGTTCCAGGGACCCACCATTAGCAAATAATTGAGTTAAAAATGTTAAAAAAATATATATATTCAAAGATTTGCAAAAATGTTCACGATTTAAAAAAAATAAGGAAATCTATCTACAATCTACAATCTATCTACAGATTTATCTACAAACTCATAGCGCGGCACTCGGTGCCACACTATGAGCTTGTATATCTGCTATTTTTTAATAGCCAAAGTATAAATTAATGGTTTAAGTGGTTACACAGATGCGTTCCCGGTTTTAATAGGTTAAGCTAAGCTCTGTACAAGTTACATTTTACAGTAAGAGGTAGACAACTTGCATGCATGCGTGCGTGTGTGCGCACCACGCGTGTAATAATAATAATATAGTCCACACTCCTTTGTGGTATTTGTCGCTGCAAATTTGCATACACAGTGAAATGAGGTAACTGCATTTTACCCATCCTAAGTAACAGGGGCAGCGCCTCTGGGAGCAGTTAGGGGTTAAGTGTCTTGCTTGAGACACTTTGACACTTTTGTCGCATTCCTAAGCCAATAATTTGATGATAATAAAAAAGATGCTTATGTATCCGGTAGGAGACACAAAGGAGACTCTTTGTCTCTCCTACCGGATAGACCACTGGTCATCAAATGATTGGATATTAGACAAAAAACAAAAAATCTCCATTAATTCAATGCTTCATGGGGTGTGTATATTCATAGGAAATAAGTAATTTTTGGGGTGAATTATTCCTTTAACTAAAGTCTTTGCATCTGGAGGTCCCTGGCACAAAATATTGTGGAGATGGGGGGGTGGGTGATGGTTCGCAGCCAAATATATACTGTATCATTTTGGAGGTCCTTGAAATTGAAAAGTTTGAGAACTACCGCTCTAACCACTCAGCTATGGCCGCCGCCCCCACACCTGTTTCAGACTCACCATCATCTATGATGCTGACCACGACTCCACTGCCGGTGATGTTCCTGATCCACACTGGCATCACGTTCAGGTCAAACCCACTGCTGCTGTATTCACCCTGTGTAAACTGAACACACACACACACATGTTTGTATTTCTATACTTGTGAGGACGTCAATGTCGTAGGCAGTGTTGATGTGTTTGACAGCACATTTTGATTTAGTTTTAGTTATAGTCTTTTGAATAAAATTGCATTTAGTTTTAGTCATAATTTACCTCAAATGTCTTAGTTTTTGTCTAGTTTTAGTGGACTAAATATCATAACATTTCAGTCCACTAAATCTACAGTTGATTTAGTGGACTAAAATGTATTTTGGAGGGGCCTTGATGGCGTCGTAATGGCTGATTTTACACTTGGTATAGCATGCTGAAATTTTTCGATCTACAAGCTCACAACGCGTTGCGTTGCCACGCGTTGTGAGCTTGTAGATCTGCTATTTTCAGAGCGCAACACCCAAGCGCAACCAAACCTAAAATTACTTCAGTCCTTCAGTTCTACTGGATCTCTTCCCCACTAGTACCTCCCTAACATTTTTAGTTTTTGTCAGTGAAAAAACAGACATTTTTCGTCATAGTTTTAGTCGACGAAATCAACACTGTACTACAGTATACTTGTGAGGACGTCAACGTCGTAGGACAGGGATTTTATGAATGCCTGAGGAAGGTCGTGTGTGTGGTCGAAACGTTGCCTTAATAAATCATCCTACAGAACATGTACCTTGCAAGTGGCAGTGTGCGGGTGATCTTTTATTGTTGATGTTCACAGTTTCACTCCCGCTTTTAGACTTTTAATCAGGGTGTGGGAATGCTTTGAATCGATCATGAATGCCTTTTAAAAAAAGTTTTTTGTTTTTCTTGTGTGCCATTTTTCTACCTAATCCTAAAGCTGAAAATAGCAGATCCACACGACACATTGTGAGCTTGTAGATTGCCATGAAAGTTCATGGGAACGTTATCATAGTTCCTCAAATTATTCTTAAAGAAATATAAATGAAAGGTTAACCTATTTAGACCTGAGGCCGATTTTAAAGACGCCTTCTAAATCCTAACCTAAGTTTTCCGAAAAAACGTCTATTTAAAAAAAGAAAGCAATTTAGAAAAATCATCTAAAATGACACAGATGCTTAACCGGTTTTAAAGTTATAACAACGTATAGGCTTTCCAGGTCTAGGTCGTCTTATACTGGCATTATGTAGCTACGTAGATACTGTAGTAGCTTAAACTGGACTAGGTTTTAGCTTGCAAATGTAATTTTGGTTGTCAAACCATCTCTAAGGATTATACTGTATAACCAGCCTCAGAAGTATAACATAGTTCCATTTTTCTCTCATAAACTAGCAAGCAAATATCACCCCCCGATATACCGTACTGGCACAAACCCAAACAGTTGTACACATTTAAACATGCACACACACACACACACACACAGGCAAGCATTCTGCCACATACACAGAGATGGCTGAGCTCAGCAGCCAATCGATATGAGCGATACTCTTGAGTGACACGCGAGTGTGTAATCTGACAGAGCCGAGGGGGGAGGGGGAGGGGGCGGGGTTAGAGGCCTGCGTTGATTCGCCGTGGCAACAGATTGATTGACACCTGGGCTCTCTCTGGGCTGAGACGGAGAGGGCGAGAGACGGAGGGGAGAGAGAGAGAGAGGGACGGACGAGGGAGGGGTGGCAGAGATGAATGGGGAGGGAGAGAGAGAAAGAGAGAGAGAGAGAGAGAGAGAGAGAGAGAGATTGATGGACGATGGCGGAGGTGAAGGAATTTTACGTGATTGGTTTATTCCTCTGTTTCCCAAACAATGGGTCACACAACCATTTGTATGGGTCGCGACTCGCGACTGAATATGCCCTTTTTATGTTTCCTATATTTTCAAAATAAATTCAAAAGAATTTCAGCAATACATCCAAATTTGTGTATAAATTTATATGCAAATTATTTTTATGATTCCTTATGTGTATATTGTATTTTTGATGACAAAACTGCTTGTGTACAAGATGACAAAAAAATAGAAAATATGCAAGGGATAATTGACGGCGAGTCGGTCATTGTTGAGAAATAACCCCCGACAGCCAGGGTGATTAGACTTTATCACCTTGAAGGGGTTTATTTCTCAACAATGACTGGCTCGCCGTCAATTATCCCGCTTATAACACGGCTAATTAATAAAGACATTCATAAATTGCCCCAAAAGTAACATAAAACGAAGGATTTCATTGCTTACGGTAATGAAAGCAGTCCATTAATTTATGCCAGTTGCGTCCATGCAGTGCAACGAGTCGCCTTGAAAAACAACGGGAAGTGTTGATAAAATAGAATCAATATTCGGTTACTGCATTGTCTATTTCTCACTTCAAATGTTTTCAGAAACATTCTTGAGAGCAACGTTTAGCTGTGAATGACATTGTGTATTTGTTTACATGGCTGTCATGTTGGATACGGCACAAAAATCAAGCAGCGCAGCAGGTGCTCTGAGTCTTTGATTAGACAGCGGTCTGTCATTGAGCTCATCGGTCATGATTCAAAAATAACACCGCTGAATTTGGTGATTGACCAATCAGAAGACCAAGACGTGTAATAGATAAATGTGGGTCCTGTGGGGTGGAAACACCAAATGTATCTTTTGGGTCTTGAGCTGCAAAGTTTGGGAACCAATGGTTTATTCACTTCGATGACATGCCTACCCATCTTTGTTTTCCTCTCTATGTCTGTCTGTCTGACTACATATATTATAAATGTTATAACACAAGCTGCTACTAAATGAGGTCCAGAGTTCCAGTGTCTTCTCTCTCTCTCCCCGTCTGTCTCTCTCTGTTGTGTTTAATCAGCCTCTGGTGGACGAGGATATTGATTGAGGGTCGGTAATCGGCTCAGGGTTGGCAGCCTGCCAGGCCCAGGTGTGTGTGTGGTTGCGTGCCCCTCTGTGTATTTATGCACGTGTGTGTGTGTGTGTGTGTGTGTGTGTGTGGGGGGGAGATTTGTTTTCAATATTTGTGTATGCCAAGGTGTGCTCTGATGCAAGGTGGGTGAAGACGCGCGCGCACGCACGCACGCACGCACGCACGCACGCACGCACGCACGCACGCACGCACGCACACACACACACACACACACACACACACACACACACACACACACACACACACACACACACACACACACACACACACACACACACACACACACACACACACACACACACACACACACACACACACACACACACACACACACACACACACAGGGAAGTCAAGGTGCAGAATGTCACATTTCTGTCTCTCTCTCTCTCTCACAAACACACACACATGTGCGTGCAAACACAGTGCAGGTGGACTCCTGTGTGTGTGTGTGTGTGTGTGTGTGTGTGTGTGTGTGTGTGTGTGTGTGTGTGTGTGTGTGTGTGTGTGTGTGTGTGTGTGTGTTGTTTAGACAACCAGGGTCCATGAGGAGCTTTGTTCAAAGCTGCTCAAATCCATAACCTGGCTGAAAGTATGCTGTAGACAACTATGGCTCTGTTTACTGGTGTGTGTGTGTGTGTGTGTGTGTGTGTGTGTGTGTGTGTGTGTGTGTGTGTGTGTGTGTGTGTGTGTGTGTGTGCGCGCGCGCATGTGTCTGTGTGTGGGGGGGTATGTTACCGTTTTCCCAACAGTATGTTAAACTTGGTTGTACAGCGATTTCACACACCAAAAAATAGCTGAGCTTGAAGATCGGCAATTTCGTCTATGTTCAATGTCATCCTAGAATGTTTATGTCCTGACAAGTATAGTAATACAAACTTCTGTGCGTGCGTGCGTGCGTGCGTGCGTGCGTGCGTGCGTGCGTGCGTGCGTGCGTGCGTGCGTGCGTGCGTGTGTCTGTGAGTGCATGCGTGTGCTTCAGCTATGGGGGCACTAAGATAAAGGCTGAGGTGCAGAGAGATTATTGGGTTTGTGTTGTTTTTCTGATCTCTGTTTGCATGTGTGTGTTCCAGAGAGAGGGAGAGAGAGAGGGAGATAGATAGAGTGTGAATGTGTGAGTGTGAGTGTGAGTGTGAGTGTGAGTGTGTGTGTGTGTGTGTGTGTGTGTGTGTGTGTGTGTGTGTGTGTGTGAATGAGTGAGTGAGTGAGTGAGTGAGTGAAAGAGTGAGTGAGAAAGTTTCCTTCAGAGAGTGCGTGAGTACTTTGACTTTATACATAGAGTATGTTCCCACACGTGTGCGTGTAAATGTGCTCTCTCTCTCTGTGTGTGTGTGTGTGTGTGTGTGTGTGTGTGTGTGTGTGTGTGTGTGTGGTTGTCAGTGGGCTCCCCAGGGCCAGGCGGTGCTGTGGTGTGGTGGACGTTAGCTAGCTAGCTGCCTCCATTCATCTGCCCGCTTCTTTTCTTCTCTCACTACAAAGCAGCCCTGCTCCCCCTCTGAGCTCTCTTTATCCATTGTGTTTAGTTTAGAGACTCATCCCAGCCTGCTCCCTCTCCCCCTCTCTCTCTCTCTTTCTCTCTTTCTCTCTCTTTCACATGAATTTTCTCCCTCTGTATTCTCACCGTCTCTCTTTCTCTCATTTCGCCCCCCCTCCCACTCTCTCTCTTTCCCTCTTCATCATTCTTTACCTCTCTTGTGTATACTTTCCATCTCTTCAGCACTCTCTTGGCATGCTCTCTGTCTGACTGTCTGTCTGTCTGTCTGTCTGTCTGTCTGTCTGTCTCTCGCCCTCTCTCTCCCTTTCTCTCTCTCTCTCCATCAGGACATCAACACAGTTGAAGGCTCTCAGAACACTCATTTTGAATATCAATTTGGTTTTGTGCAGGTGGTGTGTGTGTGTGTGTGTGTGTGGGGGGGGGGGGGGCATTTGGGGAAGAGTGTTTGTTTAGTGTCTTTTGGGTTGTACTGCATATGTGCACAGTAAAATACTAAGCGTGTGTGTGTGTGTGTGTGTGTGTGTGTGTGTGTGTGTGTGTGTGTGTGTGTGTGTGTGTGTGTTGGGGGTAGTTATGTGTGAATGTAGGCACGGTGCAGGTGGCAGGGGAGTGAAGGCTCATGGGAGATGTGGTCATGCTCTCCTGCCTCAGCACACGGGGAGTGCGCGTATGTGTGGGTGTGTGTGGGAGTGAACGTGTGCGCGCGCGTGTGTGAGAGAGTGCACGTGTGTGTGTGTGTGTGTGTGTGTGTGTGTGTGTGTGTGTGTGTGTGTGTGTGTGTGTGTGTGTGTGTGTATGTGTGTGTGTGTGTGTGTGTATGTCGGGATGTGCAACAGGGAAGGACATTCTCTTTGTGACTTTCCTACAATGCAACACATTGTGCGATGCAAACACTGCACATCTACTGGACACACACACACACACACACACACACACACACACACACACACACACACACACAGTAAATAAATAGGTGCAGACGTTTATATTTGTTCCTAATGTGCAGCTTAATGCCAATTTCTCAATGTTACGTCACAAATCCATTTTTCCACTTTCCCTCTGAGATGTATGGGTGAGCAGGAGTCTGGTAGGATGATCTGCCAATTAGAAGTCATTCAACAACCCTGTCATAGTGCCTGTACGTCAGTGCCACCAATCAGAAGTAATGAAGCAATAACATCAATCCTCTAGTAATCCTCAGCCAGTGCCACCAATCAAAAAAGGAATGCTATAAAAGCATTGGTTCGCAAAGTGGGGTCCGGGGACTCACAAGGGTCCTTGGGGGGGGGGGGGGGTTCCAGGGGGTCCCCAGCAATCACTTTGTGCCGCGCTATGAGCTTGTAGATCTGCAATTTTGTTTTTATCTTGAATTTTGCGAGAGAAATAAGCAGCCAGGTCTATGAAAACAAGACCAAAACAAGCACCAAACAAGCCCAAAAGTCGCTTATGAAAAGCAGACATGGCAACAAAAAGTTTAAAGCAGACATGGCAACAAAAAG
The DNA here is from genome assembly GCF_963280865.1 of Gymnoscopelus braueri. Lineage (NCBI taxonomy): Eukaryota > Metazoa > Chordata > Actinopteri > Myctophiformes > Myctophidae > Gymnoscopelus > Gymnoscopelus braueri. Next base: position 47,474,830 of record NC_137605.1, read on the forward strand.
TGAAAGCGAAAGGGAGTGAATGAAGACAAGGGCTTGTTGATAATGGATATGGATTGTACACAGTCACTACATCACGTCAGGGGTGAGTAACATTGACATGTTTATAAGAAAACTAACGCCAGGAAAATAACAATAATTTGATGCGGTTGGTGGCTTGGTGCGGATCTATAAATAGTATGATATAATTAATGCGGTTGGATGGCGGATGGATAATGAACGTGTGCACGCGGATTTGGGTGATGAAAAAACCCATCCGCGCATCTCTGCTATATAGAGTCTGGAACTACACCTCCCGAAATCCGAGAGAGGAAGCTGGCATTTCCGTTCACGAAAATGTATTTTTTAATTTCCATTTCTGCTGAGCACCCAGCTAATTATATGCTTAGATGTAGAGCTCGTCGGGTTAGGCATGTAACCCGAAATACCCGGGTTCCGACCCGTACCCGGCTCGGTCACGGGTCCATTCACAAGAAGTGACTCCGGGTCCGGGTCGGAGCCGGTACAGTCCGTCTCGGGTCTCGGTTCTCCGACTGTGAAATGGACGGTTCCACTAATACCCGAGTTGACCCGGCCAGCGGGTTTCTCGGGGCTCAGACTGTGAAATGCGCGGTTCCATTAATACCCGGGTGGAGGGAGGGAGGTCGGTCGCTCAGAAGACAGACTGGCAGTGACGCAGTCAATGACTGGCTGCTATTTATATTATCATATCACTACATAATGTTATATCATTGACCTAAATGGCGATATATTAACAAGGATAGGATGATTAAAACATATTTATGTCTGTATTAGCCTTGATGATCGTCTTTCTTGACTGAAGGCTCTGTCTGTATTAGGAACAATTTGGACAGGTGGAAAACTTTAGTTAAACTTGCAGAGTGGCGCATTACTTTACCTGAGTTACATCTTCTGATACTTGTACTTGAATGTTGACATGAAATAATAATCCTGTTTAGTGTTTCACTACCACGAGCAAAGACTACAGCGCATATTAACGGCGCTGATCAACACACACGTTGAAAGGCTAGGACAAAGATACCAAGGATTCGACAGTGATGTCACTATGCAACAAGGAAGTAGCGACGGACACTACGCCATGTTCGAAGTTGTTCTAAAGATAGCAAGGATTCGTCGGCGATGACATCACCGACGAATCCTTGGACATATTTACCCACTCATTTATATACACCAGTTATATCAAATATTGTCGATTAACGTAACGCTTTGGTTAATGGTTAAAAATGGTAAAATAATCGAGTTAATATCAACATGTTGTTACCGGTATACTCAAAGCACAATGGAAACTCCAAAGCCAATTATAATGTTAAACAACATTAAATGTGGTTTAACATTAGAAATTAACGTGGATTATAGTTGGCAATGAAGAAAGATTACAAACATCTAGAACGTGGATTTATTTTTGTATAGCTGTCCAATGAGCATTGACTGGGATACATCATAATCATGGAGGCTATACATTTAGGTAAGAAAGTATGAAACAAGTCTTATTTAACGCTGGACAACTTGTACTAATGATGACGTTGGCAAACAATTTTGCGTTCGGGTTTTTCGGAGGCTCGGGTTATGTACGGGTTCGGTTCTTGTATGTCACGGTTCTATACGGGTCGGTTTCCGACAGCTCTCGGTGCTGTTCGGGTCCGGTTCTCAATTTCTAATAATGGCCCGGGTCCATTCGGTCACGGGTATTTTTTTCGTGGGTCCATTCGGGTATGGGTCCTTCATATTGGACCATAGGCCGGGTCCATTCGGTTCCGGGTAAAAAAATCACGGGTCTATTTGGGTTCGGGTATTTTTATTTGACCCGTGAAGACCTCTACTTAGATGATTTTGATTTATATTAGGATAAATATGTGTGACTGTAAAGACGAAACGGAAGTGGGGACGAGGCTTCCCAGATAGCAAAAGTCATTAATTCAATGTTGGATTTTGGTCAGATTGGTTATTTTTGGTTGAGGTTGAAAAGGCTATGTTGATTCAATGTTTAATTACAGATACCATTTCAACATTTGAAAAACTGTCGTTGAATCAATTTAGTATAGATGATTGTTTTTCAATGTTGAAATGCCCAACATTGAAATGACATGGTTTCAACGTGCTGATATTGCACCCCCCCTCCTCCCCTCGCACCCCTCCCCCTCGAGAGGGTAGTCGACTAGTCGTAAGCAACTCGCGAGACCAGCTAGATCTCACGGGACTTGAGGTCTTCAAAGAAAACCTTGGTGCGAATTTGTGTCTTCACTGGCTTGACAAATACTACAGTACTGCTGGCCTAAGTCCTAGTGTGAGACAAACTGGTAAGTCCTTGACAATATAATGTATTATGCCATTCACATACCATCATCTGGCTGTCATCGTTTGACTACATGCTACTTTGTGAATTATTACCGTGGCAACTGCAGTGCAGAACGGAGCTTGTTAGCTTTGTTATTAGCATTATTAGCTAGCATGCTAGATAATAGTTAACTGGTAAGTGAGTTCTAATGGGGATATAATGTATTATCCCGTTCAGATACCATCACCTGGCTGTTATCGTGTGACTAAATGTTAACTTTGTGCCTTCCGGAGTTTGTAGCTTGTGTTAATAAATAGCATTGCATATTATTACAGTAGGTAGCTAGCATGCTAGCTAACGTTAGGCCGCCATTTTGTTAGCAAGTTTCGTGATTAAAATGTACTTTCATTTGTTTATCTGTGTGTATACAATTATAGATTATTAGCGTTTTTAATAGTTGCATAAGCATTATTGTAACCAGCACCACTGTGAAGTAGTTAGTTCATTTAATAATGGTGAATTAACAAGGCAGAGTGCATGGTGCTAAATTCGCTAGCCACACTGAAACGGGTATCAATTCACTTTGCTGGAAGCACTTCCGGTCTAGACCGGATATGGAACTGCATCTGTGTTTGCATGCGTGTGTGTGTGAAAATGTACCGGATATAGGAGGCGGGATCTAGAGCATAATAGAAACCAGGCGTTCCAAGGCACAGTTAAGCTTACACTGAGGCAGTTTATTTTGGGGATAAGAAGTAATCAGATATTTTACTTAAGTAAAAGTAGCAATACAATAATATAAAAAATACTCTGTTAAAAGTAAAAAGCCTGTGTTCAAAATGTTACTCGAGTTAAAGTACAAAAGTATTGGCATCAAAATATACTTAAAGTACCCAAAGTAAAATGTGAAAATAGCAGATCTACAAGCTCACAACGCGTCACGATGCGACACGTTGTGAGCTTGTAGATCTGCTATTTTCAAATGGTATGTGTAAAATATGGCTGAAGTGGTTAATCTAAGTTTTATAATAATGTATATCTGCATATATATATATATATATCCCCCTTTTTTATTTTTATGTTAATATATTTTAAAATATGTTGTAAGGACCTGATACATTAATAATTTGGCTGATAATATAATATAATTATAACAGCACCACCTCTTTTCTATTTAGACCTGTTGTAACCTATTTTTTTGTAAGAATTTGAACGTTTTCAGAAAACTTAGGTTAGGTTTTAGAAAGTGTTTTTAGAATTGGCCTAAGGTCTAAATGGGTTAAGATGGCTTCTTATTGGGCTAAAAGACGTAGAGTCATTAGAACTGTAAGGGACATAGAGAAGGATATCCTTAAAGAATATGAAGAAATTCTGCATATACAAAGGGAAAATATTTACCCCTGTGTGACTAGGGAACCTGCCTTCACAATCTCACACTTTTCCCAACTAGATGCACTACCAGCTTCACATGTCGACATAGAAAATGGTCATATAGATGGCAGTGTAGCTGGCAATGATGTAGTTGAGTAAGTACTCAACTACATCATTGCCAGCTTGAGTAAGTACTCACATAGTACAATACGTGAAATATTGATGGGACATGTTCAGCAAAGACAGTGATAACACAATGCAATATAACAACTAGGTGAAATGAAGTTAAACCATAATACCATTATATAAGGAAACAATAGCCCAGGGATTGACACTAACGCCTGCCCGACTGCCCGGGGCAGGTAAATAAAACTTGCGGGCAGGTGGAGTTAGCTTTCAGCCTGCCCTACAGGGCAAGTGCGCGCTTGAGTTGCAGTGGGGACGCAACCATCTTTTGTTCACTATAAACACAACATGAGATATCTGTCTAAACACATGAACGTGGCCAGAGCACTCTGCCCCCCGCCCTCTTGTCTTCTCTCTCTGTCCTTCCCTCCCACGCACACACACTTTGTGTAACACACACACACACACACACACACACACACTTTACGTGCAGTGGCTCTTATGAGTAGAGCCAAACCGCAACATCGGCCATTATTTCACCGATGTGGCCCGATGTTTTTTTTTTATCATCATTCATTTCCCCTACACTTGTCTTATAGAACGTTGGAACTGCCATTCTACTAGAACTAACCAGTAGAGGTATAACACAAGTGAACTGCTTAGCAGCCATCTCATGGATTGTCAATGCCAGCGCATCTGTGCAGATCAGACGGTAGGCTAAACAACCCGACGTTTTATCAACAGCCGCATATAGATTAATAAATGTGACGAAATACAGTCAAATCCCAAACTTATGAGAGATCCAGCCAGCAATAGAAATGAATTACTGGAAACAACTTCAAAGTTTATGCTATCATTCAAATAAGAAAGAAGCTGTGCCCTCACCGCTCTGACGGACAAGAAATAAATATAATCCTTTAAAAACAGCCATGTTCTGTTCCTTTTTTAAACGATAATCCAAAGAGGAAGGTTTCAACAGCTAGAATCATGACAGTTTGACATTGTTTGAGCAGTTTTTGGTGTGCAAAACTAGTCGCAAGCTCCCTCATGAAGTTAATTGTGTGCAGCTGCTGTGCTTGGTGCGCAGATCCCCGCCAGGCCAGGTTGTCTACCCAGGCCTGTGAAATTCATAGGCAGCCAATTGGAATGAAATCTGCTAAAACTGACTGATATACTGATACAGAACCATATATAGGCTATATAACGTTGCTGTCAGGTGGAAACCTTGTATATCCTTAAAAAAAAGAACAAAAATTAAAATAGTGAAAATAGCTGATCTACAAGCTCACAATGCATTGTATCTCGACACGTTGGGAGCTTGTAGATCTGCTATTTTACTCTTATAGTGCGACACTCTTGAATGATGAAGTAGGGCATTTATGAACAAACATATTTTTCCATATTATAAAACCATTGAAATATGGAAATACAAGGTTTCTGCCCGACAACGACAATATATGATTTCATCATTTGCGTTTATCCATCAAAACATTATTTATGTTTATTTGTATGGACTTCAAAATGGTCTGTGGAATGTAAAATAAGGGCACTGTTGGCCTATAATGTGCTGTTTTCACTGTTGCTACACTTAAAAATATAAAATAACAAGTGTTAACCCATAGTCATATTCATAGCTATTTAGATACTTGGCATAAATATTGAGGTATGACATTTTTTATCGTGCAGCCCCATAATTCACAAGTAGAAAGTAAAAATATGTTAAATTGAACGGTAATTCTAATTTTACCATCATTTTATAAAGGACGATTTACTTTTCGGGCAAGTGGGCAAGACCTGTGGGCAAGTAGAACATGACCTGCACCTGCCCGACGGGCAAGTGCCTCTGAGACCTTAGTGTCAACCCCTGCAATAGCCAATAAGTAAAGTTACACAAGCAGGTATGCTAAACCTATTTAAGACATGTATGGTGTCTATAGCAGCAATCAGGAATATGAAAAAGTCAGAAGGCATACATATATAAAGCAATTTGTACTAACTGGCTTCAACACCAGACACCACCTTACCTGTGCTTTTCTAATCATTATCGTTACATTGAAAATCACATGCACTACAATGTATTGGGTGCCAGAGGTTTATTAAAATATTATACGTTGAGCGCCAGGATTTTGAAAAAAAATTGAACCTTTTTCAAGTAGTCACAAAATATTTTCAGTGATCACCGTCCTCACGGTGATCCCCTCATTACACACATACAGGTCTCGTACAATCGGGGGGAAAAATTTAAAAACATTCGGTAATCCGTTCCATAGTTGCAGCCAGTTGAAAATAGTTAAAATAACATTGTTTAAAAAAAAGTACACAGGAGCCGAGATACAGGTTTTTGAAGTCATAAGTTAACCAGGAAATGGATTGGAGTCTAAATCTTCGAAAAATGATATCTCCTGGTGCTGTGTATATTGTTTTTTTTTTCAAAAACAGTATATATACGGTTTTGGCACTCAACGTCGGTTTTTGAAAAGAAGTATATATACGGTTTTGGCACCCAATGTGTTAACACATTATTAAATAGTGGTCTTCAAGAGACAGAGTACAGAAACCTTTGTTTTTTTGTGTCCCATAATATTGTCACTTTGGCTACCACTGTGTGCGGCCACCTTCTTGTCTCTTGAAGACCACTATTTCGTTTATTCTGCTGTGGGCCACCACTACAAGGACTTTGGTGTGAGTAGCATTCTTGTGCACAGTGTTAACACTCTAGTGTCCTAACGTCTATAACGACAATGCTAATATACATTTAATAGGTTCATAACAGCTCAGCAGACTTAATAACTGCTTAACGGAAAAACAATGGTTCATCATGTTTCATGTTTGTGATCCTTTCTACTAAAATAATTGTCACACTGTTCATAATATGTTTTCATTTGATGTGTGTATGTGTGTGTGCATTACAATTTAGGCTGCTTAACTGAGTAAAATTAATTCCACATTGACCAAATTATTTCTCTCCATTGTGAATTCTGTGGTGTGTTTTAAGGGTGGACGTCACAGAGAAGTGTTGTCCACACTGATCACATCCTTAGGGTTTCTCTCCAGTGTGAATTCTCTGGTGAGTTTTAAGGTAGTCCATTCTAGAGAAGTGTTTTATACACTGGTCACATCCATAGGGTTTCTCTCCAGTGTGGTGAATTCTCTGGTGTGTTTTAAGGTTGGACATTTGAGAGAAGTGTTGTCCACACTGACCACATCCATAAGGTTTCTCTCCAGTGTGAATTCTCTGGTGTATTTTAAGGCTGGACATTTGAGAGAAGTGTTGTCCACACTGACCACATCCATAAGGTTTCTCTCCAGTGTGAATTCTCTGGTGTGTTTTAAGGTTGGACATCACAGAGAAGTGTTGTCCACACTGATCACATCCATAGGGTTTCTCTCCAGTGTGAATTCTATGGTGATTTTTAAGGCTGGACATTTGAGAGAAGTGTTGTCCGCACTGGTCACATCCATAGGGTTTTTCTCCATTGTGAATTTTCTGGTGATTTTTAAGGCTGAACATTTGAGAGAAGTGTCGTCCACAGTGGTCACATCCATAGGGTTTCTCTCCAGTGTGAATTTTCTGGTGATTTTTAAGGCTGAACATTTGAGAGAAGTGTCGTCCACAGTGGTCACATCCATAGGGTTTCTCTCCAGTGTGAATTCTCTGGTGTGCTTTAAGGTGGGCCATTTGAGAAAAGGGTTGTCCACACTGGTCACAGCTATAGGGTTTAGTGTGAATTCTCTGGTGTGATTTAAGATGGGTCATTGTAGAGAAGTGTTGTCCACACTGATCACATCCATAGGGTTTCTCTCCAGTGTGAATTCTCTGATGTATTTTAAGGCTGGACATTTGAGAGAAGTGTTGTCCACACTGATCACATCCATAAGGTTTCTCTCCAGTGTGAATTCTCTGGTGTGTTTTAAGGGTGGACATCACAGAGAAGTGTTGTCCACACTGATCACATCCATAGGGTTTTTCTCCATTGTGAATTCTCTGGTGTTTTTTAAGGTTGGACATCACAGAGAAGTGTTGTCCACACTGGTCACATCCATAGGGTTTTTCTCCATTGTGAATTCTCTGGTGATTTTTAAGGCTGAACATTAGAGAGAAGTGTCGTCCACAGTGGTCACATCCATAGGGTTTCTCTCCAGTGTGAATTCTCTGGTGTGCTTTAAGGTGGGCCATTCGAGAAAAGGATTGTCCACACTGGTCACAGCTATAGGGTTTCTCTCCGGTGTGCATTCTCTGGTGTATTTTAAGGTAGGCCATTTGAGAAAAGGGTTGTCCACACTGGTCACAGCTATAGGGTTTCTCTCCAGTGTGCATTCTCTGGTGTATTTTAAGTTTGGACATGCAACTGAAGCGTTGTCCACACTGATCACACCAGTGTCCCTTTCGTTTAGCCAAGCTTCTTTGTTCATTCACTGCTGGTAGCACAGGGAAGACAGGCTGATGATTCAACCCTGGATTGCAGAAAAACAAAGGAAATATGGTTGAGAGGTAGGAATAGAGTACAAATGTACAACTTAATTAAATAAAGCTCCCATAGACAATTGGAAGTTAACCACCAGCCGACCATGGTTATATATATATTGTGGTATATTGATACACATTTACGGACTTATAGAGCCCAATTTGAACACACACAGAGACATAGGCTGATACTGAGTGGTCTACAGCGCACATTCCAGAGAACCTACAATTGTCCAGTACAAAGGATGCTTCCCAGAGGGCATCTGACCTTAGCTGACCTCTAGGATCTTGGGGTGTTGTTCTTCTGCACAATGGACACACACACACACACACACACACACACACACACACACACACACACACACACACACACACACACACACACACACACACACACACACACACACACACACACACACACACACACACACACACACACACACACCCCAAACTACATGTGAAGTCTGCCTATAAATACTGTGAGGACAAAGAAACCATCCCTTCTTCTTCTGTCTCTGTTCTGTTCCGGCCACACCATGTAGCAGCAAGGCTGACTCCTATGCTCTGTACTCTGTTTTTGTCCAATAAATCGACTTGAGGAACATTACTGGTCTGGACCTTTCTACTTTCTCTCAACTATATTGTCACACTTGTGCAAAATACACAACTATATATATATATATATATATATATATATATATATATATATATATATATATATATATATATATATATATCCCCAAGGAGATAAAGCAATAGAGAAGCATATAAAGATACATAATCAACCACTAAGCGCAACATATAAGATTGAGACAAGTATTGAGACTGCTTAATTTAAAAGTTGAAAAGTAAAGTAATAAAACATTTGTATGACAGAGCAGGGACATTAAAAGTAGAAAGGAGGTAGAGAAAGTAACATACCATTTTCTTTGGGTCCCTCCTGTTCAGCAGAACTGTCCCTGGTTGGGTTGAGAGAGTTCATCTTCCACAAAATTCTGTCCACAGTCAGATCTGATCAGAAATGACTGATATCCTGGAGGAGTTGTGGATGAATTACAACTACACACTCTTCTTATACTTGAGAGCCTGGGGTGGAGCCAGTAACTGCTTTGAATGATTGGACAAAGAGAACAATACAACCATCTCTCCACCAATCACAACCTAACATACTTCTATATGCTCCTCCCCCAGACATGCTCCATCCATGCAACCTTCTAAAAACTGTTGACTTTCTGTTACAAGAGAACCAAGAGCATCCATTTGTGGATGAATTAATTTGTAATCTTCATGCAATTCCAATATGTCTTCCTATAAGATGAATATAAAATATATGAATATGACACCCTGTATCTATACATGCATATATTATTAAATGCATGCACATTAAACAGACAATCAGTATCTTCAACAATGTTGTATTCACTCATTAATGAATATGAAGATATGAAATAATACTCTAATCAGAGTCAGGTCTTAAGATGGTATGTACAATGTTTTGCTTATTAACCCTTGTGTCATGGTGAGAGGTCAAGGTGCAACAGCTGACCAAATTAGATGTTTTATTGTAAGGTTCACATTTGCATTTTTCTGTCAAAGTTATTTTCATCGAAGTATATTTAAGTTTGTTCTATGTTCTAAACCCTGGTGGTGGTGGGCTGCTTTGTGAATGTAATTTGATGAATTAAAAACACATTACATAAATAGTTCTCAACCTCAAACTATCTCTGATATGAAAAGTAAAATGTACCCATAATTTCACCTTTTTCTGTATCACTGCTAACCATTTCTCATGTCCTATTTTCATTTACATATACAATAAACAACTCTAGTCATGTCCTTGTGTCGATGAGTCTCTCTCATCTCATATTCAAGCAGAGCCATTAAGATAGAAAGGCCATTCAAGTTCCTATTTAACACGATTGCTCCAAATTCCTTCAGAACAATACAATCTGGTGTTGTCAAGGAATAACTGCTTGCTATATTCTGTTCATATTCTTCATTGTACATCACAGCATGTTACACATGTGTATATAGTTACACATGTGTATATATGGACTATTTAGGGGAAATCAAGGAAGGGCAGCCATCTGAGAGCTTCATGCTCAAAGTTAAATGAGTTTTGTCAGTTCTGTCATTTTTACCTTAATTTATTTCACTTGAGTAGCTACCTTCTCTTTTAGTCTTTAGTCTGGTATGATTCTCTACAGAACTAATGTTATTGTTGTACAGTCTTACATTATGTGTAAGACTGTACAACTGTGTCTCTCACATAACAGACATTGCAGGTCTAAACATGCGCTTCATATTTTACTCATGATCAGAGCTTCAGAGTCCCACGCGAGACTAAATCAAGTCTAAAAAATAATCCTTTAAACTAAGCATAAAACAATAATTTTCTCTAGTGAGGACCAGGAAAAGTGTCCTCACAAAGTATATTTTCTCAAAGTCTATACTTGTGGGGATCTTTGGCCCTCACCAATTATAGTGTTACAAGAACACACACACACACACACACGCACGCACACGCACACACACACGCACACGCACACGCACACACCCACCAGTTCCCACTGCATGGGCCAGAGAGGGTCGTTGAAGCTGAGGGCGTTGTCAGTCACCTGCTCCTCAGCTCGCCTGTCACTCACATCCTGTGTCCTCTGGGTACCTGCACAGCACACACATAGGCACATCTTAGTGTGTGTGTGTGTGTGTGTGTGTGTGTGTGTGTGTGTGTGTGTGTGTGTGTGTGTGTGTGTGTGTGTGTGTGTGTGTGTGTGTGTGTGAGACGTGCACTTGTGCGTGTGTCTGTCTGTCTGTCTGTCTGTCTGTCTGTCTGTCTGTCTGTCTGTCTGTCTGTCTGTCTGTCTGTGGCCTGGGCATATGTCCACACTTTTCCTTTCAACATTTTTCTAATTATGAAAAATAGCAGATCTACAAGCTGACAACGCGATGCGTTATCAGCTTGGAGATCGGCTATTGTTGCTGCTTTAGTGCGACACTGGTGCACAAAGAAGTAGGGGATTCATTTACCAGAACATGTAACACGTAGAAATATGGAGATACAAGGTTTCTGCCCGACAGCAACGATATGTGTGACTGTGCGTGTACACATGGACATGCATGCGAATGCATGCGCGCACGCGCAGCCACACGCACACGCACACGCACGCACGCATGCACTTTTTTGTAGGAAAACCCAGCTACCAGGAAGTCCCTGGTCTCCAACCAATGGTGAAAGGCGAAAGGCCGCTCCCACAATCCCCCTCTCTCTCTCTAGCGATGTGTAATAGTGTCGGCAGATTACCATATCATTACCATATCATTAGCATAACATTATAGCGTAGCCCAGCGCGGCGTGCTGTCTGTCTGTGTGGAGTGGACTGTGTGCACCTTCCTCTGAAATACATGTTACATTCACTGACTCGCACTTCCTCTCTCTCGCTCGCACTGGGTGAAAAGTAACCAAGTACATTTACTCATTTACTTTTTTACCACTACATCTTAGAGGCAAATGGTGTACTTTTTACTCCACTACAATTATATGACAGCTTTAGTTACTATTTATGTTGCAGATTTAGATTACTAGAGGTTCGGGCCGGCCCTCACATCTACATCGATCTGACCGATAGACCCGTTTTATGCCCAAATATGGAGATCCCTGATGTCATCAGTATATGCCCATACGGGCATGCCCCCTTTTGTGCCCATATTATATGGAGCTGACTGATTTGTTTGCGCCTGATGCCATGACGACACATTGCTACTTTTACTTAGGTAAAAACAATATGAGTACTTCTACCACTGCTCACTCGCCCGTTCTTCCCCATGGCCACTAAGCTTGTCAGCAGCGCTCTCTCTCTCTGTCTCTCTCTCTCTCTCTCTCTCTCAACCATTTCTTTCTCTCCTTCTTCCATCTCTCCATCACTCTCTGCTTCTCCCGTGTCGCTGTATCCATCCTCACCCCTTTGTAACAGTCAGGAAAATTGCCTATATACATAATGTGTATAATTATGTGGAGTGTATATATAATTATACATAATTATATACACTATAAACTCCACGTACACACACACTGTATATATATATATATATATATATATATATATACACACACACAAGTGGTGTAAAGTAACTAAGTACATTTACTCAAGTACTGTACTGTACAATTTTTAGGTACTTTCACTTTACTGGAGTATTTCCAATTGTCTATACTTTTACTTCTACTCCATTACATCTCAGAGGCAAATATTATTTAATATTTTGACTCCAGTACAATTATTTGAAAACTTTAGTTACTAGTTAATTTGCAGATATAAATCATTACGTTATAAAACATTTTAGCCCTATATTATACATATTCTTTCATCCAAGAACAGATGCAGGATGGCAGTGCACTCCTTTCCACATACAGAAAGAGTGTGAGCGAGAGAGCGAGAGAGAGAGAGGAAGCACAGCGTGACTCATGCCTCACTGCAGCAGTATATAATACATTAGTCACCACTCAGACATGTGTAGGAACAACATTATCCACATGTGTCATGTACACACAGACACATCCTCAAGTGTTCATTTGACCATTTGTAACTCTGATGGTGTGCTGTACCAAATGGAACCAAATGGACCCGTACACCCTCAGTTACATTGACTAAATATTGACAGGATTTTTGTTTTTACGCCACCCTGACGCCACCCTGACGACACCCTTATGCCACCCTGACGCCATCCCGACCAAGACGAATTGAAGTTGTATTGCTTTCAGTGGAACGGTTTTTAAAGATTATTTTTGGGGTTTTCATGCCTTTATTGATAGGACAGTAGGCTGACAGAAAAATGGGGAGAGAGATAGTGACACGCGGCAAAGGCCGTCGGGCTCGGCACTCGAACCCACGATGTGCTGTCAGGCTACATTGAGCCTAGGTGCCTGGACCGCTACGCCGGCCGTCCAGGCCAATATACCGTTTTTATCATCTCGTCAGGAAGAAAAGTACAGTGATTAAAATTCTTTCAGATAAAACTGGTGCGTGCTGCAGAAGCATCAATAATTTACAATTGCCAAAATTAAAACATTGATTTCTGTCAGTGAGAGTGGAACTTTAAAAAAATGTAGATCCAAAAAAAGTGAAATGTTATCAATAAGCGTCAGTTACTGAAGGATACTGTCACGCTGACTAAAGGGGAAAATGTGAGGGAAACTAGAACATCAGAGTACTAGAGCTGGAGAAAAAGAGCGGTAAAGAATATGAACTTGAACATGGGTTAGTTTTTGTGCCATCTTGCTTTTCCTGTTTTTTAATGTTTTCCCTTTTTACTGATGTATATTTTCTGTCAATGTTTTGTTGCCTGTTCTTATTTTGTCTTATTTTGTCTTATAGTTTTTGTCTCGGTTTTGTTTTTGTCCCGATGTTGTATTTTGTGTCGTCTCTGTAGTCGACATGACTGCATCACTGTGGTGTCCACATGAAAAAAAAAAGTATATAAGAAAATGTATAATAATCATTTTGTGTGGAAAAAGCGTAATTTTTTTCCGAAGAATATCAATTCACTATAACAAACCAGTCAAACAGCTATATTCACAATAATGAATTAAGTATATTAACGTTGAAGATCTGTGCGTGATGGACACAAAGGCAACAACTAGGTGATCATTTTGTTTATGGAACAAAGTGGTAGTCCCGCATAATTATTTATCAAAGAAATCGTACCGTTTTCCCAAATATCTGTTGGCCCACTTGACATAACATTTTCTGTTATGGTGGGGAAAGCTTTCCGCTGAAAATAGCCGATCGACAAGCTCACAACGTTGTGAGCTTGTCGATCGGCCATTTTCTGCGGAAAGCTTTCCCCACGATGCTTATGCTGGGTTTAAAGGAGTAGTTCACCCAAAAAATTACTTATTTTCTATTTTGTTTTTGTCGCATTCCTAAGCAGTAGGAGACTCTTTGAGAATCCGCCGGTCATCAGATGATTGCCTTATTAAAACAAACAAACGTCCATGAATTCAAGGCTTTATGGGGTGTGTGATTGATAGAAAATAAGTACTTTTTGGGGTGAACTACTCCTTTAACGCATTCAATCCGGGAACGATGAGCCTGTATATCTGCTATTTTTTTATAGCCCAAAGAAATCTTAAAATGACACAGATGGGTTCCCGGTCTTGATGGATTAAGGCTTACTGTATGTTACGGTAGAACTCACTGTTGTTAGTAGTGTTGTGGTGGTGTCTGCTGCTGATAGACGCCCGTTTGTCTCTGTACTGACAGCGCTGCCTCTGGACCCAGCCAACCTGCACAACACACACACACACACACACCATTCATCAGAATAGACCATTTATTGATCCTGTGGGGGGGGGGGGGATTCAGGCGCCAGAGGCAGCACAGCAGTTACAGATACAGAGTAAGAGTAAAGTACTGTGAGGTACAGTGACAGTCATAGGAGGAAAACATCACAAAAAAAGAACCATCGATGATGAACATAAAGCATACGACAGCGTATCGTCTCTGTCCGGTGGAAGCCTGCTGTTGTCCAAAACTGTTACTTTTCAGGATTCAAATTCTTAACCCATTAATTAAGACCTGAGGCGATTCTTAAAAATGTTTTCTAAACAGTTTTTTGAAAGAAAAAAAAAAACATTTTCAAGATTTTTCAAAAATAGCAGATCTACAAGCTCATAGCGCGGCACCGCGCCGCGCTATGAGCTTGTAGATCTGCTATTTTTGAATAGCCAAAGAAATCTAAAGTGACACAGATGCGTTCCAGGTCTTAATGGGTTTTAAACAGCAAAAGTAGCAGATCTACAAGCTCAAAAGCTTGTAGATCTGCTACTTTTGATGCTTTTGTGTGACGCTGTAATATGATCAAGTAATAAATAGGGCATTCATTTATGATAAAACACAAAAAGTTTAAATATGGAGATCAGATGTTTCTCCCCGACAGCAATGACATACACCAGAGCCATATAAGGAGAGTTGTGTCACAACTCGTTGTGTCCGTTCACTTCATCGGGCCAGTGTTCTACAGAGCCTTCTATTTGGCGGATAGTGACACAAATCCCTGAACCGGAAGTTTATGGGATGCACTGGAGTCTATGAGCGTTTGTCACTATTTCAAGTTTACATGAACCACGTGACCGGTGCTGTTTTCTGACCCCTCATTGACACAACTCTCCAATAGAAGGCTCTGATATACACCATAATACAAATAGCCTGCAGCTATGCAGGACAAAATGTATACACACAGTCCCAGTGTCAACAACAGTATCCCTTCCACAGCAACTACAACTATGTAAGCAAACGGTATGGACAATACAATAGACACAAGACAGCATTCATCAACACCAACCCACAGGTCCACCGGCTCTACAAACATTCAAACGTCAGGGTGTAGGGGGTCAGCAGTTCAAATATGATTATTTTGGGGGGTACCCAGTTCAAATATGATTATTTTGGGGGGGTCCCCAGTTCAAACAAGATTATTTTGGGGGGTCCCCAGTTCAAATAAGATTATTTTGGGGGGTCCCCAGTTCAAATAAGATTATTTTGGGGGTCACGGCCTGAAAAGTTTGAGAACCTGATTGTTCTAGAGCAGAGGTTCACAAAACTTTTTTTTATTTCAAAGACCCCTTATAACTGAGCGTATACAAATGGAACCAAATGGACCAAGTGTCCATTTGGTTCCATTTGTAGTGTCCATTTGGTTCCCACCTCCAAGACAGTACAGTAGATAGATGGTTATACTGTACATCTATATGGACTGAGAACTAGCTTCCTTCTTTTATTCCATGTCTGTATGTCTGTCTCTCTGTCTGTCTATTCCATTGTCCCGTGTTAAAAGGAACACCTCAGACAAAAACGTCCACACCTCACACACACACATGCACTGGCAGACATACAGCATACATATACGGCACTACACTACACTTCTTTGATCTGATAAGGAGCTGGTCCTAGAGAAAATGGGCTCAGTAAATCAGACAAAAGATCACACACACACACACACACACACACACACACACACACACACACACACACACACACACACACACACACACACACACACACACACACACACACACACACACACACACACACACACACACACACACACACACACACACACACACACACACACACACACACACACACACACACACACACAGAAGTGCCAGTGCCACTATGGTGCTCAGACATTTAAATCAAAGTGGAGGGGGTTGGAAATAAATAGCGTTCAGGGGCGTCGGTGGTCTTTTATGTCCTGAAAGCCTCGCTGCTTTATTCCCCTTTATGTTCTTCAATTAGACTCAATTAACAGGAGCGGGTCGGTAGACGAAGCGAGGGAGAGCCATGCATGGAGGGGAGCTGTTGAGCTAAAAGCACACTGCATGTATGTTACCTTAAAGGAGAATTTCGCCCGAATTTCCTACCTTTCTTGTTATGATATCCTAGGACGAGTGGTTCAGTACATGAATGTCATAACTCCATAACGGGTCCGCCGCAGTTAAAAACCTGCGCCTATGGTCCTTGCTCTAAATCGCATGTTTTAATAGCTGTTTTTTGGGGAGAGATCTGATGTTTATAGTGTTAGAACACTTATGCAATGTGTCTGTCTTGTATGCACTCCACCGTAAGTCGCGCTTTTGCGACACTTATCCGGTTGGGCACCAAATACAGACAGCAGGTCAAAATGTGTAAACAAATCTTTTGAAAATAGCAGATCCACGAGCTCACAATGCGTCGCTTGTAGATCGGCTATTTTCAAATAGCCGAAATATATATGGCTGAAGTGGTTTGTAATAGTAATCAAAATCTACAAAGATACTAGGAACTAAAGTTTTCAAATAATTTGAGCGGAGTAAAAGTACAATATTTTCCTTCCTCTGTAGTGGAGTAGAAGTAAAAGTATTGAAAATTGTAAATACTTCTGATTTATTTGTTCAGAATCAAGAATTACAATTTTGCAGTGGAATCAGCTGATGTCTTACTCTTAGCCGTATGTAAAAAAAATCATTCAGTCATTTTGAGTTTTACTTGAGTAAAAGTACTTTGTTACTTTAGACCTCTTGGTATCACGGTAAATGCTCTGTATTTCTGTAGCCGTTTTTATTACATGGTGCGTTACGTTCATCCATTCACACACCGACGGTGGAGGCAAACATTCAAGGCACCGACCCAGGGGTGCACTGACCGTCCATAGAGAGTACAGGGAGAATTCCGGCTGGACCGATCTGTCTGTCTGTCTATGGGCAGGCACTGTAGACGGCTGGTAGTTATTTATTTTTGACGGCTGACAAGCCCAAAGAATGGAGAGAGATTGGCCTACTGGTTTGTCTCTCATACTCAACGACAAAAAAAAACACATTTGATGTATTGCTTCTCTAGTAAAATGTAGCCCGTTTCATAATGAAAAACCTATCAAATGTACTTGATTTGAGGCAAGTTGTGACAACAACCTTGGACTGTACCTGCTGCTGCTGCTGTGTGAGAGAGGCTGCAAGCACAATTATGCAATAGTCTGTTAACCCATTCAATCCAGGAACACATTTACAAATGTCTTCTAAATCCCAACATTTTTTTTGAAAAAAAATATGTCGCAAGATTTGCACAAAGTTTCAAGATAAAAAAAAAAAGCAGATCTACAAGCTCATAGCGCGGCACTCAGTGCCGCGCGATGAGCTTGTATATCTGCTATTTCTTTAATAGCCAAAGACATTTAAAATGACACAGATGCGTTCCCACTCTTGAACGAATTGATGCTGAAATGTAATTCTGAACTTTAATGTGATGAGAACAACCGCTTTTTTTCCCCACATCAGAAAGGTATTAAACGCTCGGCAGAATTTCTGTCCCAGTGCAGCCCTGCGCCAATCTGCGGCATTGGCAGCAGTTAGTGGTTCAGTCAGTGTCTTGCTCAAGAGCACTTTGACTCAAAGCCAGGAATCTGGAATCTTCCGGTTCCCAAACAGCCACCTTCTGAGCCACTGGATAGATACATAACAAGCACATGTTCAGGGTGTGTTCGCTCGAAGGGGTGCTTGTATTTGGCTGATTGAACTAATAGGTGTGATTTTTAACAGAGATTAAAGGGGGGGGGGCGCGTAAGTGATATGTCCTTGCTAAAATTAGGGCAAACTGTAAATAGCTCTATATTTCCACAGTAATCATTGAGTTGACATATAGAGCATTTGTAGAGTAATAAGGGTATCCTGTGTCTCTAGCTCTTTAGTAAACGGAAAATAAATTTTCAGGTCAGGATATCAATTTGATCCAACCAGGAGAGAGAACTCATAAGAAATTGAAATTGATGTGACAAAAAAAAAAGAGCAGACAAAATTGGAACTGGAACACTATAAAACTGAACCTGATAAATGATTCTTGTGGGAATCTCTGTCGTGATTGGATAAAATTGGTATCCTGACCTGAAAATGTATTTTCTGATATGCTTAAGAGCTGGAGAGACGAGGAGACCCCAGTTATTGAACAAACACTCTTCTACAGAACCTCTTACATAACTAACTTTTTATGTTTTTTTTGTAAATTAATGCCCTAATGTCATACTAACAGTGTCACACAAAAGTAGCAAAAATAGCAGATCTACGGACATATGAGGTTTCCACCCGACAGCAACGATACAAATAGACTAAATGCATATCAGAGTGAAGGTGAAACATGATTGGGGCCCTCTGAATACACACACACACACACACACACGCACATGCACACGCACACATTAAGTGGACTATCCAGAGAGTCCAGTAGTGTACTGTACTGTGCCACAACATCTCTAGACACACAGAATACATGTTCACGCACAGTGGTAGAAAGTATATTACATTTACTCAAGTACTGTTCTTAAGTAACATGTTGAGATACTTTTACTCTATTTGACAACTTAAATTGTTTCAATATCCTTCTACTAACTAATCCTTCTACTCCACTACATCTCAGTAGCAATTCTGGCAAATATTGTACTTTTTACTCCACTACAATTAATTTGTCAGCTACGCCTACTACTTACTTTGTAGATCTAGATTATTAAAAAAGATACATTAACCAATTAAGCCCCATTTTATACTTTGTCTATTAAAAAATAGCCGGTCTACAAGCTCCCCAACGCATCTCGATGCAACAATTGTTTTGTTTTACTCAAGCAAAATTTTCAATACAGAGTATTTTCATATTGTTGTGGCACTGCTACTTTTACTTAACCCACTTAAACCCGGGAGAGCATCTGTGTCATTTTAGATTTTTGCATTAGCTATTAAAAAATAGCAGGTGTACAAGCTTGCAGCGCGGCACAAAGTGACGTGCTGAGAGCTTGTACATCTGCTATTTTTGAACATTTTTGAAAAATCTTGAAAGTGTGAGAAGGCATTTGTAGAATCGGCCTCAGGTCTTAATGAAAAAACGGAATTCCTCCCCCACCACCGGTCTCTGATTATAGATTACACCCGATACAACAAACACGCTCGACTACTAAAAAACACAAACGACAAACCAAACGCAACACTACGGTACCTTGCCAGACACGGTACATTGCCAGACACACAGCCTGCGTTTCTGTTATGTTTCTATAAACAGGCGGTGCACACATTGAACAGAGATAATGGGGATTTGATTGGACGTGTGGCGGTGTACCTTGCACCTCCCCTCCAGTGGAGGAGCAGCCAGGACATGCTGATCAATACACATGATAGGGAGCTAATCGCTCTCTGTCAAACCAGGCCCTGCCAGCTACTAATGGCACACACTCACTGGGGAGCGTCTGTGTGTGTGTGTGTGTGTGTGTGTGTGTGTGTGTGTGTGTGTGTGTGTGTGTGTGTGTGTGTGTGTGTGTGTGTGTGTGTGTGTGTGTGTGTGTGTGTGTGCGTGTGTGTGTGTGAGACTGTGTGTGTATTCCTATACTTGTGAGGGCCAAATGTGTAGTAGGATATGTGAAAAAGGTTGTTTTATGGTTAAAAAATACACTCCAGGAGTGAAGTGAAAAACGATAGCAACGCGATTATTTAACATCAGGCTTTTATTTGGTGATGCCTCGTTCATACAGGTTGATGATTTTGTGTTCGCGTTGAAACATCGACCTCGCTTCGGGAAATAATGACATCGCTTCATCGCCCACGTTATAATGGTGCTCAGTGTGCGTGTATTCATAACGCAAACAGTAGCTTGAATTAATGTGAATTAATCGCACAAAATCCCCAGGACTTTTTTGTGTTATCCTTTTAGCCTTAATGTCTGACTGTACCATGTGCCGTTTACATTTTTGACTAATAAAGTATTCAATCAAAAAAAGAAATTAGGATTAGAGTTACGCCTTATATTTTTGTTTCAAGCCTGTTTCACGCACCGAAAATAAAAGCTTCAACTATGCTATAAAATTGACGTCCTAAAATGTTGATGTCCTCACAAGTATAGCAATACTGTGTGTGTGTGTGTGTGTGTGTGTGTGTGTGTGTGTGTGTGTCTTAAGCAGATTGAGGCTCTTTAGGGAGGCTCGCTCAAGGTTGGGCTCAGGGGATGAGGGGCAATTGACCACACTGTCTGTGACACTGACCCCTCCTCTGTCTGCGCATTCATCATCCAGCCATGACATATAAGGCAGGCAGCGCATGCACACGCACACTCGCACGCGAGCGCGCGTGCAGTACACAAACACATAACAAAAAAAACACAAGAAATGCACACAATTGCAGAGCAGGAAACTCACAGTGAGAAATACACGCACAGTGAAATACACTTTTTTAATTTACCCCTAGAGTGACGTTCCATTTTTACACTCTGAGAGTCAGTGTTACCAGAAGTATGATAATGATCATAGTTAGTGCGATAATTTGACCCCTCTGTACGATGTACGTTCAACAATGCAAAAAACAAAGCAAATAAAATCACCATATCACAAAAAGGTGCAATGAATTTACCAAATTCTACTGATTCGGTATCCGGTATACGGATTGAAAAAGGCCAATCTGATCCTACATCTGTACTGGGAGGCATTAAAAACAGAGGTTGCATCTTTCCAGTCACAGGCTTTTATTTGAATGCCTGCTTCCATACAGCGTATATGTGATGTGCTTTTCTCAAATAGGCGTGTCAAACGAGGTTGTTTCTTACAATAAATAAAATGTATTGTGCAATTACATATTTACACCTGTGATTTATCTTTTTTTGGGGGGCTGTATCCGATAGTATCTTTCAAATACGATACTTTTAAGCCTCCGGACAATAACTTAACATTTCCTACACTGCTCAGAGTTCAATTAACACTGAGAGTGCATGCATTAAACATATCCAAAAGGACTATGAGTATGAGCAACTAGCACTAAAAAAACAAAAAAAAATCACAAAGCAGAAAAGCATAATATAGAGCTATAAGAATAAAATTTTTAAAAACAGCTATCTCCTAAAGTATTGTATAAAAGAACAGTAGAAGGTGACTTGATGGAAACAACAACATTCTTTCAGTGGACTGAATAACGCACAGTTCAATACAATGTGAGCCATTGTAATGCAAAGTCTGCATCAAAACAAAAAGATGGCCACCTGAAGCTGACATTTCTCTGCTCACAATGAATCCATGGCCAGATGGGGAGAGAGACAGCAAGAGAGGGGGGGGGGGAGAGAGAGAGAGAGAGAGAGAGCAGGTTGTGGTCAAAAAGGAAAGATGAGAGAGGGAGATGACAAAGGAAGGAATCAAAATACTGTAATTGAAAAACAAACACACACACACACACACACACACACACACACACACACACACACACACACACACACACACACATTAATAACAATGCAGTGAACAGAGGGAAGTGAAGAAAAGGTGAATAGTGAGAGACAGCATGAGACACACTGAGGGAGAGAGAGGTAATGATGAGAGCAACAGACGGGAAGAATGAGAGAATGAGCAAGGGAGAGAGAGACACAAACAGGTACGACAATGAAAGACAGAAGGAAGGAACAAAGGTGTGTGTGTGCGAACGTGCGTGTGTGTGTGTGTGTGTGTGTGTGTGTGTGTGTGTGTGTGTGTGTGTGTGTGTGTGTGTGTGTGTGTGTGTGTGTAATTAACATGCATGTGGGTACATCAGTTGTGTGTGTTTGTGTGTGCGTGTGAGTGTTTGTGTGTGTGCATGCATGCGTGCGTGCATGCAATTAACATGCATATGGGTACATCAGTTGTGTGTGTGTGTATGTGTATGTGTATGTGTATGTGTGTGCGTGTGCGTGTGTGTTTCTATCCATCTGCAGTGAGCATCATGTAGGTTTTTGCATGGCCACCGTACTGGCATGTTACGATTCCAGTTTCCTTAACACATTTACCGCCGGGCCCGTAGTTCTACGGGCCGTTAAATCCAACGGTTAAGCGCCGATCCCGTAGCCTACGGGCTGTGGTGCTTTTTCCTTTTTTTCGATTTTTTTTTTTTTTTTCAATTTTCTAGGGGGACCATTTTCAGTGTAACACCACCCGATGTCGACCGGAAGTGCGATCTCGTTTTTTGTTTCCCGTCTGTCTCCATTCTAAGTCGTACACAAAAACCCCTGTAAAAGCCCCTGTAAACATGTAGTTTTTCATCCTCGCATTTCCCATGTTAACATAAACGATCAGAACTCAAACATGGCGGCTCCGTTTGACACGCGGTCTCGACGAGTAGACACCAGGACATGTGCCCGTTGTTTACAAACAGTGGATCGCGCAATCTAAAGGATTTTAACGGGGCCTATGGCGACCTGAAAAAAACAAAAAACAACAATAAAACGTTGGCACTGGTGAGTACATTATGAGATTAACCTCTGGCGGTCAATGTGTTAACGGGTGCGTTGGGATATATAGCACTGAGCACACTGGCCAATACAGACTAATACGTGAGTGCGCTCCCGGTGCGCATTTCCGAACGCACCCAACAATAAATACCCTCTTAACGATCCCACTCCTTACAGGTTCCCTTTAAGACCTGAGGCGATTCTTTAAAAAAATCTAAATCCTAAAACTTTTTTTTCCCCAAGATTTTTCAAAAATATTTTCAAAAGATTTGTATTAATTGTATACATTTGCTACAGTTGTGAAATGGGACTTTGTGCCTAGTGAGTACTTTCTACTTTTGGTACTTTAAGTACATTTTGATACCAATACTTTTGCACTTTTATTCAAGTACATTTTTAATTCCAGACTTCTACTTGTAATATAAACTTGTAGTATATTTCTACATTGCAGTATTGATACTTTTACTCATGTAAAACAATCGAGTACTTTTTTCACCACTGATCCCAACCCTTTGCGTTAGAGATGCGCGGATCGCGGTTTTAGCCGCGGTTGCCGCAGTTAACCGCAGTTTGGGTGGATTTGGGTCAATCAAATATAATTATTAATTAATATTGGATAAACCGCGGGTGAAATAATGCGGGAATTAAATTAATGATATCAATCTATAGACCTATAATAGCTTTTAAAAAGCACTAAATTTCACTGTGTGCGTTTGTAGTATTTTAATATTACGTCATTTTACACCGCAGGCACAAAATAGCCGCTCACTACATGTTGCTTTGCAGCCGGCCAGTGTTGCCAGGTTGCGACAACTTGCGAGAGAAATAAGCAGCCAGGTCTATGAAAACAAGCCCACAACAAGTGCCAAACAAAAGTCGCTTATAAAAAGCTTATAAAAAGCCGACATGGCAACAAAGTGGTTGAAAGCGAAAGTAACTCAATGAACTGAATGAAGACGTGCGCTTGTAGTTACCATGGTTGTGGATTGTATACAGTCACTGCATCGCGACAGTGGTGAGTGACATTGTTTATAAGAAAACTAACGTCAGGAAAATAACAATTATTTGGTGCGGTTGGTGCGGATCTATAAATAGGATGATATAATTACCGCGGGTGGATGGCGGATGGATAATGAACTTGTTAACGCGGATTTGGGTGACAAAAAAACCCATCCGCGCATCTCTACTTTGCGTGCACACACGCTCCGTGCATGTGTGCATACATGCATGTAAACATGGCTCCTGCCTTTCTATGAGTGAGTGAGTGAGTGAGCGAGTGAGCGAGTGAGACAGGCAGGCAGAAGGATAGCAGACAGCTGCGTCTGTGTGATAGGAGGAGGAGCAGACACCGGGAGTTGCCCAGATATCAGCACTGACATTTTGGGCTCCGCTACCCTCCCCCCCCTCCCCCCTCACCCAGCCACCCATGGGAAAGGCAACGGCTAGCGGAGCCCTCCTGTCAATCAGACCCGCTCTTCTTGTCACTCGGATGGAGCCCTAGCCTGGGCCTGGGCTGTCTGTCTGTCTGTCTGTCTGCACCCATTATGACGACGAGTGGGCGCCGTTTAGGAGGCACACACAGTACGCCACGCCACGCCGCGCAGCGCAGCACGCCAACCTGCTCGCCTGGACGCACCGCTGATCCCTATCTGGCTCCTCTGTCCTCTCTATACCTTTCTGATCTCTCTCTGATCTCTCTTTCTCTGCCTCTTCATTCAATCTCTCTCCTCCGCTGCCTTCAGCAGCCAGGCTGATAGCCCCAACCACAATGTGTGTGTGTGTGAGAGAGAGAGAGAGAGAGAGAGAGAGAGAGAGAGAGAGAGAGAGAGAGAGAGAGAGAGAGAGAGAGAGAGAGAGAGAGAGAGAGAGAGAGATGACTGGGCGGAAGTCAAATGAGAGTACAATATAGAAAGACAGATGGAATGGGTAAGACCCTGGTAGAGAGAGTGATAGAGAGTGAGAGAGAGAGAGAGGGGGGAGGGGGGACAGAATGGTAAATAGCAATCGATATTATATTGATATTGTGTGATATGAGACTAGATAGAGTCTGGGATTTGGATATGGTCGTAATATCATAACGTAGCAAAGGTGTTGTCAGGCGATGCGTCACATTATGAGCTCAGAGATTGCCAACTGTCACTTTTTAAAAGACTTTAAATAATTACATAGAAAATGTATATTATTGTAACAATATCGATATTGAGGTATTTGTAAAAAATAAATATATATATATATATATATATATATAAAAAACACGGTGATATTTTATTTTGTCTATATGGCCCAACCCTACGGCCACAGAAAGAACTACAGAGAGGCAGAAAGAGAGAGAGACAAAAGGATAGGTTGAAGGGATGCCAAAGGTAAGGGAGTACAGAGAGACAGAGAGGAGGGGAGGGGAGGGGGGTTACCAGAAAATGAAAGGTGAGCCGAGGCCGAGAGAGAGACAGACAGACCAGGGAGAAGAGGGGAGCAGGGTTGAGATACTCCCTAGCCCTCTTGCCTCCACACACACACACACACACACACACACACACACACACACACACACACACACACACACACACACACACACACACACACACACACACACACACACACACACACACACACACACACACACACACACACACACACACACACACACACACACACACACACACACACACCTCTCCTGGCCTCTTCCCTCCTCCTCCATTCTCATCGTCCTCCTCCTCCCCCCACCCCTTGCCCCCCCCCCCCCCCCCATCTGGGCGGCTGTGCTCCATTGTGTCAGCCTTCAGAAGTGCTCTCTTTGAGTGGCAGGCCGTCACAGATCAGCTCTCTGCTAAAGCGGGCCTGGCAGGCCAGGGTGACGGGGCCAGGAAGGGATCTAAGTGGGTTTATCAGCACTTCTTAACGCCTCCCCGGCTCCCCGACACAAAAGAGAGGGGTATTAAACATCTAAAGTAAACCAAAAAAGCGTGAAAGCTCCTTATAGGGCCGCCGGATTGCGGATGTGACTGGAGTCTTAAAAAAAGAAAAAGGAAAAAATGAAATGAAATGAAATAAATAAGTAAAACGAAATAACAGAAGCGAGCAGAAGCACGCAAAGTCTCCTGTGGACACGTAACCTACACTCAGATGTGTGTATATACAGCATATATGTATATACACACCGTATATATATATATACACATATATATATAATTTTTTACACACACACACACACACACACACACACACACACACACACACACACACACACACACACACACACACACACACACACACACACACACACACACACACACACACACACACACACACACACACACACACAAATGCTCAACAGTAGAGAATGTTTCTATTCCTTATCAGTTAAGGAAGAGAAAAAGAAAGGAGAGAGGGAGGTAAAGAACAAGGGGAGGGAGGCGCACTAACAACAAGCATCTCCAGAAGCCAACCTACAGAGCTAAAAATAACAAGCGATACATAAGTATACATATAAACATAACAAGGCTAATGATTGTTTCTCTGTCTCTGTGTCAAGACTAGGTCAAAACATAGTATATGGCTGGATCATGCACTAGAGCACTGTTTCCCAAACAGTGGGTCGGGATCCATGTTTGGGTCGCGGACAAATTTTGATGGGACGTGAGTAATTACCCCCTCTATGTTTTGTTTACTACATTTTGTTTTGAATAAAAATTGAAGTTAAAAACGAATTCAAACATGCTTCAAAAGAATTCCATTAAAAAAAGATCCATTAAGAAGTAGTGAAAATAGCAGATCTACAAGCTCACAACACGTCGCATCGCGACGTGTTGTGAGCTTGTAGATCGGCTCTTTTCACTTGTTTGGGCCTTGGGGAGACATCAAATTTATATTTTGGGTCTCGAGCTAAAAGGTTTGGGAACCACAGTACTCTGTCATCAGTACACAGTCATCTTATTAATCGTGACGTTCTTTCACCATTTATGAATGGGTTCCACAGACTGTAAAAATAAGTGGGTTCATGAAGTGCCTGCAAGTAGTGCTCTCTCTCGCTCTCTCTCTCTCTGCCTCCCTCCATCTCTTGGGCACAAGCTGTCCAGACCAGAGGCAATACACAGTCACAACTATCCAAACCGATGACAATAACTGTTTTGGGATTTCTTGTGATTATGAAAAGTAGTGGTGGAAAGTAACCAAGTACATTTACTCAAGTACTGTACTTAAGTACACTTTTGAGGAATTTTTACTTTACTTGAGTATTTCCCATTTTCAATACTCCACTACAATTATTTGAAAACTTTTGTTGATAGTTTTTAATCTCTTTTACTTTGGATGGAACCTGGAGGGACGATATGCTCTGCTAGTTTGTTGTTACACCAACCAGCAGACCAATAATGTAACTCCATCAGTGATTCAGTGACCGCCTCGGTCAGAGACATTGTGTTTATATGGCTGGCCCTGCTGTTGCTGTCCAGCCAAAAACTACTCCATGACTTTGCATTAGGAACAAATTACTGTGTGTGTGTGTGTGTGTGTGTGTGTGTGTGTGTGTGTGTGTGTGTGTGTGTGTGTGTGTGTGTGTGTGTGTGTGTGTGTGTGTGATTAAAGTACACTAGCAGTTCCCCATGGGTATGTCAGAAGCTGGCGAGGGGTCAGTGTCTGAGGCGTTTAGCAAAGGTCAGTGAGGACTTCAGTCAGAAGGGAACTTGTGTGACTCCTTGTGTGTGCGTGTGCGTGTGCGTGCGCGTGTGCGTGCGCTGCGCGCGCGTGCGTGCGTGCGTGCGTGCGTGCGTGCGTGCGTGCGTGCGTGCGTGCGTGCGTGCGTGCGTGCGTGCGTGCGTGCGTGCGTGTGTACACATGCTGCTATGACGTGCACGTAAGCAACTTTTTGGCCAAACAAACTCCTGAGATACTGGTAAGAAGGGTACGAAAGGACGCAGAGAGTGAGGACTGAGGAGGAGGGGGTGGGGGGGGCGAGGTGGAAGAAGTACTCCGATTTTTACCAGCAAGTTGGTCTATATTCAGTCGTGAGCTAGTAGTGATTTTTTACACACGTTCTCCTCATTGGCTGTCCTTTAAGCCAATGGGGAGTCCGCGATGCCTTCCCATACTCTGAACGGGCCTCCGGTCACAGAATTCAGCGCAACACTTGCTAATTTACTGTCGCTAACTTACAGTAAACACATACACGCGCTATACTCTTCACCTTCCAGCAGGCACTTAAATTAACACGTTCAATATGTAAAGGAACTAAAGCAAGGGAAAATAACTAAAGATTATAGAGCACAATAAGGCGATGTTCATACACTCTTACAGGCACAAACAATCTAACATCTAACTGTAAACACAAATAACTAAGAACTTCTAGGCTAATAAAAACGGTGGTATTAAATAACATACTCAATTCCTTTGAACACTGTTTCAGAGACATAGCAAATGTCATAGATAAGCTAGACGAAGTATAAAATCGGGCTTAATTGATTCATGCACCTTTTAATAATAATATATATCTAAACAGTCATGTGTAACTAAACCTTTATAGTGGAGTACATAGTACAATATTTGCCTCTGAGATGTAGTGGTGTAGAAGTATCAAAACAAGGACACACCCAATTTAAGTAAAAGTACCTCAATATTGTACTTATATACAGTACTTGTAAATGTACTTAGTTACTTTCAACCACTGATGGATAGGGAGGCAGTTAAGGAGAGATGGAGGGAGAGAGACCATAGAGGAGAGAGAGAGAGACCATAGAGGAGAGGAGAGAGAGACCATAGAGGAGAGGAGAGAGAGACCATAGAGGAGAGGGTGATCTCATTGTGTTTAGTGTCACATAGACATGCCCTCTGAACACTGGGAAATGATAGAACTGTCACGATAGCTCTGGAACACACACACACACACACACACACACACACACACACACACACACACACACACACACACACACACACACACACACACACACACACACACACACACACACACACACACACACACACACACACACACACACACACACACACACACACACAGTTGCGTTACAGGTCCATTTGGTTGCGTTACAGGTCCATTTGGTTGTGTTAAAGGTCCATTTGGTTGCGTAACAGGTCTTAACATTATGCCCATATATCTGTTTGACTGTGTCTCTTTCATGCCCACATGGAGATCGCTGATGTCAACGTAAATGCCTATATATGGGCATCAAGGATAAAGGATCAATCGTCGAAACGCGGCGCGAAGCGACGCGTTTTGAGCTTAGATCTACTACTTTTGATGCTTTTGTGTGACGCTGTGGTATGATCAAGTAGGGCGTTCATTTACAAAAAAACACAAACAGTTAGAATATGGAGATAAGAGGTTCCTGCCAGACAGCAATGCTATGTACACTATGTGTGTTTGTGTGCATCCGTGCGTGTGTGTGTGTGTGTGTGTGTGTGTGTGTGTGTGTGTGTGTGTGTGTGTGTGTGTGTGTGTGTGTGTGCTTATGCATTTATGCGTCTGTGTTAAGGCTTTATCGGCGTGTAGTCTCAGAGCCCTCAGATGTCTGTGTCGAGCTTGTTTTCCACAGCCTCGCTAATTATGTAATTAGCAGTGCGATTAACACAATGGCTAATTGTTGCTTTGCCGAGAGAGAGGCTGCATGGGTCGGGATTACATGGTGGCAAAACCTACACTTTCCCCCCCGAGAAATCACAATGGACCTCTATTCTCTCTCTCTCTCTCTCTCTCTCTCTGTCTCATAAACAATGTATTGTTATAGGGACCATTTCACCACTTGTGTGGGCTTCAGTCTGCCCCGCACTGATCTCCACACCATATGGATGGTCTTAGCTCAGCTCCTGTTTATGGTGGCCAGCACATCAGCATTCCTGGTATATTGTTTTCTTTAGGAGTTTTATTTATAAAACCCACACACACTTAACCACTTATACACACTCACTTTCTAAAGATTGAATAAATAGGGAAAATAGTCGATCTTACAAGCCCGCAAGGCCATGGGCTTGTAGATCGGATATTTTACAGGGATACAGGGTTTCTGCCCGACAGCAAGGACATGCATGTTTACAGTGTTAGCTGCTCGGCTCTGTTCCGTTCACTTCAGATAATCTGGTAGATTTTCTGTGCATTCATGACAGCTTATGAAACATGCTCTGCACTTGGCACACTGTGTTGGCTGTCAGCAGTGGTGGACGGTAACAAAATACATTTACTTGAGTACTGTATAAGTAGATTTTTTGGAGCACCTGTACTTTACTTTGAGTATTTGTAATTTTTACAAACATTGTACTGTAAACCTGCACTACATTTCTGGGAAGGGACAAAAGTACATTATGAATTAACCACTTATAAGCCTCTTTCAAGTATGGTACAAATAGCCATCTAGACCAGATCAGACTGGTTAGTTTGGTACAAAAATAGGCTTTAAGCCTGGTATAACGTGAGGTTAAAATAATATAACACCCTCTGCAATGATGCACAGTCAGATGACCTACCAGGTAGTGGTGGAAAGTAACTAAATACATTTACTCAAGTACTGTACTTAAGTACAATTTTGAGGTATTTTTACTTTACTGGAGTATTTCCATTTTTCAGTCATTTTACTCCACTACATCTCAGAGGCAAATTATGGTACTTTTACTCTACTACAATTATTTGAAAACATTAGTTACTAGTTACTTTGTAGAGTTTGATAATTATTACAAAACATACTTTAACCACTTCAAACCTATATACAGTTCGGCCATTTGAAAATAGCCGATCTACAAGCTCACAATGTGTCGCAATGCAACGCATTGTGAGCTTGTAGATCTGCTATTTTCAAAAGATTTTTATACAATTTATACATTTGAAAACTTGTGAAAAGGGACATTCTGCATAATGAGTACTTTCTACTTTTGGTACTTAAGTACATTTTGATGCCAATACTTTTGTACTTTTACTCAAGTACATTTTTAATTCCGGACTTTTACTTGTAACAGAGTTTTCCTACATTGCAGTATTGATACTTTTACTTAAGTAAAAAATTAGAATACTTTTCCCACCACTGCCTACCAGGTAGTACCTGATGCAACCTGGGTGAAAAAGAAGCAGGCTACATTCTATAAGCAGGGGGGGGGGGGGGGGACTAGTCGGACATGGGTGGGTGGGAACATACTGTATATCTCAGGCTTTTGGCAGGAGGCCAACTATTGTAGCTAGCACACTAATTGTGTTTGCCCCGCACACAACCCACCGTAAATAAAAGTCTTCCATAAACCTATTAGAATATTGACTGTTTTCAGCCCCCCCAAAAAAATGCAATTAAAACAGATTCTATTAGGGGCAGATTGGTGGAGGCGTAGGGGACGTGATCCCCCGAACAGAGGAACGCTCTATAATCGGGTTTAAAGTGAGCGATGTCAGGGCAGTGTTTCCTTGGTTCTGAACTAAAGCCCTCACTAGGCCAGGATTAGTCCACTCACATGAACCAGCACAGACACTGAACACACACCTCAACGGAAAGGCAATTAAGGGCTCAAACCTTCCAAATACTTAATTTAGAGTCTGTTGTACGGACAGTGTTGCGTGTTGGGTTTGGGATCCTTTAGGATTTTAACGATTCCGGTTCCTTGACGATTCCCTCTTAACTCTTTGACTGCCAACGACGAGATTTCTCGTCATATTTTGCTAAGGCGCAGCCTGCCAATGACGAGAATGACGAGATTTTGTGTTTTCTGGGGTTTTCCACTAGATGGCGGTGTTCGCTAACCTGTGAGTCACCATTTGACTCCCAGAGAAGCAAAGAAGCAGCAGGTCACGTGATCGCTAAAAAAATAACTGCCCGTTCACTTTCTTGTTATTCGATATGGGAAAATGGCCTTTGCTCTGTTTCTGTTGCTTTTTGGCGAAAACAACTATACATTCAACTGCCCACAACTATGGAACGGATGATCGCGGCGGCACGCTTTATTTTTTCCCCCCGATTATACGAGACTCGGATACGTCTTTTAAAGCGATCGGGGGATCGATCATACTGGAGATAAATATTCTATGATTTTTCAAAGGTTAGTGAAAACACAAAAAAATCACTGGCAGTGGCTTGGCAAATTATGTTTTACTAGATCATACCCGCTGAAGTGCGCAGGCGAAAGTAGTTGCAAGCGTGGGGTTATTGCGCGTCCTGTTGAAAAACGGGCTTCGCAGTTGCGTTCAGATGGTAATGGTCAATGGCTGTGTGCAAATGCAGATCAACTGCTCCAGCCACTGAGGAGAACCGGGCACACATTTTTGCTCTCACATTTTTTGCTCTCACATTTTTTGCTCTCACGGTCGACTACAGAGGTTTGTCAAATTATAGGAGGATTTCTGGCAGTGAAAGAGTTAACAGTTTTTTTAATCTATATAATTTCGGGTTTTCATTACAATTTAGGCGTTACCACTTATACTATGTAGACTTAGTTGGACCTCAGTTGGCTCTGTACTTGGATCGCTTTTTCTGTCTAAACACCAAATGTCTTCGGCAAAAATAGCCGAGCTTGTAGATCTGCCATTTTTGGCTTAATGTTCCCCCAGAATATGGATGCTAAGGGTTTAAGTGAGACATCCACAACAGCCTGTAAAATGTGTGGCGTAATTTTGTAGAAGCAAACGTCCAACTATGCAATTGTTCATTATCCCACAACATTATTTGTGCAATCCATTAAATTAGGGATTCATTATCAAATATGGTGCATTTTTTACACTGCACATTCATTTCCACCTAAAGTTAAGATGGTAGAAAAGTAATTAAAGTTACAGTTTAATGAAATCATGAACCACACATGGAGTCACTGGAAATTGCGCATAAATTACTTCAATTAATCACATGCACACACTCACACACCCACACCCCCCCCCCCCACACACACACACACACACACACACATGCAGATGGTAGCTCTGAATCAGAAAGTTTGGTATCACTATATCCAGGGACCCACCCCCCCCCCCCCACCAGAAGCAAGGATTTGGGTTACAAATGTTCACTTTAAAAAACATATTCAAAGATAAAAATAAAAATAAACGATTTTTCAAAAATAGCAGATCTATGAGCTTGTAGATCTGCTTTTTTTGAATAGCCAAAGAAATCTAAAATGACAGAGATGCTTTCCCGGATTGAATGGGTTATGTGGGTAGTCTCTCTCCTGAAGAATAATACCTGCAGGGCACTGCAGGTATTATTCTCTCTGATTCAAGTTGTTCCTTGTTGAGCACCAACGAGCACCTTGTACCATAGACAGGCTGAAGAGCACTGGACTTCTTACCTTGTGTTTGTGTGTGTATGCGTGTCTATTACGCACGCACATGAAGTCAGTGTGTCAGAATAGCCGGGTCAGTGAATGGAGCTGCTGGGTTGCTGGGTCATGGTTTGCTAAAAAAGGCCAGAAGCTTCCACAGAGAAACTGATAGAGCGGTCTAGTCAGAGCCTTCTATTGGAGAGATACATCATTGACAAACGGTCATGTGGTTCATGTAAACTGGAAATAGTGACAAACGCTCATAGACTCCAGTGCATTCCGTAAACTTCCGGTTCAGGGCTTTGTGTCACTATTCGCCAAATAGAAAGCTCTGTAGAACACCTGGCCCGATGAAGTGAACGGAGGTGACGCAACTCTCCTTATATGGCTCTGGGTCTAGTCAAAGGACATGTATCTCAATTTACATATAAGGCATTTAGCAGACGCTCTTATCCAGAGCGACTTGCAATAAAAGCAAGGTAAAAAAAAACACATATCAAATGCAGAGAGAGAGACAGTGTTATTGCCTCAGTAAACTCACAGGTAAAA
Source organism: Gymnoscopelus braueri (assembly GCF_963280865.1). Lineage (NCBI taxonomy): Eukaryota > Metazoa > Chordata > Actinopteri > Myctophiformes > Myctophidae > Gymnoscopelus > Gymnoscopelus braueri. The sequence continues at coordinate 47,508,620 of NC_137605.1, forward strand.
ACCAAGAACCATCAGTCTAAACCAGTGGTTCTCAAAGAATAATTAATTTCAAGGACCCCCATGATTCTGAGAGTGTAACAATTGGAACCAAGTGAACCTTTCTCAAGGAACTCAGAGGATATTCCTAGACCTCACTTTGAGAACCACTGGTCTAAACAATATACTATCTCCTCATGTCACTTCCCCTCACAGAGGGACTGGTAGAGCTCTCTAGTCAAGGGACAAGGGACAGAGCCGCATGCGATGCAGCCACGTATACCCCCCCCCCCCCCCCCCACACACACACACACACACACACACACACAACACACACACACTCTTTGCCCTGTGCTGTCATGGGATGTCACCGCGGGTGACAGTTTCCCTGGCAACGGAGCTGGGCGAGGAGGCTGCAGCATGCTCCGAGGGTTATGCAGAACGGTTTTGGCGAGGAGGAGGAGGGGGAGGAGGAGGAGGAGGAAGAGGAGGGGGAGGAGGAGGAGGAAGAGGAGGGGGCACAAAGGGGCGCCGGGGGGGAACTGGGGTCCACACAAGCAAAAGGTAAACATCCCCTCAGCTCTGTCGCACACATACACACACACACACACACACACACACACACGTTTGTATTACTATACTTGTGAGGACATAAACGCTTTAGTACGGCAATTTTATGAATGCCATTATTTTATTTATTTATTTAAAATGCCATTTTGAACCCAGACCCTAAAGCCTGAGTTTAATTATGCGGCCAGTGTCGTGCACCCAAGATCGACAAGCTCACAACACAACACGTCGCGCTGAGAGCTTGTAGATCGGCTATTTTGGATTGCGCGGCAGCATCGCTGAATCTAAAATGTGTACAACCATAAAACTAGCATTTTACTAGTGGTGAGGACCAGGAAATATTCCTCACAATCACAACGTCTATTTCTCAAAGTCTACTATACTTGTGGGGACACGTTTGGCTCTCACAAGTATGGCAATACAAGCACACACACACACACACACACACACACACACACACACACACACACACACACACACACACACACACACACACACACACACACACACACACACACACACACACACACACACACACACACACACACACACACACACACACACACACACACGTCTCTTATTTCTCCCTAATCAACACTAGACCTGATTAAAATGGCAACGCAAGCCAAATGAACTGTCATTTGCATATACATGCAAGTGTAAAAAAATAAACTGGAGCCACCACTGGAGTGTGAATTCACCTCGCCGACATGGACCATGTTGAACACATCAAAACAGCCACGTCTAAAACGCTCAGCGCTCTTCATCGCTGTACACTCTGCAAATCCATTCTCCATAGCATTAAAATGTGTGCACACTGGCGTAATGATGGCAGCCAGCCACTCTATATGCCCTCTAGAATCTAATCTGTACAGGGCAGTTAACACCCTGGGATTCTGTCATGGTACAAACTTGACCAGTGGTACAAAGTAACTACATATCGTTGCTGACCTGTAACAGTATGTCCATATTCTAACTTTTTGTGTTTTTTCGTAAATTAACGCCCTACTTGGTCATACTACAGCCTCACACAAAAGCAGTTTCGAGCTTGTGGATCTGCTACTTTTGATGCTTTTGAATTTGAATCTTGAAAAATAACAGTTTTGGACACAGGAGGTTTCCACCCGATAGAGACGATTTACTCAAGTACAGTGCTTGAGTAAAATGTTTTTGTACTTTGAGTTGTAATGAATTAGAAGTATAAAGTAAAAAAATTATAATAATAATAATTGACATACTCAAGTAAAGTAACGCGTTGTGTGCTTGCAGGCTGGCCATTTTCAAATAGCTGAAGTATAAGGCTTAATCGGTTTATGTATATTTTGTAATAATAATCTTAATATGCAAAGTAACTTGTAACTAAGTTTTGAAATAATTGTAGTGGAGTAAAAAAGTACAATATATGCCTCTGAGTTGTAATGAATTAGAAGTATAAAGTATTGAAAAATTGACATACTCAAGTAAAGTAAGAGGCATATATTGTACTTTTTTACTCCACTACAATTATTTTAAAACTTAGTTACAAGTTACTTTGCATATTAAGATTATTATTACAAAATATACATAAACCGATTAAGCCTTATACTTCAGCTATTTGAAAATGGCCAGCCTGCAAGCACACAACGCGTTGCGAGCTTGTAGATCAGCAATTCTTTGAATAACAGAGCATGACAGCATGTTCTACATTGTGGTATTGCTACTTTGACTTCAGCAGCACTGCTTTAAGAAGAGCACTCACCCCTGCTTGTGGCAGCCAGCCTCTTCTCCAGGGCCGCTCTGTCGGGGCGCCCCCTGCTGTCCCTCAGGGTGAACAGACCTTGCAGGCTGCCAATCTGTTGAAAAGCATGGAAAACACACACTGTCAGTCAGTCAGTCAGTCCAGGACCTAAATAACAGGGTTCAGGGAGGACAGAGGACACATGTTTGATTATCTGAGTCCCCTGCTGGTCAGCACGGACAGCAGGAAGTCAAATCACTGCTGTCTGGTGGAAACCTTGAATGTCCAAAACCGTTCCTTTTTTTATTATTATTTAAAAAATAAAATAGTGAAAATATACAAGCTCACAACGCGTCGCATCGCGGCACGTTGTGAGCTTGAAGATCTGCCATTTTCCACTAAATTTTGTGCGACACTCTTGTATGATGAAGTAGGGCATTCATTTACGAGAACAACATAAAAAGTTGAAATATGGAGATGCAAGTTTTCCGTCCGACAGCGACCGATCTTGGTCACTCACTGTGGTCTCACATACAGTAGGTGAATGTGTCCTGGCTCTCTATGACTGCTATGCCAGCCTCTAGTCTGACAAACATCAAAGGGAGCTGCTATACATTTTGCCCAGCATGTGCGCAGCTTTCTTTTCACCTTGAACGTGAGGTACAGTGTATGGTCACACATGATTTTCTCTGATGGTAGGTTGAGCTCCCCTGTGGAAAAAAATACGGACGTGTAGAATAAGGTAAATAGAGAGGACAGTACAGGGCACAGTGTGAGCAGTGTTGCCAGATTCTGTGAGAGAAACAAGCAACCAGTCTAGGAAAACCAGCCCAAAAGAAGCGACTATGGGCCACATGAGCACTTTAACATATACATCAGCCGTTTGAAAATAGCAGATCTACAAGCTCACAACGCGTTTTCAAATAAAATCTTGCAGGGAAATTATAATAAGCAGATCTGGCAACCCTGAGTGTGAGTAGAGGGGCAGAGACGTAATGGACATTGCAATGACCCCTGGAGCATCAGGTCAACTCTGAGAGGAGAAACATGGTCCCGTTAACGACACATTTTTACCCTCTCAGAATTCAATTAACAAACAGGGTTAATGCCAGTGGTTCTCAAAGTCTGGGTCCTTGAAGGGGGTTCCAGGGGGTCCAAGCCAAATTACCTGTAATATAGCATAGAAATCAGTTTAACCCCCATTTTATACTTTGGCTATTAAAAAATAGCAGATCTACAAGCTCACAATGTGTCACATTGTAAAGTGCTGTGAGCTCATTTTTTATTTTTTTATATTACGGGATAAATAATTTAGAATTTTCTTTAAAGACAAAATATTCTCTTATGGGGGTCCCTGTCACAAAATATTTTTTGGGGGTCCACGTACAGTCAAATACATACCAATTTGGGGGTCCTTGACATGAAAATGTTTGAAAACCACATTTTTTTACACTCTCGGAATTTAATTAACAATCACGTTGTATGCAATGCATGCATACAATGTATGCATCACACACATGACCCCCTTTTTTCTTTTTTACACAACACGATTTGAGCGTTTCCCCCCCAGGCCATATCTGGCCAGGCTGTGCTCAGAGAGGTGGGCCAAAATCAAATAGCACACAGTTTATCTAACCTTATCCAAGGCTTTTCATTTCCAAGCCTTTATAAACTCAATCGTATTGACCGCCTGGGAGAGTTAGAACTAACTAAGTGAAATTTACTCTGTGGCAATTGTGTGCAGGGGTACGTTCTCTCTCTCTCTCTCTCTCTCTCACTCTCTCTGTGTGTGAGTGTTGTGTGCACGTCTGTGTGTGTGTGTGTGTGTGTGTGTGTGTGTGTGTGTGTGTGTGTGTGTGTGTGTGTGTGTGTGTTTGTGTGCCTAGCTGATTCTATCTTCCTTCACTTTCATTCTCTCTATTCTCTGTCCCTGAGGTGCATCAGGGCTGAGACTGCAGAGTAAATTGTCCCAAATTGAGTTCCTTCTTGCCGGCAGATACAGACCACATCCCGACCGTTTAGAGAGACACAGACACACACAGAGAGAGAGAGAGAGAGAGAGAGCGACAGAGAGAGAGAGGGAGGGAGAGAGAGAGAAACAATCACAGCACGCACAGCGCTCGCTTGAACGTTTTCTCTCTAATTTCTCTCCTTTCCTTTCTGTTGCCACAGCTCGCCGCCGTCCTTTGCTGATTTCCCTACTGCCTCTCTTTCTTTCTTTTCCACACACATTATTCTCCCACCCCTCTCTTTTATATCACTCTCCCTCTGTCTGTCTCTCCTTTTTCTTTGTCTGACACGAAAGGTGCCCGAGCCCTCCATTCCTCCCACTTGTTCCCCTCTCTCTCTCTCTCTCTCTCTCTCTCTCCTCTCTCTCTCTCGTCTCTCTCTCTCTCTCTCTCTCTCTCTCTCTCTCTCTCTCTCTCTCTCTCTCTCTCTCTCTCTCTCTCTCTCTCTCTCTCTCTCTCTCTCTCTCTCTCTCTCCTCTCTCTCTCTCTCCTCTCTCTCTCATCTCTCTCTCTCTCTCTCTCCTTTAGTTGACTGTGTTCTATTTTCAATACTTAATTATTCTACTTCACTCTACTTCATTTCAGAGGCAAATATTGTACTTTTAACTGCACTACATTTATTTTGACAGCTTTAGTTACTTCATTTGCAGATTTAGGTTATTATTACAAAACATACATTATATACTTGATTGTAGATAAACATACATTATATACTTAATAGTAGATAAACATACATTATATGCTTGATTGTAGATAAACATACATTATATGCTTGATTGTAGATAAACATACATTATATACTTGATTGTAGATAAACATACATTATATACTTAATTGTAGATAGGCTTTTTTTTATGTTAGTGATTTTACTTTGGTAAAATGTATATAAAATGGTAAGTATATTGTGATGCCAGTGCAGTTGTACTTTTACTCAAGTAAAATCTTGAATACAGACCTTTCACTTGTAACAGAGCATAAATTATACGGAATTGCTACTTTTACTTAAAGGGATAGTTCACCCCAAAAACATTTAGGCAGCAAAAAGGAGACTCTTTGTGTCTACTGGCTTAGGAATGCGACAAAAACAAAAAAATATCCATGAATTCAAGTCTTCATGCGGTGACTATAATCAATAGAAAAAAGCCATTTTGGGTGTGAACTATCCCTTTCATGGTGTAGTACTTTTTTTCCCTATCAATTACTCACCCCATGAAGATTTGTTTTTAGTTTCTGTCACATTCCTAATCCAATATTCAAAAATTTGACTCTCACAGAGTAATCCATGCCATGTGACGCATTGTGAGCTTAATAGATCGGCTATTTTTGGCAAACAGATTTGGTGTAGATGGAAAACGTGGTCAAAAAGTACAGTTGTAACTCAGTCCAGTCCTCTAAGACTACAGGGGTTTAAGTGGGTTTTAACCCATTCAATCCGGGAACACATCTACAAATGTCTTCTAAATCCTTACAGTTTTCTGAAAAACCTGTGTTTCTATATCAGTGGTTCTCAAACTTGGTTCTCAAAATTATATGTATTTGGTCGCGGACCCCCATCTGAAAATATGTTATTCCAGGGACCCCCAGAAGCAAAGATTTGAGTAAAACAAATCCCTTTAAAAATATATGTATTCATAGATTTGCACACATTTTCAAGATTTTTCAAAAATAGCTGATCTACTGTACAAGCTCGTAGCACGGCACTCGCTCAAATCTAAAATGACACAGATGCGTTCCCGGATTGAATGGGTTAAGTGTTTTTAGTGAAATAAATCTGAGTACTTCTTCTAACAACTGTTCTTCCCTTTTATTATACCTATTTCTCTTCTCCCTTTTCTTTTCCTCCCCACTGATGTTCCTCCTCCTCCCCTCCCCTCCTCTCCCATCCCATCCCACCGTTCCTCCCCTCCTCCCTGCACTCCATCTCCATTAGATTTCTTTGGCTATTCTAAAATAGCAGATCTACAAGCTCATAGCACGGCAGTGCTATGAGCTTGTAGATCTGCTATTTTTGAATAGCCAAAGAAATTCCCGGATTGAATGGGTTAAGTGAAAGAAATCAGAGTACTTCTTCCAACACTGTTCTTCCCTTTTATCACCTATATTTCTCTTTTCTTTTCCTCCCCACTGATGTTCCTCCTCTCCTCCTCTATCCCCATCCTCCATCCTCCCATCCCCTCCTCCTCCCTGCACTCCATCCATGGCTGCCTGGCTGTGCTGCATGCTGTACCCCTGGTTGACACACTCTACCCATCAGCCCCCCGGACCCCCCGGGCAGAGGAGTCTCGCTCTGACAATAATCACACAGTAAGTTTATAACGCCGCAGCCTCCCTGAGCCCAGCTAAGCTGAACTGAACGTAGCAGCACCTCCCTGACGCCTGCACACTCCATTACACTCAGCAGGGGGGGGGGGGGGCTGGGGCAAGGATGAAGTATGGGATAGGGGGGATACGGTGAGGTTACTGTATGTATTGGGGTGGGGTGTCGGGAGGGGAGGGGATGGGGATACGATGAGGTTATGTATTGGGATTAGGGATGGGACGAAAATGTCATGTCACAATTATTGTGACCAAAATAATATGCTTAAAACTCTAAAAAGGCCACTTGTGTTAACCACTTGAACCTCAGCATCCATATGTCTGGGGGTGGAACATTTGACAAAAACAGCAGATCTACAAGCTCGGCTATTTTTTTCAAAGAGATTCAGAGAGTGAAAAAAAGACTGTATCAAGTAAGTTCTTTACAGGTGTGTTTTTTACCAATTCTAGAGGGTTTAAGTGGTACCGGATAATATGCAGCTCAGTAAAGGTGAATTGATCCCAGTGTATGTACAATTTCCCAATCAATTAAAATCTCTGCGATACGATTATTGTGAGCGTTTTTTAATCACGATAAACGATAATAATGATTATCGTCCCATCCCTAATTGGGATGAAGTGTAGGGAGAGAATGGGGAAACTGATGCCAAAGAGCAGTGGTTCTCATTTTAGAGCATGTAGATTTAGCTACTTTTGCATTTTAATCCTGAAAAGTAACAATTTAGGAGATATGGGGTTTCCACCCGACAAGAGACAATATAGTTCAACATAGTTCAGGTAAATCCTGGCGATTATGTCACTTCCTAATGAGGACCGAAAGGAAGCCAGGGGGAGCAGAGGGGACCAGAGGCATGTCTTTGATGCTGGAGGCTAATGACACTGCATTGGTGCAGGTGAGGGCAACAAGCTCAAATCAAACCACACGGTGCCAGGACTGGCTTTCATGCACTGATCTCTTGGCTCTTTTTTGACTACAAAGGGTGACCCAGGGGTAACGCTCTCCCCAAAACACACTCGCCCCCATTCTTTCCCGCAGACCGCTCGCCCCCCCTCCCCCCCCCCCCCAGTGTTTTTTTTATTCTTGTTAGTTTTTACTTAGTTTTACTGAGGTTAACATTAGGAATAAGGTCAGGTTTAGGCATAGTTTTACTGAGGTTACGTTAAGGAATAAGGTTAGGTTTAGGCATAGTTTTACTGAGGTTACGTTAAGGAATAAGGTTACAGTAGGTTCAGGCATAGTTTTACTGAGGTTACGTTAAGGAATAAGGTCAGGTTTAGGCATAGTTTTACTGAGGTTACGTTTAGGAATAAGGTCAGGTCTAGGCATAGTTTTTCTGAGATTACGTTTAGGAATAAGGTCAGGTCTAGGCATAGTTTTACTGAGGTTACGTTTAGGAATAAGGTCAGGTTTAGGCATAGTTTTTCTGAGGTTACGTTTAGGAATAAGGTCAGGTCTAGGCATAGTTTTACTGAGGTTACGTTTAGCTGCTCTCTATCACCCGAGTGACCATTTTCATTCTCTACTCACACGGATCCGGAGATCACGTCATCCGAAGATTTCCGCCTCCGTCCACTTCATGTTTAGGGTTTCCCTGAAAACAGCTGTATCTTGAGATTACTTTTTTGACCCTGCATTTCGCGAGACATGCTATTTTCAACATGCAAGGGGCACGTTTGGATAGTTTTTTCTCTGGGTAAAAAAAAAGAATCGCTGGCAGTGGGTAAACACAGCCAGAAATAATTCTGGCAGTGAATGAGCTAATATACAAAAAAAATACAATAAATTAGAATATGGAGATAAGAGGTTTCTGCACAACAGCAACGATATATAATAAGTGCGCACATACACACACACACACTCGCACAAACACGCGCGCACTGCTGTGTGTCCTAGCGGAGCCAGGTTCACAGCGGAACAATATGAGGCCAATCAGGGGGACTGTTGGTATGGATCTCCCTGTGCTAATGAAGGCACTTTGAAAAGGTAATCTAATTCACCAGCAGCAATTAAGGCTGGGAGAGCCTTGTCACTATGAATTATCCCTTCCTTCACTCAGGACCGCGCGGCACACGGACCGACGCACTCCGCCTGTCTGACACCCAACCACTGTCCCACACATCAACCCCATCACACAGTCACTCACTCACTGAGAGATACAGTACTAATCATCCTGGTGTTCTATCTCTCTCTCTCTGTCTGTCTCTGTCTCTCCCTCTCCAGTGGCGGAAGAAGTACTCCAATTTCCTTTTTTTCTTTTTATCCATTAAGACCTGAGATACGATTCTACAAATGCCTTCTAAATGTTGTTATAATATCAGTGGTTCTCAGTCTTGGGGACTTGACTTGTTTCCATTGTGGTCCTATGGATATGTTTCCATGCTCCATGCGACGCATCAGACTAATCGATTCAGTGATTATTAAACATCTATTCGAATTATGTTGATTTTTTTTTATATATATGAAGAAAAACAAAACTGCTTCTCGATTATTCAGCTAACCTACACGAAGAAGCTTAAGCCGGTTATATTGGTTCTAAACGTCGGTTAATTGCCTCAGCCCCAGCCTATACAGTACTGTATGTTTGAGTATAAAATACAGATTGTGAAGTACGTACAAAAGCCCTGCCAGCAGAGTGGTTAGGCAGGATTGTCAGATTGTCTTCAGCACACAAACCTTTGATAAATGACAAGTTAGTCTTTATTCGCTAGCTGCATAATGTGTGCTTTTGCTCGACTGCAGCGACAGTGTGTATAATTTATTAGAATAGTCATGTTCATGTATTACCTTCAGGGGGCTTTTCAGCAATAACCCTGTTTCAGCTGATGCACTGTTATCTGCTTCTTATTTCCCAGATAACTACAGTACAAAGTAATTTTGGTGTATTCATAGTCCTAAGCATAAAGATTTATCTTTTGGGTCTTGAGCTGAAAGCTTTGGGAACTCCTGCTTTAGGGAAATCCCAAAGAATCGACTTTGAATCACTCAGGCTACTTTTCTGTCTTTTTTTCTCTATAGTTTAGTGACATACCCAGGGCTAGAGTTGGCTCTTTAGTCACCCTGATGAAAGCTGTGTGCCGCAACGCGTAGGTGCGTTTTGTACTTTTTTTCTTTCTTTTTTTTGCCATGCATTAGCTATAATAATAATAATGGCTTTTTAAAATTTCCACAAGAGTACTTTGGTTGCTATAGTTTTTTTTGTTCTTCGACTTTATCACCCTTATACCAAAGAGCACCATATTTGGATTCTGCCCCCCAAAAAAGACACCCTCCTATCTCTGTAGTTTTCATCAGTGAGCTATAGTTTTATCGTTATTGATTCCATTTCTTTGTCAACTAAAAGTTGTTAGGTCCAATTATGATGGTAAACACCGCTATCTTACAATATCCTTATTGTCAGTGATGATAATTACAGTTGTTAAACAGGCAGAGGCCATTGCGTCAGTGTATCTTTGCCCAAAGCACACAGCGTACAACATGGCTGCGACGCCTTTGAGAATACACCCATCTGGCTGCTGTATCGTCTCTGTTCGGGTGGAAACCTCATATGTCCAAAACTGTGACTTTTCAGGATTCCAATTCAAAAATAGCAAAAGTAGCAGATCTACAAGCTCTTTACGCAATGCTTCACGCCGCGTTTCGAGCTTGTTGCTCTGCTACTTTTGATACTTTTGTGTGACGCTGTAGTATGATCAAGTAGGCCGATAATTTACGGGCAAAAAGTTAGAATATGGAGATGGGAGGTTTCTGCCCGACAGCGACGATATCCAGTGCTGTAAATACCACAGGATGACCCTGACATTATAAAAACCATGACCAGATTACTGAGTTGTGCAGCCATTTCATGAACATTCTTGGCAAAATAGTATCTGCCAATGACAAGAAGGCAACATTCATTACATCCCGTGAGAAAAGCTGCTGATAGGTACTTGAACCCTGGGCTGTAAAGTGATGGAATAATATTGTACATGTACGTACATTTTCCCTCTGACTGATTGGCTGTGTTCATAACATAACCGGTCATAACAATCCAGAGTTATTTGAACACACCCAGGGGATTTGGCAGACAGCCTCATGCCTGATTTATACTAGTTTTGTGCGCCGCGTCGCCCACAGAAAATCGCCGATCTACAAGCCCATAACACAGCGTGGTGTGGCGTGTTGTGAGCTTGTAGATTGCTTTTTTTTTTTGGTATGCGACACCGGCACACGGCGAAGTATAAATCAACCTTTAAAGTGGTTGAAGGAGAGCACTACACATCATACCGGAAAGGACGGCACTACATTACAACTGGCTTTAGAATAGACTTTCTTAAAGGTTATTCTGTTGGTTTACAAATCACTTAATGGTCTCGCTTCCGACTACATGTCTGACGTGTTATTAACCCAAGAAGATGTACCCAAGGACCCCCCAGGTCCTCTGGTAAGTTGTCTCCATGTTGTTACCATGGGTCACCTTGGTCCAACAGCTTTGCCCGGAGGAACTGAGGGTGGCAGAGAGAAAATCTAAACTTGAAATAACTTCTGCATAATGAGTACTTTGATTTTGTTTTAGCACTGTAACTCAAGCTAAATTCTGAATGCAGGTCTTTTACTTGTAACAGAGTATTTCTACATTGTATTTCTAAAAGCATCTGTAAAAGCATCTTGACCATTCGGCCAACTGTTTAAGTGGTTAAGATCATTGTATATCAGATGTGCCTTCCGTTTATATGGCAACGGCGTTATCGGGGGTTGAAAACGTAGCAAAGTGAAAACCCCTTCCAGAGTGGAAATCTTTGAAAACCCTCTGCCTCACGTCTTCATGTAAACGGGTGTGATGTCATGGCTCATGTCGGCTCACTTTGCGTATTCTACGTAGCATGCTATTACATGCCGTAGAACCACGCTGCATTGGTGTATGTAGACAAACAGCTGGGATAGGAAGTAGAACGGAAGTGGTTCTACGCATGCGTGACTATCTGGTCTATCTGGAAGTGCATCAACGCCACCTAGCCACCTGGCATGCACACTACAGCATTTTAAATAACTGTTGCACTGCTGCAACATCTTGGGGCGGCCATAGCTGAGTGGTTAGTTAGACGCCTAGGGAGCCAGAGGCCCTGGTTGCCCCAGGTACGATTCCAGGCCATGCCAGCAGTGTCGATGAAATGAAATATGTCCCTGAGCAAGACTCTTAACCCCTAAGACTCTTAACCCCTAATTGCTCACAGGCCCTCATTGGAAACAAGCCCGCAAGGACTTTCATGAACGTCCTGTTAAAAGGAATTATCCTTATCCTTATGCACGAGAATCAAAAGTGAGAACACAATGGCACTTGGTCGTTTTCTCTAAAGACCGTTGTCGTCTTAACGTGGCCTACGATTGTCGGACTTCCCACAGACCCACACCCACACTTTCTGATATGAACAATAAAGCCTTCACACGTTTAGCACGACACAATAGAAAATGACACTCATCATCCCCTACATCGTCACTTCAGACTCATGCCATCTGGACGAAGATACAGAACTTTGAAATGGCAAAAAGTTTGTTTTAGTATAGGAGTTGTGTCCCTTCAGCCATTGCTGCACTAAACAAAATGCCTCACTGATATGATGGTTTTGTGTATACTGGGGACTTCAAGTATTGTCTTGGTGTTATGTTGTTGTGTGCCATGTTGTTTTGTGCTATACGGCTATGTGTTTATCTGTTGGAACAGACTGTGAAGATGAATATCCCTGAGGGGACAATAAAGTTAATTTGAGCCTTTCACTATTTATCGTAATCGAGGCAAAGGTTTTATGATATTTATTTGAATTCATACAGCCCAGCCCTAATGCAGGCTGCAAATGTTGAGTAATTCAGATTTTAATTATTATTTCCATAACTTGACATTCACCAACTCTCATCACACCATCATCACACAAAAATCCAACCTGGACCTTTCCTTTGTCACGTTGGCCCCAATGAAAAGAAGACTTCACTCATCCATCTACTGTAAGTGGTTGATTATTAGTGTTTTCGGGAATGAGTGTGTGTGTTGAACTAATATTTTACATTTACAGCAGTGGTTCTCAAAGTGGAGTCCGGGGACCCCCAGGGCTCCTTCAGGGGGTTTCAGGGGGTCCCCAGCAAAATGAGTTAATATAGCATCAAAATCCGTTTAACCACTTTAACCCTATATACATCAGCTATTTGAAAATAGCCGATCTACAAGCTCACAACGCATCACAACGTGACGCATTGGGAGCTTGTAGATCGGCTTTTTTAACATTTTGACAAATTTGTTAAATCTTTGAAACATTTTAACGCAAATCTTGTATGGGGGGATTCCTGGCACAACATGTTTTCAGATGGGGGTCAGCGGCCAAATCCATATTAATTTGAGGGTCCTTGACAAGAAAAAGTTTAAGAAACACTGATGATTCACTGCATCAAAGGAAGTTACAGCATACAGATGTTTCCCCTCGTAAACTTTTCATTTACCAACAAACCTAAAAACCACTGTCTTGATCAGAGCAGGGGTTTGAACGCCTGTCATTTCTGACACGTCAATCAAAGTGAGCTCATGTTGGTCTATGCTTTTCTGACAACATCTGTCAGACAGACGGAGAGAGAGAAAGAGGGAAGGAGGGGGGTGGGCGGGGGGGGGGGGGCACACCATGGAGGATAAACAAAAACAAACAAAGACATCAAGAGTCATCGACGCAGTGTGTGAGAGCGGCGTGCGGCAGCCCACCCTATAGAGAGCACAGCAGCTGCTCTGTGTGTGTGTGTGTGTGTGTGTGTGTGTGTGTGTGTGTGTGTGTGTGTGTGTGTGTGTGTGTGTGTGTGTGTGTGTGTGTGTGTGTGTGTGCGCTCTAACAGCCCAACAGGGGCTCAGGACGCCACTGCTCACGCTATGGGAAACCAGTGGTGGAACTCAGATTATTTTTTTACTGAAAGGACCACTTCATTTTTAACCCATCTTCAGGCAGAAACCTCTTATCTTCATATTCTAACTTTTTCGTAAATTAACGCCCTACTTGATCATACTACAGCATCACACAAAAGCATCAAAAGTAGCAGATCTGGGAGCTCAAAACGCGGCGAGAAGCGACGCAGACTTTTCGGCAACGTTTAGGCACGGCCACTCGCTCGCCTAAGCTCGCTCAGCGGTGCCTCTCGTGGCTCCAGTCTGCTTCAGACGGTGTGCCTCCATTGCCTCCGCCGAAAACAAGCGCTCCCTTAACGTCTCTCCTCCTATAGAAACAATAGCGTACTGTACACTACTTCTAGAGCCGTGATTTCCAACTAGTGTGCTGGAGATCACTAGTGGCTGGGCTGTGAGGGTATTGCAAGTGGGCCCCCAAATAATTGGCAAAACACTTATGATTGTAATGATAATATGCAGCATGATATTAATATTAAAAAAATACGGTAAAAAAAATGTCAGTGTTTTTTTTTCCTTTACAACCTTGAAAATTGAGTTTCTTGTGATACCGATAAATAGGAACTTAAAAGTATATGACGTTAGTTCCATTGATCCAAAAGCACAAAAATCGATTGATTGATCATTAAAATGAACATAAGAGTCTGAAAATGCGAAAGGCTTTTGAGGTTTTCAAGTGGGCCCCGATCTAGAATAGGTTTGGAACCATGTGTCCTATAGAGGCTAATAATATACTTTTTTTTAATTGATTGAATACTTGTAAACAGCACAAGGTACAGTCAGACATTAACTCATTCAGTGCCAAACTTATTTCTGGCTTTATCATCCCTGTGCCAAGGCCAAAAATATTGTAAAAAAAAAGTGCTCAGGAGCCGAGATACAGCCTTTTTCAGTAAGAAGTTCAACAAGAAGTGAATGGAGCAGCAAATCTTCAAATCATGATATCTTGGGTTCTGAACATTTTTTTTCAATATATATATTATTATTTTTTTGACGTCGCTGACGTCATTGGCACTCTGGGCTTATGAAAAACGTGACGTCGGCGACGTCAATGGCACTGAATGAGTTAAGGCTAAAAGGATAACACAAAAAGGTCCTGGGGATTTGTTTCCATTGTGGTCCTATGTATTCAATTAATCAACAGCATAACAAATTTACACAATAATACATGTCATCAACAAATACAAAACACTATTATGTACAAAAGGAGAAAAAGGAAAAACGCCAGCAGTGAATGACACCTTTTGAATCACTCAATACACACACATACAAAATACTGTCAAAACTGTCAAAACTGATCAAATATTAGGATTTATTTAAATTTAAATTGTATCCATCTACAGTCTATAATCTGGATCTACAGAGAGTTAACCTCTCAGCCATCAAGCTTGGTTTTTAAATGTACAGTACATGCATCCACTGGCATTTATGTGGTTTTTAATTAAGGTGCCAACGGTCATGAAACTTACTCATCCTCATCAATGAGCCAGTGGGACTCCAATTGAGGTCAGATCTACCCCATAATGACCCAAACTGGCTCTATATGATGGCTTTGTGCTCAAGAGCAAAAAAATAAAAAACGGACATTATGCAAAATATCCGGCAGAGTTAGATGGTAACAAATAACCATTTCCACAAAAGAAAACAAGTTTATTTTCACTTATTTCCTTATGCTCTTTATAAATCCCTTTCCAAATAAAAAATAATGTATTATGTTGTTGGGGGCGCGGAATAATCCCACACTAAAGCTACGTTGTTCAGAATGCAATTTCGCCATCTCTTCCGAGCTTTATGTAGCTCATAAGAGCATTGTGTATATGGACATGTTTGGGTGTTTCTCCATCTGCCTCTCTACTGTTCTCTCCACCCCGGCCATCTTTACAGCCCCCCCCCCCCCCTCCATTTCCCTTTCTCTCTCTCTCTCTCTCTCTCTCTCTCTCCCCGCTTCTCTCCATTTCAATATTGAAGAGAGTTTTATTAAGGGCTGGACTCGGGGGTGCCGAGGCGCTCTCAGTAATTTTCCTACAAAGTGCTTTAATCCATCACACGGCCAACATGTGGCCTTTGCAGCCATACATCATCTCAGCCGAGAGAGTGAGACACGGAGAGAGAGAGAGAGAGAGAGAGAGAGAGAGAGAGAGAGAGAGAGAGGCATCGTTCCTGCTTTCCTGTTCTTCATCCCCTCGTCTTCCTCCTCCTCCTCCTCCTCCTCCTCCTCTCCCCACCCCCCACACCTCCCAACCCCTCCCTCCATCTTCTTCTTCTCCACCACCATCTCTGTGCCCCTGGTTGATTCCAACGTTCCTCCATTTACAAATGAGAGTTAGGTATAGATGGAAGGGGTGGGCGGGGCGAGCGTGGGGTGAGCGAGCAGTGTGTGTGTGTGTGTGTGTGTGTGTGTGTGTGTGTGTGTGTGTGTGTGTGTGTGTGTGTGTGTGTGTGTACTTATTGTATCGTTGCTATGTGTGTGTGCTCATACATGTCCTCTCAAGTATAGTAGAATGTGAGAAATTCACATTGTGAGGACCATTTTCTTGGTCCTCAAAAGAAAACAATTGTTGCTTTATGGTAAGACAAACATATATATATACACACACACATATATATATACACACACACATATTTATATATATATATATATATATATGCATTCATATATATACAGTATATATCTATCTATATATATATATATATATATATATATTTTTTTTTTTTTTTTTTGGAGAGTTAGGTAAATATTCAGGTTTGGGGTTAGGGTTAGATATTTAAAGATTAGGTGTTGAGTTATGCCTTGATTCATACTTATTTGCACACCAGTGTCATGCAAGTATAGAAATACAGATGTGCATGTGTGTGTGTGTGTGTGTGGGGGGGGGGTGAGTAAAATTGAAAGAGATGGAGATAGGTATGAGTGAATGAATGAGTGACTGTGTGTGTGAGGCAGAGAGAGAGAAAGAGAGAGATAAGGAAAATGGGGAACGGCTCGCCGGAATGAATGAAATTGAAAAAAGACTGAGCATGTGTGCGTGCTTGTGTGTGTGTGTACTTGTGTGTGTGTGTGTGTGTACTTAGATCGAGGGTCAAATGTCCCCACAAGTATAGTAGAATTTGAGAAGTGGACATTGTGACAATAGCAGATTTACAAGCTCACAACGTATGTTGCAGCGCAATATTGCGAGCTTGACGATACGCTATTTTTGGCTTTAGGGTTAAGAGCTAAAAATGGCCAAGAAATTGTAAAAAATGGCATTCACGAAATCACCGTCATACAATGTGTATGTCCTCACAAGTATAGTAATACAAACGTGTGCGTGTGTGTGAGGCTTGACCCCCCATCTCAAAATATGTTCTTCCAGGGACCCCTCCAGAAGCAAAGATTTGAGTTACAAATGTTCGCTTTAAAAAATACATATTCAAAGACTTGTACACTCGGTGCCGTGCTATGAGCTTGTAGATCTGCTATTTTTGTACATCTGCTATTTTTGAATAAAATAACGGTTAAAGTGGTTAAAATCTAAAATGAGGCCTGGGCCGCAGCGTGGCGGCCGCCGGTCCAGGCACCCTATAGGCTGTAATGCCAGCCTGACAGCGTGTCGCGGGTTCGAATCCCCATTTCCCCACGACCTTTTGCTGCGTGTCTCCCCATTTCCTGTCAGTCTACTGTCCTATTAAGGCATAAAAGCTTTAAAAAAAGGCGGTATAAAGGTAGGTATACTGTAGGAACAGTATAGGGGAGAGAGAGAGAGAGAGAGAGAGAGAGAGAGAGAGGAGGTGAGCGTGGTGCCATCATGCGTAGGTGTGTGTGTGTGTGTGGGGGGGGTCTCAGTGTGCAGTTGGCGTGGCGACGGCGTTGCGTTGCCATTGGCTCTTGGCCTCGGCCAACACCACCTGCCTCCTCCATGCATCCTGTGTGTGCGTGTGCGTGTGCGTGTGTGTGTGTGTGTGTGTGTGTGTGTGTGTGTGTGTGTGTGTGTCTCCTCTGCCCTCCAACACTGTGCGGAGCGCCACTGAACCCGGGGCCCCCTGACTAATGGAATGGGCCGTGACTCCCGTCCCGACCATTAGAGGATTGCCGTCCCCTCCTCGTGCCCATCACTGCCCCCTGTTACACCCAGAGAGACAGAGGGAGGGAGGGAGGGAGCATGGTTGGAGGGTTAGAGAATGGAGAGAGAGGAAAATGAAGGGATGCACACACACAGAGAGAGAGAGAGAAAGAGAGAGAGAGAGAGAAAAATAGCAGATCTACAAGCTCATAGTGCGGCACTCGGTGCCGCACTATGAGCTTGTAGATCTGCTATTTTTGAATAACCAGTCTTTCCTGGTCTTAATGGAGAGAGAGAGAGCGAGCGAGCGAGCGAAGTGAGCGATAGAGAGAGAGAGAGAGAGAGAGAGAGAGAGAGAGAGAGAGACGATGTGGGCAGTGGTGGAAGAAGTACACTCACATTTTGTACTTGAGTAAGAGTAGGAGATATGATTATAAAAGTACCGTTATAAGTAAAACTCCTGTCTTCAAAAGTACAAAAATATTCAATTGGCATCAAAATGCACTTACTACAGTACCAAAGTGAAAGTACTAATTGTTCTCAGACGCTTTACGACGCGCTGTGAGCTTGTAGATCTGCTGTTTTCAAAAGATTTTTATACCTGAAAACTGGGACATTTACTTCGGTACTTTAAGCACATTTTGATGCCAATACTTTTGTACTTTTACTCAAGTAAAAAAGTTAGTCCTGGACTTTTACTTGTAACAGAGTACTTTCTACATTGCAGTATTGATACTTTTACTTAAGTGAAAAAATGTTAGTACTTTTCCCACACCACACCTGGTCATTATATGTACAGCAGGCAGCACAGTGATCCAGCCAGAGAAAGAGCTTGACACATAGCTTAGCATCTGACTGAGGCAATTTCTAAAAGGATATTAGAATGTGTGACTGGGGCCAAAGGGGCCGAGGTACAGAGAGGACCTTCTGAAGAATGGGAGGCAGACAAACCGTTGATCATCAAACCATTTGTGATCTCATTTCACCACTAAATCCTCCTTCTCTCTACATCAGCGGTTCCCATAAACCCTCTCTGGATCAGGGAGGGATCACTTGACAATCTTTGAAAATGCATAATGATGAGGCGCGTGGATTTTTTTTTTCAGAGCGTTTACTTTTTATTTTAATAAATAAATGTGTCTCCAGCTTGGATCAATAGAAACATTAACGTAGTTTACTTTAAGTTTAAGTTATCAGTATCACAAAGAAAACATATTTTTTTCAATGTTTTAAAGAAAAATCTAAAAAAAAAATTTGTATATGAATTTGATATTATCATTAAAATCTTAAGTGTTTTGCCAACTATTTGGGGGCCCACTTGCAATATCCTCTTGGCCCACCAGTGGGCTTTGGGCCGCACAGGTCGCCCTACATCAATTACACCTGCTTTACCCCCATGGAAAACAAGTGTGTGTGGAGAAGGGTGGGGGGGTGAGGGGGTGAGGAAGGGCGGGTGAGGGGGTGTGGGGGGGGAAGTGGATCGGATTGGGGATAGAATCTCTTGATGAGCCGATAGCACGGTCCACACAGACAGCACGCCGAGCTGTGCTCCAGTAATGTTATGCTAATGATATGGTAATGATATGGTAATCTGCCGGCACTATTCCACATCGCTAGAGAGAGAGAAAAAGAGAGAGAGAGAGAGAGAGAGAGAGAGAGAGAGAGAGAGAGAGAGAGAGAGAGAGAGAGAGATGGATTGTGGGAGGCCTTTCGCCATTGGTTGTTGGAGACCAGGGACTTCCTGGTAATACTGGGGTTCCCCAAAAAAACAAAAACAATTTTTACAAACTATATGCGGAAACACACACTATGCACGCACAGACGTGCATGCACACATGAGCATGTAACACACACACGCGCACACACGCATGCACGCACGCACGCACGCACGCACGCACGCACGCACGCACGCACGCACGCACGCACGCACGCACGCACGCACGCACGCGCACACGCACACGAATACAATGAAATACATAAACCTCCTTTGTATGCAATCAGATTTGCAAACCCTAGTGTAGGCAAGAATAGCTGTGAACAATGCTGTGTTGTGTG
Source organism: Gymnoscopelus braueri (assembly GCF_963280865.1). Classification (NCBI taxonomy): domain Eukaryota; kingdom Metazoa; phylum Chordata; class Actinopteri; order Myctophiformes; family Myctophidae; genus Gymnoscopelus; species Gymnoscopelus braueri. Next base: position 47,528,217 of record NC_137605.1, read on the forward strand.
ATGCTGCACATGAAAAAAGAACAGGTCAGCTACACTGTACCTGAGCCAGGGCGTTAAAACATTGATCACCTCACAGCCATGCTTAGAACCCGAACCATATAGTATATCGATGCTGTCGGGGCAGAAAACCTCTTATCTCCATATTTGTTTTGTGTTTTTTCGTAAATTAACGCCCCTACTTGATCATACTACAGCGTCACACAAAAGCATCAAAAGTAGCAGATCAGCAAGCTTGTCGATCTGCTACTTTTGCTATTTTTTGGACATATGAGGTTTCTACCCGACAGAGAAGACGACATACACATTGAGGGGAGGAAAAAACGTTTGTCTGTTTGAAGTAAAGTGTCTTTAGAAAAGCGCAAAAGTGCTGTCAGCTCTGTTTGTGTTGATGATTAAAGTATATAGAGTAGACTAAGGGCTTGTTTAGGAATACATAGAAACTTTTATCCTGTCTATGTTTTTCAAATGGATTAGACATTGATTTGACATTGATTAGATAAGTGTTGCACTTTTTGACTAACATATCAGTCCACTCCACTCCCAAATCGGGATCGGACTCGGAATTCTGGCATCGGCCGGGCTCCAGCCATCTGCTATAACAACAAAGTCGAGCTGTTAACCCATTCAATCCGAGAACGCATACTGTGTCATTTTAGATATAACCATTATTTTACACTTTGGGCTATTCAAAAATAGCAGATATACAAGCTCATAGCGCATAGTTCAAGCGAACATTTCTAACTCAAATCTTTGCTTCTGGGGATTCTACAAATGTCTTCTAAATCCTAATGGTTTTCTGAAAAAACTCTTCATATCAGTGGTTCTCAAACTGTTTCATGTCAAGGACCCCCAAAATTATTATGTATTTTGCCGACGACCCCCATCTAAAAATATTTAGTTCCAGGGACCCCCCAAAAACAAGATTTGAGTTAAACATGTTCGCTTTAAAAAATATAATACTCAAAGATTTGCACAAACTTTCATGATTTTTCTAAAATAGCAGATCTACAAGCTCATAGCGCGGCACTCAGTGCCGCGCTATGAGCTTGTAAATCTGCTATTTTTGAATAGCCCAAAAGTATAAAATAATGGTTATAGCATTTTAGATAATGGTTAAATCTAAAATGACACAGTATGGGTTCCCGGATTGAATGGGTTAAAATGAATATAAACATCTGATCTAGATAACGGTCAGACGACGGCGATGGGGATTATTATCCCAAGAATGAGTGCAGCCACCGTAACAACAAACTAAAGCAGCACTCTTATAAATCTAGGCAGATATACTCCGTAGTAACCCTCAGAAACAAACAAGTCGTAAACATGTAGTGTAAAATGCTTCATTATGCTCCCTGGCAAAGACACCAATGCACTCGCTAACAAAGCCAACAACACCATGCATCCTTGTAAATCTGTCTCCATAACCTCACATCATCATCATCATCCTGGAGGGTTTTTTTTCTCTTTTTTTCTTTCCCCCCCCCCCCCCCGTTTAGTTTTTCTTAGTATTTTACAGCTGGAAATGAATATGTCAAGCCTGCACAATGGTGAGCCGCGATGACATTTTCCTGGATGCTGTGTGTATTAACCCGTTAAGACCCGATGAGGCTAGATTCTAATTTCTTCTAAATCTAAAAAACTTCAAAGTTCAAAATCAATGTTTCTATATCAGTGGTGTTTTTTTCATGCCAATGACCCCCAAAATGATATGTATTTGGCCGCTGACCCCCCATCTCAAAATATTTTGTTCCAGGTTTAAAATGTTTGCTTTTAAAAATATATATATTTAAAGATTTGCAAAAAATAAAGTCACAATTTTTTTTTAATAGCAGATCTACAAGTTCATGGCGCGGCACGAAGTGACCCGCCATGAGCTTGTAGATCTGCTATTTTTGAAAAAATCATGACACACACTAAAATCTAAAATGACACGGGTGCTTTCCCGGTTTTAATGGGTTAAATCAAAGCGACCGCTAATATGTTGAGCGTTAAGCGCGGGGACATTGGATTCCCCCCCCCACCCCCCTCCCCGCTGCTCCTCTCATATACGATATAACCACTGGAATGCCAGCGCACGTCACGACGACGCCTCTTCCAAACTGGCCTCGGGCTTGTCACACTTCTTATTTCATTTCAGAGTTTGGCTGGGAAAAAAATGAGAAGAAATGAAAAGAAAAGAAAGAAAAATCACAGAGAATTGTGACGAGTGCGGCGCTCTTGATATGCAATATTTTTCCTGCAACGCATGGCGCAAATCACGGGGGTTGACACGATCAAATTAAATTCGCCTTTGTCTTAACAAAGGCCATTTTAATGTCAGTGACATTTAGCGTCAGCCCCTGGCGACCGACAGACAGACAGACAGTCAGACCGACAGAGACAGGTATAAAAGAGGACAGTCAGCACATTGGGCCTTGGAGGGGGGGGCATGATTGAGGCGTGTTGCCAGAGCCTCTTCATCGATACCGTTGTTGCTGTCGGTGCAGAAACCTCTTATCTCCATATTCTAACCTTGTGTGTTTTTTTTTCGTAAATTGACGCCCCTACTTGATCATACTACAGCGTCACACAAAAGCATCAGATCCACAAGCTCAAAGCGTGTCGCTTCGCGATGCGTTTTGAGCTTGTAGATCTGCTATACTTTTTTTTTATTTGAATGCTGAAAAGTAACAGTTTTGGACATGTGAGGTTTCCAATCCGACAGAGATGCTGGACAGTTAAGTTATGTTAAGTAACTACGGTAAGTACATGTACTCAAGTACTGTACCTATATGTACGATTTTCAAGTTACTTTCACTTTCTCAATTCCTGATACTTTCCACTTCTGCTCCACGACACCTCGGAATCAAATGTCGTACTTTTCACCCCATTACATTTATTTGACAGGTTTAGTTACTAGTTACTTTGCAGATTTAGAATATTCATAATGAATCACATGCATGTGCTGTGAGATCCAAATGTCCCCACAGGTAATAGAATTTGAGAAATGCATACAGTATACATTGTGAGGACAAGTGTCCTGGTCCTCTCAACAGAAATGGATGTTTCATGGTTAAAAAGAAGATTTGGGGAGTTACAGTTAGGAAAAGGTTCAGGTTGGGGTCAGGGTTATAGGGTTAGGGACATTTAGAGGTCAGGTTTAAGGGTTAGAGTTGGAAATACGACGTGATTTATACTTAGTTACTCAGCGGTGTCATCATGCACTGAAAATAGCAGACCCACACGCTCAAGTGGATCGCTATTTTCGGCAAAATGGCATTCATAAAATTGCCGTCCTTAAATGTTGATGTCCTCACAAGTATAGTAATACAAACGTGTGTGTGTGTGTGTGTGTGTGTGTGTGTGTGTGTGTGTGTGTGTGTGTGTGTGTGTGTGTGTGTGTGTGTGAGCTAGAGAGAGAGAGCGAGAGAGAGGGAGAGGGAGGGGTGAACTGTCCAATAAACTCCTGATAAAGGTCAAAGAGATGTTTTATTCATGAGCCAGGCAGCAGCAGCAGGTCCAAGGTTGAGTCGAGCGTCCGTTAAGATCCTCCAGGGCCAGCGTTAACACCCTGCCTCACACCAGGTCAATGGACACTTCCCCCCCTGACGCTTATCAATAGCATCTCCTTCAATGTCACTTAAAGCAATAACCTCAGCTTCACAGCCCTGGCTTAAAGCAGACGCTTAAGTGTATATAGGTGTTTTTTTATACGTGTCATCTGCTGTGCCACAAAAAAAAAAGTATAAAAGACCGGTACACTCTAGTTTGTCACCTAGAACCTTCGCGTTCCTCAGTACACCGTGAAATCCTTATCCATTTGCAACTTTCGAGAGTGTACAGATGTAACCAAACGGACCAATAATGACCTCAGCTTCACAGCCCTGGCTAAAAGGCGTTTAAGTGTTTAGGTGTATTACATGTAATCATCTGCCACGTAAATAATTAAAGTCTAGTACACTCTAAATTAAAAAAAAGGTGTAGCCCTATAGCCCTGAGTGTTTCTCAGTACTACACAGTGAAGTCCTTTATCCATTTGTAACTTCGAGAGTGTGTAAGGAATGTCATTAATGCAAGGGTCCATTAACTCATCCACTGCCACCTGATGCCTTTTTTTGTGGTGTTTCCACTAGATGGCACTCTTCGCTAACACACGAGTGACCATTTCATCCCAGATGCACACAGAACTAGGAGATCACATGATCCGAAGATTTACTGCTCCATTCACTTCCTGGTTTAACGTATTTGGGAAATCGCCTGTATCTCGCCTCCTGTTTTACTATGTATTTTTGGCGAGACATGCTATTTTCAACGGCCTATAACAAGCGAACCGGGGGGGTCGTGATAAGGTTTTTTTTCTTTTTTGCGGAAGCACACTGAAACCCCCCCGTGATTTAGCAACGATCAGGGGATCGATCATACTGGAGATAAATATTCTGCGACTACTTGAAAAGGTAAGAAAATCGTAAAATCGCTGGCAGTGGATGATTCATTTATTTATTTGTGCACACTCTCAGAGTTAAATTAACAAACTCGTTTCACACGTTCACGGTGCATATACTGTAGGTGTCATAAGGAGGAACCCTCTGGTTAAAAGCCCTCTCTCTCGCGTGCCTCTGCCTACGCAGCCACTTAAGCACAAGACAATAAAATACAAAGAAAAATCCCCTTAACTTCACTAAATACAATTTAGAGTTTAGGCATTTAGCAGACGCTCTTATGCAGAGTGACTTACAGGTGCCAGATCCCAGTAAGCAGAGTAAGCATGAACCCTAGTCAACAAAACAAGTTGACAATAAACAGTCACACACGACGAGAGCAAAGAGAACAATGTAGTGCCTCAGAGAAACTAGCAAGTGTTGCCATGTCTGCTTATTATAAGCGACTTTGGGCTAGTTTTTCTGTACAGTCGCTTGTGAATAGTGGCAGTTGCGGGTTTTTTGCAGATCTACAAGCTTGTAAGCTTAGATCGGCTATTTTCAAATAGCCAATGTACACTATACAGTACTGTATGTTTAAAGAGCTCATGTGGCCTAGTCGTTCTTTTGGGTTTGTTTTCATAGACCTTGTTGCTTATTTCTCTCGCAAAATCTGGCATGCCAAACAGTTCTGTTCTGTATCATAGCTGTTCACTCCTTTAGATCTAACAGCACCTTTCTTGCAGAAATGGTGGCCTTGGCTAATATGGCTTGTTCTACATTTTGAATGATAAATGATTCAGACAGCACATTTTCTCTGGATTGATTAGTTAGTCGACATATAGAGGCCGCATGAGTGTTAAATCATAAGTTATGTATGTATTAAAATCAATCTTTCTGACTGTTCTCTTTAGAGAAAAAATATATAATCAGAATTGCTTCATTTGTAGAGCCTAAATGACCAAATAACATCTCAGAGTTCTCCTTAAAAAAGAAAATTGAACTATACCACTCAAAAAAGACACATTATTCAAACCTAAGTTTTTAACCCTTAAGACCTGATGCTGATTGTCTTCTAAAATTCTGAAAAACATATGTTGCTACACCAGTGGTGCTCAAACTTTTTCATGTCAAGGACCCCCAAAACTATATGTATTTGGCCGCCGACCCCCATCTCTAAATATTTTGTTAACCCCTAAAAGCAACATTTTTAGTTACAAAAAGTATGCTTTATAAAATATATATATTGTCAAAGATTTGCACAAATGTTCACGATTTAAAAAAAAATAGCAGATCTACAAGCTCAAAGCGCGGCACGAATAACAAGGCAGATTAAAACTAGAAGCAAATAGGCAAACGCCCAATCATCACCTAAAGACATTCAGCTGTGGCCAAGTCATCTTATAGGAACCTCTCAGAGGGATAAACTGTAAGGTTCGATACGTAAAGGCATCTGTGTCTGTGTGTGTGTGTGTGTGTGTGTGTGTGTGTGTGTGTGCACGCATTAGTGTGTACATTTTTGTGTGCACATTTTGCACCTGTGTGGGTGTGTGTTTGTGTACTACACTGTACAGCATACTGTATGTGTGTATGTGTGTGTGTGTTTGTGAGCGCATGTGCGCGTGTGTGAGAGAGAGAGAGAGAGAGAGAGAGAAAGAGAGAGAGAGAGAATGAGTGTGTGTTGGTGCCCCACTGTATGTGCACAGGTCTTTGATCAGATATGAAATATTCAGAACCGCTGCTCTAATTTGATGAAAGTCAGATATCCCTGGGAAAAGGGGAGATAGAAGTCAGCACTTTCGCGGCTCTCGACAAAAAGCCCCCCCTCGGTAAACGGATTTGAAGAATGTAAATTGCCGGCCCATAGGTTGCAGGTAATAACGGACTGTTTTTAAATATGCACTGACCTGTGATATGAACTCTAGTCCATACTGTTGGGCCAGGGCTCTGGCTGCTGGAACGCCTCCTCCGTCCATCTCCACGGCGTAGAACACATAGCGGTTGGTCCCACGCTGCCCCTCTGTGGTCAACAGCACCCACTGCAGCATCATGCAGCTCAACACCAGCGCAATGGCACTGAACATGAGGGAGTGGGACTATATTCTGGGGGGGGGGGGGGTGGTGGAAACAAAAAACTTGAATCAGAATCAACTTTATTTATATATTTTGTGTGCGTGTGCGTGTGCGTATGCGTGTGTGCGTGTGCATGTGTGAGTGCGTGTGTGTGTGTAAGCTCCATCATTTTGTCATCTGGATATTATCTCATATACACATAGCATAAGAGACCAGTAGATACAGCATTTACACGAGGTCAAGCATTAGATATCTACATATCACATAGCATCAGAGACCAGCAGATACAGCATGTACATGAGGTTAACCCATTACGACCTGAGGCTGATTCTAAAAATGTTTTCTAAATCCTAACAATTTTTTTGAAAAAAAAAAATGTAAAAAATATTTTCCCACGACTTTTCAAAAATAGCAGATCTATAAGCTCATAGCGCGGCACTCGGTGCCGCGCAATGAGCTTGTATATCTGCTATTTTTGAATAGCCAAAGAAGGGTTAAGCATTAGATATCCACATATATCCACATAGCGGAGGACCAGCAGATAAAAGCACGTACATGAGTTTATAAGCATGTAAGGTGTGAAAGTGGTGACACGTTGGTAGGTCGACATAGCAGCAGATACTGTATGTGCATGATTTAGACATAAGAAAGAAAGAAAACACGCATAGGGCAGAAACTTGACTTGTAAAAAGACACCAAAAAAAAACAATCCACGTGGCAAGTGCACAGATAAGTCAGCACTGAGGAACATAATCGTTTTTTCGTAAATGAAGGCCCTACTACAGCGTCACACAAAAGCATCAAAAGTAGCAGATCTACAAGCTCGAAACGCGTCGCTTGTAGATCTGCTACTTTGGGCATTTTTGAATTTTAATCCTGAAAAGTAACAGTTTTGGACATATGAGGTTTCCAACCCGACAGAGACAATATCCACATTGAAGGGAGGAAAGACGGTCTGTTTCAAGTAAAGTGTCTGTCAGCTCCGTTTGTGTTGATGATTACAGTACAGACTAAAAAGGGCTCGTTTAGGAACACAATGTTAGCACAATTTTGTCATCGACAGCAGGCCCTATATTGCATTATGTTGGGTCCCGTTGCAACAATAATTAAATGCTAAATCCCACAACCATATAAGAATAATTACATTCACACAAAACAGGACTCACGCACGCTATGGCTAAGCTAATGTATAACGTTCACAAATGCAAAGAATTTGTGAAATAACATTAACGTTTTACATTTCAAAATGCTATTTCAGAAAGCTAAAGTGGAGAGAGAGTGATTCATTATCTAAAGCTTTTAAACGGTGTCAATTCTTAAAACTGTTGTGCCCACAGCCACTATATAAGTCGATGCATCAAATCCACAGTGGATGCCACCCACAGTACGCCAGAACCACCCACCTGCAAGCCGGAGAAAAGTGAAGCGTCCAAGAGAGATCTTTTTACCCCTGTTTAAGCAAAGGAGAATTACAACTCTGGCCCCCAAGCAAAAGACAACCAAGAAAGACTGTCTCTCTCGTCTCCACTCCTAACCCACACATTTAATCTCTCGGCCTTGATGCAAATGCTTTGAGTGAACGTAGAGATGCGGCAGCACAGCAGTACTTTTTTACGCTATAAGAGCTAACATATCTTTATGCAAAACCAGGGCCTTTTTTGCATAAAGATTATTATTACAATATGGCTTTGGATATAATGCATGCCTTGTTTTGTGAGCCGTTCGTGTTAGAACGCAGGGCTTCCCTCCTTTACGCGATACGCATGCATGCCTATCAACTGACACATTAAAACAGATGATGCAAGTATTGGGAATACTACTGAAACAAATATCATGCTAATATTAAAACTGGTTCAAATCTTTGCCTACATGTTCTCCTAGGCCAGCGATTCCCAAAGCTGGGCCGTGATGCTATTGGGCCACCAACAAATTGGCAAATCACTAAGATAATATAACTGTAATGTAAAAAATTTGATTTGAGCTAAAAAGCCTTATTTTACACTTTGGCTATTCAAAAATAGCAGATCTACAAGCTCATAGTGCGGCACGAGTGCCGCGCTATGAGCTTTTAGATCTGCTATTTTTTAACTCTATTCTTTGCTTCTGGGGGTCCCTGGAACAACATATTTTTTTAGATGGGGGTCCGCGGACAAATACATATCATTTTGGGGGTCCTTGACATGAAAAGGTCTGAGAACCACTGATATAGAAACATACGTTTTTCAGAATACTGTTGGGATTTAGAAGACATTAATTTGTAGAATCGGCTTCAGGTCTTAATGGGTTAAAACCTTGCACAATTGATAGATACTGTAGATCGTTCAAATACACATGCTCTGAAAATACATTAAGTGGCCCACCCATCTGACCACTTAACACAGCAGGCTGGCTGAACCGCCAACGATTTCGAGACTTTCAAACGGACCCTGATCCAGAAAAGGTTGGGAACTATACTGTCTTGCTTTATACTATACTGTATATGCTGTATATTGGACAACCAATATTCGTTGTAATGTTTTGTATCTTTCAGCCATTGTTGTCTCAATTACTCATTAAAGTACAAGCTGCAAACAAACAGCAGGATTGTACCGTCCTCCTTGGTTCAGTTGAGTTGTAATGTATAGCATGAAGTGCCTCCTACTCCTCCTTACAACACTTCTCCCAAACAACAGCTATAGAGCACTCTGTCTGACCGCTGTTTACAGTCTACAGTACACTACGGCATCATTCAATCTCACAAACCGCCCTGAAATGAAATCGATAAGCTCCACTTGGGGACCGACCCCCAGCCCAGTCCCAGTGAGGGGCAGGAGGAGCACACATGTGACCTCTCTCAGTGAGCAGGCCCCGGGCACACACTGTACAGGGCAGAGGAGTGTGTGTGTGTGTGTGTGTGTGTGTGTGTGTGTGTGTGTGTGTGTGTGTGTGTGTGTGTGTGTGTGTGTGTGTGTGTGTGTGTGTGTGTGTGTGTGTGTGTGTGTGTGTGTGTGTGTGTGTGTGTGTGTGTGCGTGCGTGCGTGCGTGCGTGCGTGCGTGCGTGCGTGCGTGCGTGCGTGCGTGCGTGCGTGCGTGCGTGCGTGCGTGCGTGCGTGCGTGCGTGCGTGCGTGCGTGCGTGCGTGCGTGCGTGCGTGCGTGCGTGCGTGCGTGCGTGCGTGCGTGCGTGCCAGTGTTGCCAGTGTTGCCAGTGTTGCCAGATTTTGCAAAAGAAATAAGCAACCACGTCCACGTCTATGAAGACAAGCCCAAAAGAAGCGACTATTATAGGCCACATGAGCACTTTAAAGATACTATTTGAAAATAGCCGATCTACAAGTTCACAACGCTTTGTTCACGCGTTGTGTAGATCACAAGAAAACTTTGAAAGAAAAGGGAAAATTGTGGAATATTTTCAAATCCACACAAATCTTGTATGGGGGTCTCTGGAACGAAATATTTTCAGAAGGGGTCTGCGGACAATGACATATATATTTGGGGGTCTTTGACATGAAAATTGGTTTAAACTGCATTAGGAAACAAGCCCAAAATAAGCAACCCGCCACTACTGATAAATTGAATATAGGACCTCAATGGAAACAAGTCCACCGGACTTTCTTTTTTGTGTGATCCTTTTAGACTAAGCGTATGACTGTACTCGTGCTGTTTGCATTTCTGTTTAATAAAATATTCAATCAATCAAAAACCAAAAGCCCAAAGTCGCTTATAATAAGCGGACATGGCAACGCTGGTATGTGTGTGTGTGTGTGTGTGTGTGTGTGTGTGTGTGTGTGTGTGTGTGTGTGTGTGTGTGTGTGTGTGTGTGTGTGTGTGTGTGTGTGTGTGTGTGTGTGTGTGTGTGTGTGTGTGTGTGTGTGTGAGTGAGAGTGAGAGAGAGACAGCAGATGAGGCATGGAGGGGCAGAGTGCAGTAGCAGCACATTGAACGGTGTCACGGCCCGGGGGCCAACTGGGACACTGATAAAGTACCTGGACATTTTTATAGACAAACTACTTATTTCCGTCCTCATATCGCTCGGTGAAGACTGATAACTTTATATTCCTCACAGGCAGAGGGATGAAAAGGACCACGGGGAGGGAGGGAGGGAGGGAGGGGGGGCCTTTCAGGAGTTTAATTGATCAAGCTGAAGCCACAACGTTTTTCTTTTCTTTATTTTTTCTCCTTTCTTTCTCCCAAAGATAAAAACTGACTAGCACTCTCCTCTCTCTCTGCACAATACTGAGATCTTTTAGAGACCGGACCCAAAGAAGAAAAAAAAGAGAGCATGTAACTCATTATGCAAAGTCATTACGGGGGGGGGTCCAAGCTATATGCTCTACAAAGGAGAGTTAATGCTGGAATGTAGCTTACATGATTTTACAGTCAGAGGTCACCGTATTAGGTCGCCAGGCCAGGCAGGGTTGTTGCCTATATACAGTACTTCACTGTCTGGTTTTCAACCCTTTTCATATCAAGGTCCATTATTTATTCGGCATTTGAGCCACGGATTCATCACCGTTTGATGAGATTTAGACTCTCAGAACCAAGACTTATTTTGTTGCATGTAGGTAAATGTGTCTAAGAGATGCTAATATAGATTTTGATGGGAGTCATATTATTTGCTTTTATTTTTTGTTTCTATTGTAGATCAGATGTGAGGTAGGAATAAGTTGAGGGTTAGGCATAGTTTTACTGAGGTTAGGTTTAGGAATACGGTTAGATTTAGGCATAGTTTTACTGAGGTTAGATTCAGGCATAGTTTTACTGAGGTGACCAGGTGGCGACCGTTCCTAGGTCACCTGGATTTGATTTGACCCTGGGCGAGCGTGTTTTGGGGGCGAGCGTTCTTGTATTAATTCAAACACACTGAATTTCAGTTACATCTAATTATAACAAAAGATAACCTGTTCGCTTGCTTGCTTGCTTTTAACACAAAGGTCCAATTGCATGTTGATTGTGTCCTTTCTAGTTCTGCTGCAATAATCAAGGTACAGTATATACGGTATTTGTCACACCAGAACTCCAATCTGCACGTCTACTTTGTCTAGAGAACGCAATTCCCATTCCCACACACAGCTGATGTGCTGCTGCTGGTGGTTTAAGTCATTTGTCATGCTAAATGTATACAGGGGGTCCTTGTGGGGGTTCCAGGGGGTCCCCAGAAGATCTTTTTTTAAAACAACATCAAAATCCTTTTAACCCACTTTAACTTTATTTTATGCTTTTGGATAGTCTATTCAAAAATAGCAGATATAGGAGCTCACAGCACATATTACATTTTGAGCTTGTAGATCTGCTATTTTCGAAACATTTAGAAAAATCTTGAAAAACTGAAAAATTGGGGGTCCATGGCCAAAAAACAACATCAATTTGGGGTCCCGGACATGACATGTTTGAGAAATGAGAACCACTCATACCACCTATACAGGTGGTATAGTAGTATAATGTACCAGTGGTTCATATTTCTACCCTGTACATAGAGTGTTTTATATTTGTTGATGATATTGCATTTTGGTGTTCTTTTCTATGCTATGTTGATGAATTGAATACACAGGACCACAATGGCAAGTGGTCCTATGTAGGTCCCCGGGACTTTTTTGTGTTATCCTTTTAGCTCAAGTGTATCTCGTGCTGTTTACATTTGTCTGATAAAGCATTGGTTCTCAAAGTGTGGTCCGGGGACCCCCAGGGGTCCTTGGGGGGTACCAGGGGGTCCCCAGCAAAAGTAGTTAATGTAGCATCACAATCATTTTAACTACTTTAACCTTTTATACTTTGGCTATTAAAAAAATAGCAGATATACGAGATATCTACGAGCTTGTAGATCTGCTATTTTTCAAACATCTTGAACAATAAGGGCCCCTACACACTGCCCGATTTGTGAACATTTTTAACACAAATCTTTGCTTCTGGGGGTCCCTGGAACAACATATTTGAGATGGGGGTCCACGGCCAAATACATATCATTTTGGGGGTCCTTGACGTGAAAAAGTTTGAGAACCACTGTGATAAAGTATTCAATCAATCAATCAAGATCAGCAAAGTCCCAGCCAGGTAATCCTTTGCCCAGTATAAAAAGGAACACATGAATCTTGTGCAAACCAAACGAGGCTGCTAGCACGGTGGGAGGGGCTGAAAGAAACAGGTTGAAATCACACTGACTCCCTTCAATGTACAGTCAGTAGTGGTGGAAGAAGTACTCATATATTTTACTTAAGTAAAAGTAGCAATACCACAATATAAAAATATCTGTTACAAGTAAAAGGTCTCTGTTCAAGATGTTACGTGAGTAAAAGTACAAAAGTATTGGCATCAAAATATACTTAAAAGTACCAAAAGTAAAAGTACTAAATGTTTGAAAAATAGCCTATGTATAAAATACGGCTAAAGTGGTTAATGTATGTTTTATAATATAATAATTTATATCTGCAAAGTAACTAGTACAGTACCTTAAGTTTTCAAATAATTGTAGTGGAGTAAAAGTACAATATTTGCCTCTGAGATGTAGTGGAGTTGAAGTAAAAGTACTGAAAATGGGAAATACTCAAGTAAAGTAAAAAAAAAAACCTCAAAATTGTACTTAAGTACGTACAGTACTTGAGTAAATGTACTTAAGTTACTTTACACCACTGAAATGCATGCACACTCCCTTCAACAATGTACAGTCAGTCAGTGTGTCTACAAAGGAATGAATGGGTTTATAGTGAAGAAGTAGCAAAGCAAAAGAACTCCATTACCTTTTCACATGCTGACGAAGGAAGCTTTCACGCAGACACATAGTAGCCTAGAGAGAGTATTCCTGTTGCAGCTCAATAACATTATGGATACAATGTATCGCCAAAAAGAAGTATCCCGTTTATCTCTCTCTGTTTGGTTCATGTATTATCTTTATCTGCTAGGCAAACAAAACGCTCCAATAACGACATTAACCGTGGGCATCGCCTGTCTTAATAAACCTCTACGTGTCAAAATAACAACGGGCTATATTTAAATCGAGCAAACGCGTAGCTATAACATCCTTCGCGTGTCGGGGAAAGGGTTTGTAAAAGATGTGAGAATGCATTAGAATGCAAGAATGATGGCGAGAGGGACTGTTGGCAGAGACAGATCTGCATATGGAAATTAGGGTTAGAGCCAGGATACCATGTTTTACTGAACCGATGCACTGGTGTTTTTAATTAGATGGATGGAGACGTTGGTGTGTAGAGATACACTGACTGGGTCTGGAGGAAAGTCACTTGAGCACGCGCACACATGCACGCACGCACACACACACACACACACACACACACACACACACACACACACACACACACACACACACACACACACACACACACACACACACACACAAAAACACACACGATATACACATAATAAATGGCTCCAAATCATAGAAGATCTGAACTTTTTCAGCTCATCATGAAAAACCCTGACATTTGACTTCACTCAAACATCTAATAACAATCTGAGCGAGTGCCGCACTTTGGGGGGAATTAAAACATAAATAATTCCTATAAACCTTGAAGAGGTACATTTATGTAAACAATTATAATATATATTATATATAAATATAGTACATTAAAAAATATCTCTTAATGTATTTCTGCATAAAAGCTTGTATTTTCTGCACTTGTCTGGTAAACTAAGCCTAAACCTGATGATTGTGCTCCATACGCCCGTCACGCAGCCAAAAATCGCAGATCTTCAAGCTCACAACTCCACGCATAAGCTGCGCTGTGAGCTTGTAGATCTGCGATTTTGTTGCGATGTGAATTGTGGAACAACTGTGCACGCCAGCCTTGGATCACAAGATTTTCATCTCATCTGTCATGACCGTCTTGGATGATCTTCAAAATAGTGTTTGCACTTTTTCTCTTTTTGATCCGTACATCTACATATATGTTCAAATTTCAATTATAAAGTACTTACCCCATGGCCACAAATGTTACAATTATGTACGGGCCATCAAAAATACCTGTATGTTCCATATTGTTCAATAAAAAGCATTTTAATCCAATTGGTGGCCATTTTCTCATAGTTATTACGTATCAGAATCTTTAACTCTATGATCAGAATGCAATACACCGTAACACCTCCCAACCGATAAGGTCGCGTAGTTGAAAGCTCATGGAGAAAAAACGGAGAAAATCGCCACCAATCGGATTAAAATGCTTTTTATTGAACAATACGGAAAATACGGGTATTTTTGAGGGCCCGTACATCATTTAAACATCCGTGGCCATTGGATAAATACTTTATATTTGAAATTTGAACGTTTATGTAGATGTACAGAGTAAAAAGGTAGAAAGTGGAAACACTATTTTGAAGATCATCCATGACTGTCAGTCATGTATCAGGGCTACACGCACGCCAGCCACGCCTACCGCACAACTTCTGACCAATCATCGAGCACGTCGGTCGTGCGTCTCAATCTGCGCATGCGTGACGCAAGCGCGCGGGAGAGACTGAAAAGCAAAACAACAGCAGAGACAGACAGACTGTCTCTGAAAAGCTGGATTTAATAGAACATAACTGGATTTCTACCCTATTACTGGATATATCACACGCGCACACGAAGCGCAAAGGTTTGTCAGCTGATCTCTGCTATTATTTGATACTGTTTCTCACAGGAAAGCAAACCTACCCTGTACCACTGTGAGCTCCGTTCCATTATCAGCAATAAGACTTCCGGTGTTTGAGCTAGCAACAATAAGGTTTCCGGTTGTCCCCAAAATAAGATCGTAAATTTGTAATGTTTTTTATAAGACACAAATCCATTTTAAAAATACTTTTATTGATGTATGTCTTTTAAATTGCTCATACTAGAACACTTCTAAGTGCCAAGTTTTTTTAAAAAGACGTATGTATTTAAAAAATACATTTATGATGTATGTCTTTTTACTAGATCACTTCGTGCCAGGTTTTTCCAGATTTAATTTGGCTATTGAGCCCCATTAAATGTGCACTTTAACAGTTTCTGATCCTGTTTTGCACTTTAACTGGATATGCATTTGTGTTTGTTACATATGTATTGTTTTTGTATTATTTGTCCATTATTGTAATAATGCTGCCTCTAGGCCAGGTCACTCTAGGAAAATTATTATGATATAATATTGTTTATTTGCAGAAGCAAATAAACAATGATAAAAGCAACAACAAACTAAAAGTAAAATACAGTACAAATAAGAATGTAATCAACTGAGAGAGTGGCATTGTAGCCTGCGTACATCAGAAGTGCTGGCACCAACAGCCGTTTCCTGTCCAGTGTCCACTATTGTCTAAAATGGCACTTTTCTGACCTCTGACCTCACTGGACGGTCTTCCACACTTGATGATTCTACACCTCTCTGGCTTAGCTGAGAGTGTGGCGTTGTAGGGGAGGTCTCCCTGAACGCGTGCGTACGTCAGAAGTGCTGGCAGCATTCAATTTGTATAGGCTATGCACTCCATTGAACAGCATTTATCCATTTAGATAAATTATTAATATTAAAACAGTTTTTGTTACACAGAAACATAATTTGTGTTGTATAGCCGTTTTCCAATGGTTTTCAATGGCTTCTGTTTACTCTAGAGGGTTTAGGGGCGGCCATAGCTGAGTGGTTAGTGAGCCCGCCTAGGGAGCCAGAGGCCCTGGTTGCCCCAGGTACGATTCCAGGCCACGCCAGCATATGTGTCGATGAAATGAAATTTGTCCCTGAGCAAGACTCTTAACCCCTAATTGCTCACAGGCCCTCATTGGAAACAAGCCCGCAAGGACTTTCATGAATGTCCTGTTAGAAGGAATTATCCTTATCCATTCTTATTTTGAAGAGATCGTCCACCGGAAGTCTTATTGCTGCTAAGTTATTGCTGCTCACGGAACACAGCTATCACTGTGTGTAGGTCTGTAGCCATATATATATTGATAGCAACTGTTTAGTTTTTGTTTGTTGTTGAGCAGAGCAATGAGCACATTACATACATAATAGACTGTTGTTGTCATTACCCTGCACCAACCATAACACACACCTGTCTATTATGACATTCTAGGGCTGCTAAATGTGTTGTGAGTGACCTTGTAGATTGGCTATTGTTTGAATATGATATGTTTAAAAAATCTACAAGCTCACAGCTATATCTGCTATATACTATATACAGAACCCACAACTTATATATAGCCACAACATAGGCTATATTATATAGCCTAATATAAAATAGGGCTGAAGAATGTTTTGTATTAATAATCTAAATCTGCAAACAGCAAAGTAACTAACTAAAGCTGCCAAATAATTTTAGTAGAGTAAATAAAAGTCTCAGATCATGATGTGTTGCGAGATGCAGAGCAGTAGAAGTTTCAAGTATATTAAAAATGGACATACTCAAGTAAATTAAAAGTACCTCAAAACTGTACTTCAGTATAGTACTTAATATACTTACTTTCCACCACTGCTGTGTACTGTATATATAGGCTCATGTCTTGGGGGTCAAATCTGCTTGTCATAGCTGTCATTCAGTGCACACTGTTGACTGTATGTACGATGTGAGTCACTGTGAACTGAAGTCAAATTCAAAATAATATTCAAACACGTCAAGTATTTCATTGCTATTTTATTTATAATTTCTGAGCGCCATCAGAGTTGCACTTTTTCATTTTCATCGACGCACACGTGATTTTATGCTTTTTGTCAGTGGTGTACATTTACTCAAGTACTGTACTTCAGTACAATTTTGAGGTACTTTTACTTTACTGGTGTATTTCCAATTATCTATACTTTTACTTTTACTCCACTACATCTCAGAGGCAAATATTGTACTTTTACTCCACTACAATTATTTGAAAACTTTAGTTACTAGTTACTTTGCAGATAAAAATTATTACATTATAAAACATACATTAACCACTTTAGCCCTATTTTATACATAGGCTATTTGAAAATAGCCGCTCTACAAGCTCAGATCGGCTATTTTCAAACCTTTTAGTACTTTTACCTTTGGTACTTTAAGTACATTTTGATACCAATACTTTTGTACTTTTATTCAAGTAAATTTACAATTCTGGACTTTTACTTGTAACAGAGTATACTTCTACATTGCAGTATTGATACTTTGACCTAAAGTAAAACATTTGAGTACTTTTCCCACCACTGCTTTTTTTTGTTCCACACAGAAGAGAGAGGCGGCATGTCGGAGGACTTCAGCCAGTCTCTGACCCCGCCGGTGTCTCCCTTCAAGGAGGATCACATGTGTGGGTCGTTATTGAGCCCGTCACCACCTCCCTGCTTCTGCTGCTCCTCCCATGAAGCTACGGGAGGAGGAGAGGAGGCGGCCTGCTCGCTCCCCTCAGAGGGATACGCAGGGAGAGGCTCCCTAAAACGGTGAGGTTTCTTCTGTCTACCGTCAGCGGGCGAGGGGTCGGACGGACACGCAAAGTGTTGTTTTATATCCACCAGGTTTTACAGTGTGTAACATAATTAACCCCGTTAAGACTGGGAAAGCATCTGTGATTTTAACCACTTTTAACCATTATCTTATACTTTGGGCTATTCAAAAATAGCAGATCTACAAGCTGCTTGTAGATCTGCCGTTTTTTTTTACAAATCGTGAAAATGTGTGCAAATCCTTGAATATATATGTTTTTTAAAGCGAGCATTTGTAACTCAAATCTTTGCTTCTGGAGGGATTCTACAAATGTCTTCTAAATCCTAACAGTTTTCTGAAAAAAAACATATGTGTCTTTGTCAGTGGTCCTCAAACCTTTTCATGTCAAGGTCCCCCCTCCCCAAAATGATATGTATTTGGGCCCGGACCCCCCCCTATCCCCCATCTCAAAATATGTTGTTTCAAAAACGTTTGAAATAATCGTGATTTTGATTTGAAGTCATCACGCCCCAACCCTACTCCTCATCCAACTGTCTTCACAAAAGTTTGTTGCACCAGTCAGTGAGAACCTAGTTATGAAAACAGTGACAAGATAATAGCAGTCTGACATCCCCGTAATGTGTGTAGGCTCCTGCTGCGTCTGGACCCGGCCCCTGCGGACTGTGACACAGACACGGTGGAGATCTTCGGCTTCCCCTGGGTAACGGAGATGGCGCTGGTGGAATCCACGAAGCTGCTCTTTGGTCTGTTCAGGTGAGTCTGTCATGATACCATACGATGCGTAGGGCTGTCACCATTACACATTTAGAGCTGATTCTTAAAGAAATTCTAAATCCTAACCGTTTTTGGAAAAAAAAATAAAACTTTTTTTTTCAAGATTAAAAAAAAATAGTAGATCTACAAGCTCATAGTGCGGCACGCTATTTTTGAATAGCCAAAGAAATCTAAAGTGACACAGATGCGTTCCAGGTCTTAATAGGTTAAGTTGACGATTAATTGTCACTCAAACAATTGCGATTAACGATTTGATATGAATAACATATAATTCATAAGAACTTATGGAGCCTTTTACGCTTCGTAATCAAAACTTGCACAGGGCAGATATGACAAATAACTGAAATATACAAAAAATACATTTAATACAAATATTTAAAAAAAAAAAAAGATAGCTGATTTACAAGCTTACAACGCGTCATGAAGTGACGCGTTGTAAGCTTAGTTTTGGACAACTTAGAGAAGTTGTCCAAAACACATTTATGTGGAATGGTTATTGTCCAAGACCAACCTCCGTGGGTCTCTCTCAACACTTGTTCTGTGATATTTTTCAGACAAAAACTCTTCAGGCTTGAGACCCTGGTTCGGTCCAGTTCCCATGACTTTGGTAAGCATTTGGAGATATGTTAAACATTAAAGGACGACTTCACCCATGTTCAACCTACGGTACATATAATTGGTCCTCACTGAAGCTCATTGTAAAACGGCACCCTTTTCTTCTACTTGGTTTGTGTCTCAGAGGAGGAACTGTGGACAGTTCAGAAACCCGCCTACCAGTGACATCATCCATGGGGAATCCAAGCTAATAGAAACTGCAGGCTTTCTTATTCCTGGAAAGTTTGCATGCTGTAATAGAAGCCATTGTTCTCGCGTTAATTAAAAAATAAATAAAAAGTTTGAAATCTTGTTTGAAATGACCAAACCTACCGATGATGTCACTGGTAGGTAGGTTTGTGAACTGTCCATAGCTCTCCTCTGAGACATAGTGAGTAGACAGAAATGGTGCCATCTTATAATGAGCATTAGTGAACAATTATGTATTATTATTATTATATTATATAACATTTCCTTTTGTAAATAGCAGATGTACAAGCTCACAACGTGTCGCATCGCGATTCGCGACGCGTTGTAAGCTTGTAGATCGTCTATTTTCAAATAGCCGCTGTATGTAGGTTTAAAGTGCTCATGTGTTAGTTGCATCTTTTGGGCTCGTTTTCATAGACCTGGTTGCTTTTTTCTCTCGCAAAATCTGTCAACACTGCTTGTGATTATGTACGTTGAAAATTACAGTGTTACAGTGTTTGTTTGTTTATTTATTTAGAAAATAAAATAATAAATTTTTCACCCATTTCAGGTCAAGCGGGCAGCCTTCATTACGAGGCAGAGGAGCTCAGACAGCAGTGTGTGTACTTCCTCCAGTATGTCAAAGTCTTCCTGTACAGGTGAGTTAAGTGATATAATAGCTACATTGAATTCATTCGTACACTGGTTCTTTTTTAATTTGTTTTATTTCCTGAATAGTAACAGTTTTGAATCAGAATCATGGAATTTGGACATACATGATGAGGTTTCCACGTGACAGCGACAATATGTTTGTATGTTCTTTTTGGTGTATGATCCTTCTAGGTACCTGGAACCGTCTGACAGCCTGGCAGGCCCCTCCCACCCCTATGAGGAGCTGGAGGCGCAGTTCCCCTCGGCCCTGCTGGAGGAACTGTTCGGGGTCACTCTCCTCATAGGGCGACTCAGAGACCAACCGGCCAACGTACAGAGTGCCTTCACCATCCAGAACCACCAGGGAAAGGTGCTGCCTGCTGCTCAACAACATTAGCATGCAGCATTTTCACTCTATACAGCAGTGGATTTCAAACCTTTTCATATCAAGGTCCATTATTTATTTGGCATTTGAGCCACGGAACCACCGTTTGATGACATTTAGACTCTCAGAACCAAAACTTTGAATATTTTGTTGTTGTTTGATAAGAGTTTGTCCACAATTCCATGCTGTATTGATGTTGGTACCATAGGAGAGATAACAGGCAAACGTTGATCAAAATAACAATTCTTTAATTAAATAATGCAGATTTTTAACAATAATTTAACTCTTGAGAGTGTAAAATGAAACCAAATGGACCCGTAAGGGTCCAATTTAGCTGGGGACCACCTGGAGCCCCCTCAAGGACCACCGGTGGTCCCCGGATCTCTGGTTGAGAACCACTGCTATATGAAGATGCAGTAGCCTCAGGCACCATTTGAGACAGTGTAGATGGGTAATATTGGGTAAAGGTTTGGTAACTGCTGGACAATCGCAAGGATGAACCTAGCGGGCCTTGATTAGGGGACAAAGGTTGAATCCGAAAACACTTTGATGATAGATGAATAAGATGATCCCCCATATAAAATAATTAACTTTTTCTCACAAGATTTTTGTCATTAAACCTCTATATATTATATAACTCGCATTCCTTGATGTGTTTCTCTAGATATTCCCTCCCTCCTGGCATTTGTTGCACCTGCACCTGGACATCCACTGGTCCGTGTTGGAAATCCTCCACCTGCTTGGACAGAAGATGCATGGTAACGCATTACCTTTTAAACACCAGCATGTACACCTGTAAGCCATGCATTTAGCTCATCGTCTCTGTTGGGTGGAAACCTTATAATGTCCAAAGCTGTTACTTTTCAGGATTCAATTAAAAAAAATAGCAAAAGATCTACAAGCTCAAAGCGCATCGCTTTGCGCCATGTTTCGAGCTTGTGGATCTGCTACTTTTGCTATAGTACGCTGTAGAATATCGAGATGAGAGGTTTCTGCCCAACAGGAACGCTATGCTTTTGAGACTGGTGACAGAAAATAGAAAACATAACAAAAAAATCTGGAAGAATCAGGTAATGCCATAACAATCAAATTGGTAGGCGGAAAAAATGGTTGAGCAAGTAGGGCTGCAGTGTCAAGCTGAAGAACACTGCATGCCACAGAGCTGTCAGTCTATCAGCATTAGATGTTACGGGGAACAAACCTATATCTTTTCCATTACAGGAATAAATAAATGTACATTTAAGCCACCCTGAAGATAGCGTCTAAAGATCTATGATGTGCCGTTCACACCAAGCACTATAACCCCTGATAACTATATAAGGATATCGTTTTAAAATTGTTCTAACTCAAGGCGATGGCAGAGTCCACACCACAGCTATAACAAAGACAACGGTGAACGACATGCGTAGTTATCGTTTCAGCTACAGGGCTCTGTGGGAACGACCCTTCATTCTAGCGGTAGCGAGGATAACATCTGTCTGTTATACTGCAACAGGAATCTCTTTTTCCACCCTGACCTGTAATCTGCATCTGTGAAATTGGACCTTTTTTTCATGCTGATTTCTGCCGGTGTGCATCCATCCATCCATCCATCCATCCATCCTGCAGGCCAGGTGGTGTACGCCCACCAGTTTGTCAACCTGACGGGAGAGAACCTGACGGATACCAGTCTGTTTGAGGAGCACCTGTGCAGTCTGCTCTGTGACCTCACTGGTCTGGCCATAGGCAAATACAGCAAGGTGGGCGGCTGGCCTCCTCCTCCACTCTCTATGCTTTCTCTCTCTCCATCTGTGTGTTTTGTAATAACAGCATCCGATGCTATTATGTTGTTTTTCTCTTTCTGTTTGTGATATTCTGCTCATTTATTTTCCTCTGAAGGATGATATTTAACCCAGTAAGACCGGGAACGCATCATTTTTAGATTTCTTTGGCTATTCAAAAAATAGCAGATCTACAAGTTCACAGCGCGGCACCGACTGTGAACTTGTACGTCTGCAATTTCTTTTTTGAAAAATCTTGAACATTTGTGCAAGTCTTTGAATATATATATTTTTAAGCAAACTTATGTAACTGTCAAATGTCTCAACAAATGTCTTAATTTGTCAGAAAAACTATTGTTGCTATATCAGTGGTGCTCAAACTTTTTCTTGTCAAGGATAAATGATATGTTTTTGGCCGCCGATCCCCATCAAAATATGTTGTTCCAGGGACCCCCAGAAGCAAAGATTTGAGTTACAATTGTTCACTTAAAAAAAAATATATATATATATATTCAAAGATTTGCACACATTTTCACGATTTTTCAAAAATAGCAGATATACAAGCTCATAGAGCGGCCGCGCTATGAGCTTGTATATCTGCTATTTTTGAATAGCCAAAGTATAAAATAATGGCTATAGCTAAAATCTAAAATGACACAGATGCGTTCGTGGTCTTAATGGGTTAAAATCTAACTTTAAACACTTGAAGCCCTGTTTTTATACTTTGTCATACGACGCTGTCACGCCTAAAATAGCCAATCTGCAAGCTCACGACACGTCGCGATGTGACGTGTCGTGAGCTTGTAGATCAGCTATTTTTTGTTATTTTGTTTTAGAATAAAAATGTTTTTAGTTTTGAAAATGTTTGCCTGTAACGACATGGCCAAAACATGGATGCCAGGTTTAATTGCAGAGATTGTTACATTTTAGCGTGTTGATTGATTCTACTCCACTTGTTCCAACAGGTGAGGCCTACAGAGGCTCTGAGCAGCCATCATTACCTGTGCACCTGCACCAAGGAACTGTGGATCCTGCTGATGCACCTGCTGGAACACAGGAGTAAAACCCTGCACACACAGGTGAATACACACACACACACACACACACACACACACACACACACACACACACACACACACACACACACACACACACACACACACACACACACACACACACACACACACACACACACACACACACACACACACACACACACACACACACACACTCAAGCCAGCATATCGTTGCTGTCGAGCAGAAACCTCTTATCTCCATATTCTAACTTTTTGTGTTTATTCGTAAATTAGTTAATAATAATAATAATAATAATGGATTTTATTTATAATGCACTTTACATTTGTGAAAATCTCAAAGTGCTATAATAGGCAGTTGCATAAAAAAAGAAACATCACATCATTTCCCTATCTTGATCATATTACAGTGTCACACAAAAGTTGCACATCCTCAAGCTCTAAACGTGGCGCGAAGCGACGCGTTTTGAGCTTGTAGATCTGCTGCTTTTTCTGTTTTTGAATTTGAATCCTGATAAGTAACAGTTTGGGACGTATGAGGTTTCCACCCGACAGAGACAATATGGTCAGTGCACTGAGCCATCAGGCACTCCATGTCCTTATTAACCGTGCAGTGATGTTTAGCCAACACCAACCAACACTTATTTAGGTAAGTTCAGGTAACGTCTTAATAAACAAACACAAAATCTGAAAATGAAGCCAGGAAAAGGGTCATATCTTTATGCACAACATATGCCCCACACTAGTGTGACTAGACACTGATATATATAGACGCTGGTAAGGTCCTTTAACAACCACTTTACAAGATCAGGATGTTGTAGATCTCCTACCCAGACTCCTAATAACCTCTATCCATAGCTTGCTGCTCTTTCCCCTTTCTATAATGCATGTATGGTGTATTTTACTTATTATACGTATCATACCTGTACATTTATTGGCCAGACGGCCGAAAGGCCGGTGGCCCATATATCTTGAACCGTAGGTCATACAATCTTTTTGTGTTCTTTCATAAATTAATGTCCTACTTCGTCGTGCAAGAGTGTTGCATAAAAGTACCGAAAATAGCCGATCTACAAGCTCTCAACGCGTCGCACCGCGATAGGTTGTTAGCTTGTAGATCAGCTATTTTCGAAACATTTTGAAAGTGAAAGTGGTTAAGTGTGTCTGTGGGTTTTTATAAATATTGAACCAATGAAACGTATTAACAAGTACTTGTGACTAAAATAATAACTACACTGAATCCATTAGAACACTTTTTTTTCCCCTTCCTTATCCTAAAGTATGGGTTTTGACCATACAAGGTTTTCCACCTGACGTCAGCGATATAATAACGTTTGTGTTTTCCCCCGCCAGTCTTTCTGGAGCTACATGAACGCCCTGCTGCGGCCCCTGGTTGCGGGGAAGCCCCCGGCGGAGCAGTACAGCGGGCTGCCCACCCACTGCAAAGACCCCCTGGGCTTCACATGGTGGCTGCTCACCCATCTGACACAGCTGGGACAGTACAACCGCAACGGAAGCCTTCACACCGAGGTTGGGCTGCAACTGTATCCTCTGTCTGTCTGTCTGTCTGTCTGTCTGTCTGTCTGTCTGTCTGTCTGTCTGTCTGTCTGTCTGTCTGTCTGTCTGTCCATCCGTCCATCCATTAACCACTTAAGCCTCATTTACAATATACTTACAGTAGTTGCATGCCGGTGTCGTGCTCAGTAAATAGCAGATCTACAAGCTCACATTCGTGACGCGTTGTGAGCTTGTATATCCAGTGTTTCCCCTATATGCATTTAACAGTGGTGGCACGCCACTCCTTGTTTTTGACCGCCACAGCTTGATTTTCATGATATATATATATATTTTTACGTCATTCCCAGTTAGAGTATACTTTTTAAAGAAGTGATGTGCATGTGAACAACAGCCCAACATAACCTACAAATGAAAAACATGAATAAATGCAGAGCTCCTCTCATCATTATTTTTTTTCTCACATTTTTTTAAAAATCCATTTGAATAATTCATGCCTAAAATAGTGCATGTTGTCCTATTGCAAAAATGTTAACTACGGTACTTCTTGGAGCTGGGTACCTAATCCCCATCTGCTCCAGTGAGCCGCTTAAAAAGCAGAGGTGGACACTAACGATCGCACATTTACTTGACTACTGTACTGTACTTAAAGAGCAAGACCACTTTGGTAGAGGTTTGGGTTGTGTAGTTACCTTGGCATGATGTAACTCCAAAGGTGGACAAGAAATACAAAATAATTGCTCCATTGATTAGAAATTGATAATACAAAATATGCTCCTCGTTGACTTACATTGTACGGTTAAACTAAACAGCTCTAAAAGTCACTCTTTTAACACATAAACAAATGCAAACCAATCTGATTCAGACAATATAGAACATCACCAAACCCAGTACTGTTTGTTTTTATTCATAAAAATGTTAACTTCCTGTTGATTTTTGCTATTTTTATTAACTCTTTCAGTGCCAAGAGTATTTTCATAAAGTACTCCCCCAGTGCCATCAATTTGCGTTTTTTTACATTTTTAAATTTTGTAATTTTTCATTCAAATAAATGATCTGATTGGGTTTTTAAACCCATAATACAGTTCTACCAGTAGAGAGCAACAAATCGACACATTGATGATCTCGCTGGCTCACTCGCCCCCTCCCAAACAGGCTCACGTCATATCCGGTCATAACCGGATGTTGACATTTTTGACAATCGTTGATCGGGCTAAATTACGATGTGATACACGACTACGATGACTGATCGTCACCCAGACCAAAGAGAGTAGACGTGGACCTCTCCGTTTGTTTTTTATACCGTGTGAAAAACCGTGACTTTCCCTATTCTGGACGAAAATGAACGCGGGAAAAAAATTAGAACCGGAAACGGAATCTGCGTCATGAAACCGGAACCCAATGAGTCTGAAGGAGTCAGGAAGCGAAAGTGATCATGAAAAATAAACAGCATAGCGCGACCACAGTCAAAAGTAAAAACTCGGGATTTCTCGTGCTGGCACTGAGGGTACTCGGGAAAAACTCGGGATATCTCGGGGCGTGGCACTGAGAGAGTTAAGAAGAAAACCCGGATTGGATCTTCGGATCCGGATAAAATCAGCAGGAAGTTGACATTTGTATTAAAAAAATAAACAGTACTGGGTTTGGTCATGTTCTATATTGTTTGAATCAACTTTGTTTGTGTTTGTTTACATGCCAAAAGAGTGACTTTGAGAGCTGTTTTACCGTACAGTCAAGTCAATGAGGAGAATATTTTTAATTATCAATTTCGAATCAATGGAGCAATTATTTTCAACTCCACCGTTGGAGTTACATCATGCAAGAACTACACAACCCAACCCTCTACCAAAGTGGTCTTGCCCTTTAAGTAATTTATTTTATATATTGTATCTGTACAACTTAACTTTACTTGAGTATTTGTATTTTTGGATACTTAAGCTTGTAGATCTGCTATTTTTGGAAAATCTTGAAATTATGTGTAAATCTTTGAATATATATTTTTAAGCAAACATTTGTAACTCAAATCTTTGCTTCTGGGATTCTACAAATGTCTAATAGTTTTCTGAAAAACGTATGTTGCTATGATATCAGTTGTTCTCAAACTTTTTCATGTCAAGGAGCCCCAAAATGATATGTATTTGGCCGCGGACATCTCAAAATATTTTGTTTCAGGGACCCCCAGAATCAAAGATTTGAGTAAAAAAAATTGCTTTAAAATATATATATATACAAAGATTTGCAAAAATGTAAGATTTTTCAAAAATAGCAGATCTACAAGCTCATAGCGCAGCACTCGGTGCCGCGCTATGAGCTTGTATATCAGCTATTTTTGAATAGCCAAAGTATAAAATAATGGTTAAAGTGATTAAAATGACAGATGCTTTTTTGGTCTTAATGGGTTAAAACAATCAAATAGAATGCTCTCCGTTGTGTCAGATAACAATGTAATAATGGTTAATTGGCCTATAACATGTCTTCAAAATGTGTTGAATGGAAATAAAGTGTTTTGTTGTGTATTTTGTCTTTCGTCTGTCGGGTGGAAACCTCATATGTCCAAAACTGTTGCTTTTCAGGATTCAAATTCAAAAGCAGCCAAAGTAGCGGCTTCGCGCCGCGTTTCAAGCTTGCAGATCTGCTACTTTTGATGCTTTTGTGTGATGCTGTAGTATGATCAAGTAGGGCGTTAATTTACGAAAAAAACACAAAATGTTATAATATGGAGATAAGAGATTTCTGCCCGACAGCGACGCTATGCTTTTGAGACTGGTGCCAGAAGATAGAAAACATACTCTTACTGATTTTTCTAATACATTGTATATTCTCACAGAAACAGCTGGATGATAACTGGAGCTTTGTGGAAGAGTTGCTTAAGCTAACTTGCAACCCTAAGGTAATGATACTGTCTGCAATACTGTATACTCCTGCGTGTGTGTGTGCGTGTGTGTGTGTGTGTGTGTGTGTGTGTGTGTGTGTGTGTGTGTGTGTGTGTGTGTGTGTGTGTGTGTGTGTGTGTGTGTGTGTGTGTGTG
Source organism: Gymnoscopelus braueri (assembly GCF_963280865.1). Taxonomy (NCBI): domain Eukaryota; kingdom Metazoa; phylum Chordata; class Actinopteri; order Myctophiformes; family Myctophidae; genus Gymnoscopelus; species Gymnoscopelus braueri. Next base: position 47,555,952 of record NC_137605.1, read on the forward strand.
TGTGTGTGTGTGTGTGTGTGTGTGTGTGTGTGTGTGTGTGTGTGTGTGTGTGTGTGTGTGTGTGTGTGCGTACTTGTATTACTATACTTGCAAGGGCCAAATGTCCGATCAAGTATAGTAGAATTTGTCAGGACAATTTTCTTAGTCGCCACAATAACATTATGGAACTTGTACATTTAGAGGTTAAGTTTAGCGGTTAGGTTTGGAGTTACGGTATAACTCATTCATACTTAGTTGCGTGCCGGTGCTGTGCCCCAAAAATAGCAGATCTACACGCTGCGCAAGCACGTTGTGATCTTGTAGATCGGCTGTTTGCGGCTTCATGGTTAGTGTTAAAAATGCCAAAAGAAATGGTCAAAATGGCATTCATAAAATTGCGTCCTAAAAATGGTGATGACCTCACAAATACTGTGTATTAATACAAACGTGTGTGTGTGTGTGTGTGTGTGTGTGTGTGTGTGTGTGTGTGTGTGTGTTGCATGAACAGACAGGCCTACAGGAGGAGCAGGTCAGAATGCACCTCCACTGCTGTCTCAGTGTGTGTCTGCTGTGGGACCCTAACACCAGTGTTGTGTCCACTCTGTGGGACTACTACAGCAAGAACCTGGTAAAGTAACTAAGTACATTTACTCAACTACTGTACTTAAGTACACTTTTGAGAAATCTTTACTTTACTGGAGTATTTCCCATTTTCAATACTTCTACTTCTACCCCACTACATCTCGGAGGCAAATATTATACTTTTACTCTACTACAATTATTTGAAAACTTTAGTTACTTTGCAGATATAAATGATTATATTATAAAACATTAACCAGTTTAGCCTTATTTTATACACGGGCTATTTGAAAATAGCCGATCTACAAGCTCAAAGAAATAGATCTGCTATTTTGTTTTAAATCTAACTTTTTCATGTCAAGGTCCCCAAAAATGAAATGTATTTGGCTGCGGACCCCCATCTAAAAATATGTTGTGCTAGGGAGACCTCCAGAAGCAAAGATTTGAGTAAAACAAATCCGCAAAAAAAATTAGAAAAAATAGGCATATTCAAAGATTTTCACTTAATGTTCACGATTTAAAAAAAAACAGCAGATCTACCTACAAGCTCTGAGTGCTTGTAGATCTACTATTTTGAATAGCCAAAGCATACAATAATGGTTAAAGTGGCTAAAATGATTCTGACGATATATTACCAATTTCTTTCCGGGGACCCCTTGCTGGTACCCCCACAATGACCCCCCCGGGGGACCCCTCCCCCCCCCGGACCCCACTTTGAGAACCAATGGCTTCTATAAGATTTCAATGAATCTTAGTTGTTTGTGGTTGTTCTCTATACCTTGCAGAGCGGCTCCTTCACGGTGCCCTGGCTAGGGCTGGCGGGCCTGGGCAGCGTGTGTAAGACCCCGCTGGCTCTGCTGGAGCAGGCCCGGGGCTGCTGCTCCCCGGCCCCCCTCCGCTCCCAGGGCCACGCCCACTTGTACCGCACACACAACTCCTTCCACATGTTCCTCCGCGTGCTGGCCCTCTGCCTGGGCCACGGCCAAGCAGGTGGAGCCCCCCAGAGGCAGATCAAAGGAAGGTAAGGGTCAAAGATATTCAATTATTAAAATATATACGCTATCCCAATAAGAAGACCAATCCTACAAATGGTCTCCCAAGTGAGCGCCGTCCAGTGGTGGAAAAAGTACTCAAATGTTTTACTTAAGTAAAAGTATCAATACTGCAATGTAGAAATCCTCTTGTTACAAGTAAACGTTCGGAATTCAAAATTTACTTGAGTGAAAGTACAAAAGTATTGGCATCAAAATATACTTAAAGTACCAAATGTAAAAGTACTAAAATGTTTGAAAATAGCAGATCTACTAGTAGTAGTTAGATGTACAGAAGAGAGAACGCTGGAGCAGCACGGACAGTTTAGGCCTTTTATTTATTTCGGTGCAAGTAAAACAGACTGACGTTTCGGTCTTTCGACCTTCCTCAGAGTCCTTCCATCAGAGGACTCTGAGGAAGGTCGAAAGACCTCAGTCTGTTTTACTTGCACCGAAATAAATAAAAGGCCTAAACTGTCCGTGTTGCTCCAGCGTTCTCTCTTCTGTATCTATTGTCCCTACCCCTGTGACGCACCGGACTGGCCGTTTAAGGCTGAGGCGCAACGGTAGAATACCTTTGTTCTAGTTAGATGTACACTTGCTAGATGTACAAGCTCGTAGCGCAGCACGAAGTGGCGCGCTGTGAACTTGTATATCGGCTATTTTTGAATAGCCAAAGTGTAAAATAATGCTTTTTAGCTCAAATAAAAAAATGACACAGATGCTTCTCCCGGTCTTAAAGGGTTAAATAAATGATGCCTTACTGGGTTTTGTGACGTTATATATATATTGGCAGAATCAGCTTTGTCTGCGTTGGTACTTCGCTTATGTCCTAAATAAAGAGTGACTTTGCGTTTCACCGTACAGTGTAAGTCAACAAGGAGGCTATTTTGGGATTATCAATTTATAATCGACGACGACAACGGAGCCAGACGTTTTGCCAGTTGGACCAGTTCCATCATGACAACGCAACCACACTACCCAAACCCCCACCAAAGATCTGTCCCTGTGCTTTAACAGGGATGTAAAGAAGTAGAAATGAATCCAGACCAAAAGCCGATCTAGCTCACAACGTGTCGTATATCGTGAAGCAAAGTGAGCTTGTAGATCGGCTATTTGCAGCATATAAATTATATACGACACTATCGTACAACATTATAAGTCTTGAGGAGGTTGGGTTTTGGGGGGGGGGGGGTTGATATTAGGTTGTTTTTTTTGCCTTTGATATTGAATCGTATGCTGAGTGCACTTGTGATGGTGAGTGCCTCCCTTGTGTGTGTGTGTGTGTGTGTGTGTGTGTGTGTGTGTGTGAGAGAGCACGTGTGCAAAGTATGTTTGCACACTTTCATGTAAGCAGTAGCACGTGTGTGCGTGCGTGCGTGCGCGCTTGCGTGTGTGTGTCTTGTGCGCGAGCGTGTGCACGGATCATGTCTTTGAATGTTGTATGTGTGCATGCCAGGTGTGACACACACACACACACACACACACACACACACACACACACACACACACACACACACACACACACACACACACACACACACACACACACACACACACACACACACACACTCTTTGATATTTGCTGAGCCCCCTGTTGGGGCAGGTGTCTCAGGAGTCAACCAGCTGCTCTCCAGCTCCCAACGCAGCCAAGGAGCCTCCCGTTGAGCCCCCCCCCCCCCCCCGACCACCACCACCACTACCACCCCGAGACCACCTGCTACTTGAGTAGATCAAGTAGGCTAGATCAAAACTTTTGAAAAAATAAATAAAGTGTTTTATACTAGTCTACGTACATTGTGTTATTGTTACTTTTAATCAACCCATTTAGACCTGAGGTCCATTCTACAAATGCCTTCTGAAAATGTTTTATAAAAAAACATACGTTGCTAAAGCTAAAGTCTAAAATGACACAGATGCTTTCCCGGATTGAATGGGTTAAGTAAAACCGAGAGACCCAAGCTGAGACCACCTGCTCCTCCTCACATCAATGACATGGCTTAAGCTGTGTGTGTGTGTGCGTGGGGGGGGGGGGGGGGGCTAGGGACACCGAGATACAATGCATATATACAGGGAAACAAAAAAAAAGAGAGACCAAACATACATCACTAAGCTGGTGTGCACACATCACCACCAGAACCCCCCCACCCCCCACCCCCCTCAGCCTTGGACCGGAACCGGACCGTCCCGTCCTGTGTCCACCAGGGCCGGGCCGGCTGGGCGCCAGGGGAACGGCAGAGAGCCGCGGATAAATCCGCCTTAATGACTTCCCTCTGTCTGGAACGTGCTCAGCAGCACTGCAGACACGAAAGGCTAATTAGCTAACGAGCGTGGCGGTTAATTCGCCTTAACGAAGCCGCATCGGTTTCCAGCACGGATAGAGAGACTGCAGGGATGGAGGGGGAGAGAGATAGAGAGAGATGTGGGTGGTGGATATACTGGCAGCAACTGGACCGGACTGGGACCGATCCAGACTCCCCCCCCCCCCCCCCCCCCATCCCCCCTCCCCTTCCTCTTTGTCTCCCAGGAGATGCAGGGCGTGCCGACTGTGCCGCGGTGGCGGCGACGGCGGCGTTTTGGGCAGCGTTCCCGCTCATTGGCCGGGCCTCTGTGGGAGGCCCGTGGCGACCGCATTAATGGGATCGACTGGGAACATGTTGATCGCCAAACGCTGGGGGAGTTGGGAGCATCTGCTCGCCTCCGGAAAAAAAGCTGTCCGGGATAAACAAACAAACACACACACATACATACAGGTTGGAGAGAGAGAGAGAGAGCAACACACACTAAAATAATACTAATCCTGCCCTGGCTCTCCCAGTGTGTTGCCTGTTACTATCCCCGTCATTTAGTGCTATTATATCACCCATTCAATTAGGCCTGGGAAATATATCCATATGACATTAATATATCAATCTGGGATTGTAATATCGTGATGTATAAGAAATAAGAAAATACAAAAAATAAACAGCTTCTCAATTATTCAATTAAAGGTAGGGTTAGTGAAACAAAAAGGCTTTTGTTAAAAGGTTAAAGCTCTATATTCTGATAGTAATCATTGCTATAGAGTGTTAACAGGAGTCTCCATGTCTCTCCAGCTCTTTGATAAACAGAAAATACATTTTCAGGTAGGTGACAGAATCTCAGCAAATCAGGAGCTTCATTTATCAGCTTCATTTTTATAGTGTTCCAGTTACAATTCTGTCTGCTCATTTCTTTGTGTCATCACTTTCAATTTCACTTGTTTAATCTGTATCCTGTCGGAGTCCTCTATCCTGATAGGATGAAATCGGTATCCTGACCTGAAAATGCATTTTCTGTTTTAATAAAGAGCTGGAGAGACATGGAGACAACTGTTACTGAACAAACACTCTATATCAGAATATAGAGCTATTTAACACTTATTTTAACCCAAAAAAATCACTTGCCCTACCTTTAACCTACAGTACATGAGCAAGATTGAGTCGGTTATTGGTTCTAAATAACTGGTTTTGAAATATTTTGGGTTTATTTGCCCATCAGCCCTTACTATTGACTATTCATCACCTCTGTGTCTGCTGGGCTGTGGACACGAAATTGAACTGTTCTTTAACCTTGTGTGTGTGGTGTGTGTGGTGTGTGTGGTGTGTGTGTGTGGTGTGTGTGGTGTGTGTGGTGTGTGTGTGGTGTGTGTGTGGTGTGTGTGGTGTGTGTGGTGTGGGTGGGTGGGTGTGTGTGGGTGTGTGTGTGTGTGTGTGTGTGTGTGTGTGGGGTTACACTGCTTGTGTTTTGACCCAAACAGTAGCACCTCCTCACCTGTGTGGGCTGCATCTCTGTTTGTAAGCTTTCTGAGTGTCCTGCTGGGGGGGCAAACAGCCAGGAGGCGCGTGTGTGTGTACACATTATATCGTTGCTAGTGTCAGAAACCTCTTATCTCCATCTTTTAACTTCACAGCGTCACACAAAAGCATCACAATAGCAGATCTACAAGCTCGCCAAGTTTTGAGCTTGTAAATCTGCTATTTTTGCTGTTTTTCAATTTGAACCCTGAAAAGTATCAGTTTTGGACATATGAGGAAAACATTCAGCTTGGGGTTGGGGAGTATTTGTCTGATTTATACTTTAGTTGTGCACAGGTGTCATGCAACCAAAAATAGCTGATCTACAAGCTCACACAACGCGTCGCAGCGTAACATGTTGTCGTGAGCTTTTAGATCAGATTCCGCTTTTTTCCCCGGCTTTAGGATTAGGGTTAAAAAAAGGGGCAACATTTGTAAAAGATGCCATTTGTAAAATTTACGTCATAAAATTGTTGATGTCCTGGCAAGTATAGTAATGCAAGTGTGTGTGTGTGCAAGCAGTTGTTCCGGGGTCCATGTGTGTTCAGTTGTATGTGCGTGTGTTCAGTTGTGTATGTGTGTGTGTGTGTGTGTGTTCAGTTGTGTGTGTGTGTGTGTGTATTGATCTCTCCCCGGTGTTGCAGTAAATTGGCTTGGCTGCAGAAAGAGCGACCGTGCGCTCCACCGCTGTGTGTCTGAGTGTCTCTGACATTTAACATGATCTTTAAAGGCATTTCTCCACAGTGTGCCCGCAGGACCTAACAGCGTGCTGGGTGGGTTTCTCTCTCTCTCTCTCTCTCCATCTCTCTCTCTCGCTCTCTGTGTACGCCAGGCCTCTTGTAGCTGCGAGGGTGAAGGAGACAGGTGGTGGTGTGAGGAGGAGGAGGAGGTGTATCTCGCTGCTGTCGGACAGAAACCTCTTATCTCCATATTCTAACTTTTTGTGTGTCTTCGTAAATTAACGCCCATACTTCTGGACGTGAATTAGTCAATTAGTTAATTAGTCACAAGCTTGTGAGCTTGTGAATCTGCTACTTTTGATGCTTGAATCCTTAAAAGTAACAGTTTTTTGGACATGTGAGGTTTCCACCCGCACAGAGACAGAGATCTGTATGTGTGGAGGAGAGACTAGCGTTGGGTTAGTCAGCGTTATGATGAATCACTGTTGTTCGGGGGAACGAAATGTGCTCAGAGGAGCAGCGGAGTTGGTCTGAGGATAAATGGGAATGGAAGAGAGAGAGAGAGAGACAGGCAATAAAATGTTGAACACTACCGCTTACCTCGTATTGACACCGGCTACCTCACTCACTCTTTGTACTGAGCCGCATCCAGGGGAATCTCTCTCTGTCTGTCTCTGTCTCTCTCTCGCTCTCGCTCGCTCGCTCGTGTATCTGGCCCTTCTCTCCTTCTTTCATCTCCTTACCTTAAAGACCCCGTAAACAGGAAGTACCCTAACCCAGTATGAGTAGGCCTATAAGCAGTATTATGTATTACATTTTTGTCAGACAGCAGAACAATCCTCCTATAATTTGAGAAACCTCTGTGGTGGGTGGTGGTGAGGCCAAAACTGTCTGCCCGGTTCTGCCCGGTTCTCCTCAGTGGCTGGAGCAATTGATCTGAATTTGCACACAGCCATTGACCATTACCATGTGCACGGAACTGCGAAGCCCGTTTTTTGATTTAACCAAATCTCAGCTGTTTATTAGCGTTTTTGTGTAAAAGAAAAAAATGAGGGTGCCAGATCATGTGCGCATATCCCCCCACGGATGCGTCTACTGGGTATGGACTAGTATGTTATAATCCACAGTATAGTCATGAAAAATAAGATGGCGATGCACTCTAGGGTCTAGCATAGACACCTTGGCAGAAGACTAGTGTAGCTTGGCAGAGGGCTGGTGTAGTTAGGAATTATGCCATCATGAGTGTGTCATCAGGTGAGGTGTTTAGCCCTGCCCATGAAAACTGCTCTCAGGAGTTCTTTCCTGTTTACGGGCTCTTTAAATTCCATTTCTGTGTTTTCTCCCCTAAACCCTCCTCTGAACACCATCTTTTGTTCTCTCTCTCTCTCTCTCCAAGGATCTACTCCAAGTTCTCCCAGAAGAAGATGGTGGAGCTGTCGGAGGCGGGCCTGATGAACTTCCTGCTGCTGTTCGTGGTGGTGGCCAGGCAGGTGGAGCTGGAGGACGTGGCTGGCCGGGCCTCTGAGCTGCTGGGGCTGCTGCCACCCAACTGTGCCCCCGGGCACCGCACCCTGGTCTGGAGGGGACAGCTGGCACTGCTCCTACTGTTCCAGGTACAGTAGTGAGAACAAGCCTGGAATTGTTAAGAGAGGTTTTACCACTGGTTCTCGAAGTGGGGTACAGGGACCCCCAGGGGTCCTTGGGAGGTGTACCAGGGGGTCCCCAGCAAAATTTCTTTGGCTATTCAAAAATAGCAGATATACAAGCTCATAGTGTGGCACCGAGGGCCGCGCTACGAGCTTGTAGATCTGCTATTTTTGAATATATATATTTTTTTGAAACACATTTTTTTACTCAAATCTTTGCTTCTGGTGGGTCCCTGGAACAGCATATTTTGATGGGGATCGGCGGCCAAAAACATAATTTTGACTTTGACAAGAAAAAGTTTGAGCACCACTGATATAGCAACAATCGTTTTTCAGAAAAATTAAGACATTTATTGAGACATTTCACAGTTACAAATGTTCGATTGAAAAAATATATATTCAAAGATTTGCACAAATTTTCACGATTTTTGAATAGCCCAAAGAAATTAAAAAAATACAGATGCATTCCCAGATTGAAAGTGTTAACCCATTAAGACCTGGAACGCATCTGTGTCACTTTAGATTTCTTTGGCTATTCAAAAATAGCAGATATACAAGCTCATAGCGCGGCACCGCGCTATGAGCTTGTAGATCTGCTATTTTTGAAAAATCGTGATATTCTTTTTGTTGAGATTTTTTTTTAAACTGTTAGGATTTAGAAAACATTTTTAAGAATTGCCTCAGGTCTTAATAATCTAATAATTGGTGGTTATTATCAACTCATTCAGTGCCAATGACGTCTGAGACGTCACGTTTTTCATAAGCCCAGAGTGCCAATGACGTCTGAGACGTCATGAATAAAAAATTAATAATGTTCAGAACCCAAGATATCATGGTTTGAAGATTTGCTGCTCCATTCACTTCTTGTTTAACATCTTACTGAAAAAGGCTGTATCTCGCTTCCTAAGCACTTTTTTTTTACAATGTATTTTTGGCTCTGGCACAGGGGTGATATAGCCAGAAATATTTTTGGCACTGAATGAGATTATTAGTGTGATTAAATGTTGCACCCGTACACCAATGTGACGTTCCAGGAGCGAGGTCTGGACGTCGGGGCCCAGGCCAACTGGCTGGCCTCCTCCTTCAACCACACCGCCAAGGAGTTCTACAACAAGGACACGGAGACCTCCCGCAGGCTGGCCCTCTGGGGGCCCCTGGGCTGCTACCTGGAGGGCGTGGCCGAGGTGTTCGAGACCAGCGCCTCTCTCAGCCTATCGGAGGACAGGCTTCTCAACGAGGGCTTCGATTGGCTGCTGCCGGCGTGCCGCCAGTCGGAGCTGAGCTCCGCCCTGGGCTTCCTGCAGATCGTCCTGGCCCAGCTCAGGTGAGGGCCCCAGTGGTGGAAAAAGTACTCAAATGTTTTACTTAAGTAAAAGTACCAATACTGCAATATAGAAATACTCTGTTACAAGTAAAAGTCCATAATTCAAAATTTACTTGAGTAAATTACAAAAGTATTGGCCTCACAATGTACTTAAAGTACCAAAAGTAAAAGTACAAAAATATTAGAAAATAGCCGATCTACAAGCTCACGACGCGTAGATCTGCTATTTTCTAATAGCCTAGGTATAATAGGGCTAAAGTGGTTAATGGATGTTTTATGATGTAATAATTTATATCTGAAAAGTAACTAGTAACTAAAGTTTTCAAACAATTGTAGTGGAGTAAAAGTACAATATTTGCCTCTGAGATGTAGTGGAGTAGAAGTAAAAGTATTGGAAATTGGAAATACTCAAGTAAAATACAAATACCTCAAAATTGTACTTAAGTACAGTACTTAAGTAAATGTACTTAGTTACTTTCCACCACTGGGTGAGGCTGTCATCATGCTCTAGGGCCAAAACCATACACTATTATCTTAGCCGTTATTCTATCCGTTTTTTTTTTTTTTGATAAAGCGATTAATCAAGAAGCACAGGTATTTTGTATTGAAAATAATAATATGGATATCAACGAATCGATTAACCCATTTAGACCGGGAACCCCTATACGTAACTATACCTTTCAATCCGGGAACTCCTTTTGGGGTTTTGTTGCTTTGTACAGTTTATAGCAACATCGTTTTTTTTGTAATTTTTGAATAAATATGAGTTTTTCAGAAAACTTAGGTCAGGATTTAGAAGGTGTTTTTAGAATGGGCCTCAGGTCTAAATGGGTTAACCACATACCGGTAAACCGTATTTTACTATTACTATACTTTATCGCACAGCGGTGTCGTGCAAAAATAGTCTTAATAGCAGATCTGCAAGCTCACATCCTGTCCAGAACCGCGAGCCGACCCATATTCAAACTCGCCGTGCGTATCGCCGAGGACCTGAAGGAGCGATGCACCAAACCTTCAATATAACGTCATCGACTGGCCTGGACTCCATATTTGGGCATGCCCTACACAGAACTCCATATGGGCATAAAAGGGACGCAGACGGACAGATACAGAAATCTCCATATATGGGCATAAAAGGGACCCGGCTCGACAAACGGGTACAATGACACTGGTTCAACGGGTATTTCATAACCGGGTGGGGCATCGTTCCCGAGTCCAGTTTTATTAAAGTATCGATTGTTGATTATTTTTTATGATCAATTAAATCGATTGATGTGATTAATTGTTGCACCCCCTGCTTGTGACTACAGTACATAATAATTGGATCCATTGGAACTCTTTTTTTTGTGGATTCACAGAAACCTTTTATCTCCATATTCGAACCTTTTCCCCCCCCCAAAAAAAGAATGAACCCATTGAGACCTGGAACGCATCTGTGTCACTTTAGATTTCTTTGGCTATTCAAAAATAGCAGATATACAAGCTCATAGCGCGGCACTCGGTGCCGCGCTATGAGCTTGTAGATCTGCTATTTTTGAAAAATCTTGAAACATTTTTTTCAAAAAACTGTTTGGATTTAGAAAACATTTTTATGAATCGCCTCAGGTCTTAATGGGTTAACGCCCAACTTGATCATACTACACCGTCACGCAAAAGCATCAAAAGCAGCAGATCCTTGTAGATCTGCTGCTTTTGACTTTGAATGCTGAAAAGTAACAGTTTTGGACATATGAGGTTTCCACCCCGACAGAGACGGGATATACGGTAATACAGCTCATTTATTATCACACACAAACTCCAAACACACTCCTCCTCCTCCTGCATCCTCCTCCTCTACTTTTCTCCAAATCCTCATTCTCCCTCTCCATCTCTCCTCTTCCTCTCCTTGTATGTTCCCCCTCTCCTCTTCTCTCCTGGGGGATTAAAGCGGGGGTGCGATGGGGCGCTGCGTTGGGGAGGTGGGGGGGGTCTGGAGGAGAGGGGAGAGAGAGAGGGAAGAGAGAGAGAGCTGCCGCTGATCCCCTGCAGTGCTGAAGTACAGATTACTCGAGTACTTGTACTTAAGTACAATTCTGAGGTACTTTTACTTGACGTGAGCCATTTCCATGTTTTTGTATACTTTATACTTCTACTCCACTACATCTCAGAGGCAATTATTTGAAAACTTTAGTTGATTATTTTTAGATTGTTATTACGAAACATCAACCACTTAAACCCTATTTTACACTTTGGATGTTTCGAAAATAGCAAATCTACAAGCTCACATGACGCGTTGCGTTGCGACGACGCATTGTGTAGATCAGCTTTTTTATGACTTAAAATACACGTTTTGAAAAGACATTTTACTGCAAGTATATTTTGCCGCCAACATTTTTGTAAGTAACATTTTGAACACACTTTTTTACTTGCAACAGAGTATACCGTCTCTGTCAGGTCCTCATATGTCCTAAACTGTTAAGTTTCAGGATTCAATTTCAAAAGTAAGCAGATCTACAAGCTTTTGAGCTTGCAGATCTGCTTACTTTTGATGCTTTCGTGTGACGTTGTAGTATGATCAACTAAGGTGTTAATTTACGAAAAAAAACACAAAAAGTTAGAATCGATGTTTCTGCAAGACAGCGACGATATATATTAAAAAATATATGTATATTGTGGTATTGCTACTTTTACTCAAGTAAAATGAAAAAAACTAATCCGAGTACAGCTGATCCCCTGTACACAGAAGCCTGTACTTAGGGGGGGCTCCCGGTGCGGGGCTGCTTGATCCCGCGGGCCGAGCCCGAGCCGCCAACGCCGCAGCACCCCGCTAGGCCCACAGCGCCTGGCATTAGCCCAGATAAGCAGCTGAAGGAGCTGTAATCTCATTTAGACTGGAGATGATCCCCCTGTCTCCCAGATGAGAGAGAGAGAGGAGAGGGAAAGAGGGGCAGGGGTGAGCAGTTGTACCCTCTATCCCTCCGCTCCCTCCCCCTCCCCCAGTAGCACCCCACTCCACTTGTCTCAGTTTCTGAAACACACGTGCGTGCGCGCGCACACACACACACACACACACACACACACACACACACGCGCGCGCACACACGTTGTGCATCACTATACTTGTGAGGTCTATGTCAGTGGTTCTCAAACTTTTTCATGCCAAGGACCCCCAAAATGATATGTGTTTTGCTGCGGACCCCCATCTGTAAATGTTTTGTGCCAGGGACCCCCAAAAGAGAAGATTTTTGTTTTTGTTTTAAATCTACAAATGTTTTCCAAATGTTTAAAAAAAATAGCAGATGTACAAGCTTGCAGCGCTGCATGAAGTGACGCGCTGTGAGCTTGTATATCTGCTATTTTTAGATAGCCACGGTAACACATTTTGCTGGGGACCCCCTGGAACCCCTCCAAGGACCCCTGGAGGGTCCCCGGACCCCACTTTGAGAACCAATGGTCTATGTTGTAGGACGGTGATATCCTTTTTTTTTGCCGTGATCCTACAGCCGAAAATAGCAGCTCTACAAGCTCGCGACAAGTCATGCCTTGTATATCTGCACATTTCAGTGCACAACACCGAAGGGTCTTGTTGTTGCTGAATGTTTTTGCATTCATTTTTATGCCATCTGTGTTTAAAACCCGGTAGCACTTTGTGATTTGCAAAAAAATTAAGTGCGTTATAAGTAAAATGTATTATTATTATTATAAATCAGGAAAACTCTACCCCCCCCCGCCAACCCCTAAACCTAACCGCAAAATGTTGAATCCTAACACTAACCCAGCCTGAATCTTTTCCTAATTGTAAGCCCAACTCCCCAAATCTTCTCTAGACCAGGGAAAATTTACTTCACAATGTTTTATTTTCTCAAATTCTTCTATACTTGAGGGCACATACTGTATGGTGCTCACAAGCATAGTGATACAAGAACACACACACACACACACACACACACACACACACACACACACACACACACACACACACACACACCTCAGCTAGTCCTCCTTTCCCCTTCCAGCAAGGTTGCATCTAATCCAGAGAGAGCTGAAGACAATCGATTAGAGTCTGAATTCATTAGCCTGGTTACTATGGGCGGAATGGAGCCTTTCACACCCATCAAGGCTCATTGTACAGCACGTCGTCAGAGACCCCACTTAACCCTTTAAGACCGGGAACGCATCTGTGTCATTTAAAAGATGTCTTTGGGCTATTCAAAAATAGCAGATATACAAGCTTGAATATACAGTGTGTGTGTGTGTGTATATATATATATATATATATATATATATATATATATATATATATATATATATATATATATATATATATATATATATATATATATATATATATATATAGTATATATATATATGTTTTAAAGCAAACTACTGTGCTTCTGGGGTTCCAATCTGTGCTTCAGGGGGTCCAAGGCCAAATACATATTATTTTGGGGTCCTTGACATGGAAAAGTTGGAGCACCACTGATATAGCAACATACTCATAGGATTTAGAAAAAAAAAAATATTGTATTTGGCCACGGACCCCCATCTAAAAATATTTTATTCCAGGAACCCCCCAGAAGCCAGAAGCAAAGATTTGAGTTAAAAATGTTTGCTTTAAGAAATATGTATATATATATATATATGTATAATATCTTTGTAGAAATATGTATTCAAAGATTTTCACGATTAATTTTTTTTTTGCAGATGTACAAGCTCATAGCACGGCACTCGGTGCCGCGCTATGAGCTTGTAGATCTGATATTTTATTTATAGTCAAAGAAATCTTACACAGATGCGTTCCCGGATTGAATGGGTTAATCCTCCTCACTGCGGCTTCTTACAACGTCTACACACACACACACACACGCACACGCACACGCACACGCACACACACACACACACACACACACACGCTTCTTACAAAGTGTACACACACTTCTTACAACGTGTACACACACACTTCTTACAACGTGTACACACACACTTCTTACAACGTGTGTGTGTACACACACACACACACACACACACACACACTATTAGAGACCCTGTTTAACCCCCCCCCCCCAGCTGCAGTCAACACAAGCACGCACTTTCGAAAAAAGAAGAAAGAAGAAGAAAAAAAAAACAGCAACACGGCATCTGATGTTAACCACTTAAAACCCCTCTAGACTTAGAGAACTGGACCGGAGTTGGCTCTTTTTTTTTTGACCGCTTTTTTTACCTATCGATCTATACTCTACTTACTACACCCAACTGTCGTCGCCGAAAGCTCACTTGCGACGCGTCGTTGTGAGATTGTAGATCTCAGAATCAGCTTTATTGTCACATCACAGGTTTACAGAGGCAAAAAAAGGTGGGTGGAATTGGTTTTTGTACATAGCTCCCATCCTATCGTTATTTCCATAGAAAGAAAGAAAGAAAGAAAGAAAGAAAGAAAGAAAGAAAGAAAGGGAAGAAAGACGAGGGGGGGAGGTCAGACAAGAGAACCAAAAACTAAAGCAAGTTATCTACATATATACACATGGTACCTGAGATAAGCTATAAAGGTGCGTGTGCATAGCAGCAGATGTCTACTGTGCATCAGTGGTGTAAAGTAAGTAAGTACATGTACTCAAGTACTGTACTTAAGTATAATTTTGAGGTATTTTTACTTTACTGGAGTGTTTTCCACTTTCCAGTTTTCAGTACTTTTAATTCTACTCCACTACATCTCGGAAGCAAATATTGTACTCCACTATATATTTTTTAAATGTATAGTGGTTAGTGCAGGTTTTGTACGTAGTTACTTACAAAACCTGCAAATCGGGTTTCGGCCATTTGAAAATAGCAGATCTACAAGCTCACAATGCGTCGCATTCCATCAAGATTTTTATATAAATAGATAGATATAGATGGATAGATATATACTTTATTAATCCCGAAGGAAATTTCTTCTTAATACATTTGAAAACTTGTGAACCGGGCATTCTACATAATGAGTACTTTCTACTTTTGGTACGTTTTAAGTACATTTTGATACCAATACTTTTGTACTTTTACTCAAGTAAATTTTGAATTCCGGACTTTTACTTGTAACAGAGTATTTCTACATTGCAGTATTGATACTTCTACTCAAGTAAAACATTTGAGTACTTTTTCCACCACTGCTGTGCGTGATATACTTAAGGTGCTAGAAAAAAACACACCAAAAAAGTGTCAAGTGGTGAACACAAACACACAACAGGTCTACGATCTATACTTGCTGTCCCTTCCCTGTTGCCCATCCACCACCCCATAGGCTCCATTGTGTTGTGTCGTGTTTTCCTACCTCTTTAATCTAAATGCAATCTGAATTAATTTCCCCCTAATGGCTCTGAGCAGAACGGGCCGCCAGCCCCCCAGCGAGAGGCCGTGGCCATCACAAGGGGTCCGGTACACTTTATCAAGCCAAGGAGATATGGATTTATTGTCTCTGCAGTGAGCACGTCAGGGTGTGTGCCAGCCAGCGCACACTCACAGTCACCCCTGTCATACTATACACAGGGACAAAATGTAAATACAGCAACGCATTGATTTATATGAAAAAAAGAAAATGTAATTTGTGATTTGTAGTTTTGAATACTTTTCAAAGCAAGTACTCCAGTAGGGCCTACTTTAGCTCAAAATTGACAGAGCAACTTTCACTTGTAGTTGAGTAATATTTGACCAGGAGTATCTAATACTTTTGACTCAAGTACTGCAGTAGAGTACTTGTGTCCCCCACTGGTTGAGACTAGGTTTGGAGCATTGTGCCGTCTGAATGGAGGTCATGTAGTTTGGATTCATTTGAATAAAAGCCTGCGTTTGTAAAAGCTAGGCAGCTATTAGTGTCCTCACCGCCATTCAGCTACTGTAGGTGTATTACTGTTATTCTCTTGTGGACGCACTCGACCGTCTCTGCCACAGACACGCACACACGCACACACACACACACACACACACACACACACACACACACACACACACACACACACACACACACACACACACACACACACACTTAAACACACACCTCAAAGGTGAAACACTAACTTAACCCATTAAGACCTGAGGCCGAGTCTACAAATGTCTTCTAAATCCTAACAGTTTTCTGAAAAACGTATGTTTCTATATCAATGGCGCTCAAACTTTTTCATGTCAAGGACCCCCAGAAATATTTGTGTTTGGCCACGAACTTTTTTGAAAATTTGTGTGCAAATCTTTGAATATATATATCTTTTTTAAAGCAAACATTTGTAACTAAAATCTTTGCTTCTGGGGATCTTCTAAATCCTTTTTAAATGTTTTGAAAAAACGTATGTTGCTGCTATATCAGTGGTTCTCAAACCTTTTCATGTCAAGGGCCCCCAAAATTATGTATTTGGCCGCGGACCCCCATCTAAAAAATATTTTAACATGGCGGAAGCAAAGATTTGAATTAAAAATGTTCGCTTTAAGAAACAAAATATATATATATATATATTCAAAGATTTGCACACATTTTTACAATTTATTCAAAAATAGCAGATCTACAAGCTATCACTCGGTGCCGCGCTATGAGCTTCTGCTATTTTTGAATAGCCCAAAAAATGACAGAGATGCGTTCCCCCGGTCTTAACGGGTTAAGCGCACTCCTCTCATTTCAGGGCCCTGGCTCCCGTAACACAGTATCTCGTTAGAGTGGCTAATTCCCCAAACTTCCCCATCTCACATCTCGGGGTTGCAGGGCCACTACATTTGCACATTAATGGCAAAGAGAGAGAGAGAGTAGAAGAGTTAGAAGTCCCCAAAGGCCCCTCTCTCTCTCTCTGTGTTATATGGGCCCTGGACCACGCTGACCCAGTTAACCAAATAATAAAAAAGAGAGACTATGCTCTCTCTCTCTCTCTCTCCCTCTCTCTCTCTCTCTCGCTTTCCAATCCGTCCCGCCAAATTAAGCATAATTCCTCTTGCTGGCAATACCTCGGTATCTCTTGGTGATTAATGCCGTTTTCTTCTGATACAATTAACGGGGGTAATTATGTAGCCCGGGCAAATTTAGACCCGGGCGTCATTATGTCTATTAAGACTTGCGTGGAATCCGCACACATTAACCCGTTCAGTCCGGGAACACATCTATGTCACTATTCAAAAAATTCAAAAAATATCTGCTATTCAAAAATAGCAGATAATTCAATGAGAGTGTAGATCTGCTATTTTTGAAAAAGAATCATGAAAATGTGTGCATATATATAAATCTTTGCCTCTGGGGGTCCCTGGAACAAAATATTTTGAGATGGGGGGGTCCACAGACAAATACATATCATTTTGGGGGTCCTTGACATGAAGAAAGTTTGAGAACCACTGATATTATAGCAACGTAAGTTTAAAAAAAAAACTCTTAGGATTTAGAAGATGATTTGTAGAAACCCCAGAAGCAGAGATTTGAGTAAAAAAAGTGCTTTAAAAACCATTTACTATATTCAAAGATTTGCAAAAACTTTCAAGATTGTTAAAAAAAATAGCAGATCTACAAGCTTATAGCGCGGCACTCGGTGCTGCGCTATGAGCTTGTAGATATGCTATTTTTGAATAGCCCCAAAGTATAAAATAATGGTTATAGCTTTAAAAAAAAATCTAAAAATGACACACAGTATGCGTTCCCGTATTGAATGGGTTAAAAGAATCACTCTGCCCGTCAGGCAGAGAGGGAGGGAGGAGGGTCCGAGGACTCGCTCCCGTTGATGGCCATCACCATGGCGCCGAGGCGAGCGGCCAATCAAGAGGCATAATTCCCCACATCTATTCCTTCCCATGACCCTCTCTGGTGGGCAGTGGTGGGCAGAGTACTCACCCCCCCCCCCCCCCCCCCCCCCCAGTACTTGAGTCCAAAGTATTGTTGGATCGTCGCTCTTATCTCTTAACCTCTTATCTCCATATTTTAACTTTTTGTGATTTTTTTCCCCGTAAATGAACGCCCTACTTGATTTATACTACAGCGTCACACGAAAGCATCAAAAGTAGCAGATCTACAAGCTCGAAACGTGGCGCGTTTTGAGCTTGTAGATCTGTTACTTTTGTTCTTTTTTTTTTTTTTTATCCTGAAAAGTAACTGTTTTGAACATATGAGGTTTCCACCCGACAGAGACAGATATACTCCTGGTCAAATGTTACTCAACTGCAAAGTGAAAAGTTGCTCTGTCAAATTTGTACTCGAGTTAAAGATTTTCCAGAAATGTTCAAAACAATATTAAAGGGATAGTTCACCCTCAAAATGACTTTTTTTCCTATCGATTAGTCACCCCATGGAGACTTGTGGATATGTTTTTGTCGCATTCCTAAGACAATAATTTGATGACCGGCAGTGGTTCCGGTAGGAGACACGAAGAGTCTCCTTTGTGTCTCCTACCGGTCCACTGGTCATCAAATGATTGGCTTAGGAATGCGACAAAAACTGAAAAAATTCCATGGGGTGACTAATCGATAGAAAAAATATATTTATTTGGGGTGAACTATCCCTTTAAATAATAGTGAAAATAATTTTTTTTTCATTTTTTTTTTATCCCTCGATTTTGTAACCCTTTTTTCACCCGGTGCCAATTTTCTAAGTGATCCTGGGCACTACACTCCCCCCACCAGCCTAGGGAGCCCAGGGCCGAGCTCATGCCTCCTTCAATGCATGAGAGCCAACTGACCTTCTTGTCACCTGACAGGGGGGAGTTAACCTGGTTGGACGTAGCGCGTTGAAGAAACACGTTATTCCAACCAGTTCCTTTCCCCTCCATCAGGCGCCCGGGCTGACCAGGGGGAGGAGAAAATAACAGATCTAACCACTTTGTAATGTAGTGAAGTGAAGGGAAGTATCCAAAAATAGAAATACTAAAGTACAGATATCGAAATACCTTGACTTAAAAGTACAGTACTCATGGTAAATGTACTTGGTTACTGTCTACCACTGGGTCTGAACCAGACTCCTTGTCTCCTCTTCCTCCCTCTCCCAATGAACAGCCCACCTGTTTCACCTGTAGCTCTGTGACCTTCACCCGGAGGTCGTTGGTGTAACACACACCCCTGTCCCACGGCTGAACCCGGCACACACTGCAGTTCACTCTGCACGCACGCACGCACACACACACACACACACACACACACACACACACACACACACACACACACACACACACACACACACACACACACACACACACACACACACACACGCCCCATGCCACCGTACCCATGGTGACAAGAGGGGTCCCCGAGGGTCTCCCAAGGGGCCGTAACTCTACTCAGGACTCTGCCAGCACCTGGCGAGGGTGACCCGGGGGCCACTAGGACTCCTGAGACAGATAGGGGGGCCTCAAACACACACAACACAGGAGGGACACACATTGATGTTAAGCCATTCAATCCGGGAACGTGTTTTTAGATTTCTTTGGCTATTCAAAAATAGCAGATCTACAAGCTCATAGCGCGGCACTGAGTGCCGTGCTATGAGCTTGTAGATCTGCAAAAAAAAAATGTATCATGAAAATGTGTGCAAATCATTGAATATATATATATTTTTAAAGCGAACATTTGTAAAATATGTTGTTCCAGGAACCCCCAGAAGCAAAGATTTGAGGTACAAATGTTTGCTTTAAAAATATATATATATTCAAAGATTCGCACACATTTTCACGATTTTTCGAAAATAGCAGATCTACAAGCTATGATTTTGTATATCTGCTATTTTTTGAATAGCCAAATAAATCTAGAAATGACTGGGATGCGTTCCCGGATTGAATGGGTTAACTGAGAAAGCAACACAATCCATGTCTTTGTCAGTGTCAGCACTGACTGACTGGACTCTGGGATTTTTGGAAGAGAGTGGTCCAGTTAATCAAACTAACATCTATTTAATACATTAATGATCAAAATACCCCAAACAGCAGATCTACAAGGTCATTTTCAGTGCATGACACCTTTAGCCTGGCTACCATGCCTATTAAAAAGATCATTGTGTGAAACTTTAATGTAAATTCAGACTGAGAACTTTAGGGTTCAAAATGGTACAAATGGAATTTATAAAATGTCTCTTAAAATGTTGATGTCCTCACATGTATGCTAATCCATGTGTGTGTGTGTGTGTGTGTGTGTGTGTGTGTGTGCGTGCGTGCAACAGGAGAGTCCATCAGCGCAGTGTGCAGTCGGCCCCCCCATCGTCTGCTTGGGGTCCTGCTGCTACCGGCGGTGGTGTAGTAGGCAAACAGCGCCACCTAGCGGTGGCAGCGGCCCTGTGGTCTCACTTCTTCCCCTACCTGCGCAGCCTGCGTCTCTCTCAGACCCCGCCCACTCAGCTGGCCGACGCCGCCGCAGGTCAGTGAGGGCAGAGTGGTGGAACAGTATCATCAGCTCTCTTTACTGGAGGGACTTGAACCACAACTACCTATCCATTGTGTCATTTTTAGATTTCTTTGGCTATTCAAAAACAGCAGATATACAAGCTCAAATCGTGGAAATGTGTGCAAATCTTTGAATATATATATTTTAAAGCTAACATTTGTAACTCAAATCTTTGCTTCTGGGGGTCCCTTGAACCAAATATTTTACAAATGTCAAATATTTTTCAAAAAACCAGCAGATCTACAAGCTCATACTGTGCCACGCTATGAGTTTTTATATCTGCTATTTTTTTAATAGCCAAAGAAATCTAAAATGACAGAGATGTGTTCCCGGTCTTAATGGATTAACACATTGACTGCCAGAGTTTATTCATAATGTACTCACCCCTGTGCCAGCGATTTGCGTGTTTTTTATTCATTCAAATAAATTGTCTGACTGCGGTTTTAAACACATACGACAGTTCTACCAGCAGAGAGCAGCAAATAGACACCTTGATCACCTCGCTGACTCGCTCGCCCCCCCGAAACAGGCTCAAACAGTGCATACGTCATAAACCGGATGTGACGTTTTCGCAGATTGCCGATCGGCCTAAAGTACGATGTGATACACGACGACGATGACTGTCCGTCACCCAGACTATAGAAAATAGAAGTGGAGCGGTTGGAGCGGTTGGTTTTTTATACCGTGTGAAAAACCGTGTTTTTCCCTATTCTGGCCGAAAATGACCGGGAAAAAAAAAAGGGAAACGGAATCTGCGTCATGAAACCGGATCCCGGTGTGTGTGAAGTAAGTGGAAAACGAAAGCTATGATGAAAAATAAACAGAACAGCGCGATCACAGATTAAACAATGAAAATTCCAAAGAACGAGTTAACTCGTTTTTCAGAATTGCGGCACGCAAGCGATCGATTTGAAAAATGAATTAACTCGATCTAGGCAATCAATGTGATAATAGGACCCTGTTGAAGACCCAAGTGTCGAAACACGTTGGTCATCCTCTGTTACAATTTAAAAAAAAGTAGGCATTTAGCAGACGATCTTAATCCAGAGCGAGCATTAAAGCAAGGTAAACACGAGGTAATACATCAAATGCATAGAAATGGTAACGTAGGATCAACCAAGAACTTATCATCAGTCTAAACCTGGGGTCTTCAACAGGGGCTCCGGGAACCCTAGGAGGTCCTCAGAGTTACTACAGGGGGTCCGCCAAATCTTTGTGTGATAGGAACTTTTACCACCCTTTTCTGAGGGGAACGTTTGCAGAAAATAGCAGATCTACAAGCTCACAACGCCTCGCGCTGCGAGGCGTTGTGAGCTTGTAGATCGGCTATTTTCTGGCGAAGAGGTTTGGTGTAGGGCAAAAAAGAGCAGATCAAGTACAGGTTTTCTAAGTATTAAGGGTTTAATTAAGTGGTTAACTGTCTGAAAATACACATTTTTACACAATTTTATACAATATGTAGTGGGGGGTCCCTGCTTCATCTCTGTCTCAGCTAAGGGGTCCTTGGGCTGAAAAACATTGAAGACCCCTGGTCTAAACGGTATAATATCAAAACTGTTGCCTTGCTCAACAATAAATGTGTTATTGTTCACTTGAAGACCACCTGAAGAGTGCCTCAGTACTGTTCTCCCTAGTCTGCCTCACCACAAGCACCATCATTGATCTTGTTTAATATTGTGTTATTTTTCTTTTGTTGATCTCTTTTTTTTGTTTGTTAAGTAAAGCACTTTGGGCTGCATGTGATGTCATGAAAGGTGCTATACAAATAAAGTTTATTATTATTATTATTATTATTATTATTGTATACCTACCTACAGTACCTGTTTCACTGAAGAGCACCTGTTTGAGAAAGCCACTGTGACTGAACCCATGCACCACTTTCCTCCTTCTGTTTTAAACTATCCATTGTTTTCTTAGCGATTTATTCTATCGAAAACCTTTTCAATTCATCGAATAATCGAGAAGCACGTTTTTTTGTTGTTGTTGTGATCATTTATCTTATTTATAATATCAACGAATGAACTAAATCGATTTAGTCTGATTTTCCACTTAAGCCCTATATCTATTATCGTCTCTGTTGGGTGGAAACATCATATGTCCAAAACTTACTTTTCAGTGTTCAAATTCAAAAATAGCAAAAGTAGCAGATCTACAAGTTCGAAGCGCCGCGGTTTCCAGCTTGTAGATCTGCTACTTTCGATGCTTTTGTGTGACGCTGTAGTGTAATCAAGTGGGGCGTCCAAAGTTAAAATATGGAGATACCGGTAAGAGGTTTCTGCCCGACAGCACCGATATATCATATTACTTTGATTAACTGTTGCACACCTTTTAGTGTAATATATATCTCTCCTGTATGTTGATGTTTAAATGCAGGCTTCACTCTGCTGGCCTTGGACCTGCCTGGCAGTGCTCCCCAGGACCTGCAGCCCAGCCCGGTGCAGGCCATCATGCAGTGCTTCGGCTGGGATGACATGCTGCACCCACTGCTGGTCACCCGCTACCTGCCCCACCTGCTGCAGAACAGGTAACACCACCTCTAACGCAGCGGTTCTCAAACCTTTTCATGTCAAAGACCCCCAAATTGATATGTATTTTGGCCGCGGACCCCGATCTGCAAATGTTTTGTGCCAGGGAAGGACCCCCCAGAAGAAAATTGAGAGGGTCAATTTATAACAAACAAGTTATAAAATTAGAGCTGTCATGGGCAAATAAACGTAAGAAAAACAATTAGCATAAAGGTGTGTTTTCAGAAGTCATTTAAAAGAGGGCACTGATTTTGCTAGCCTCAGATCCTTAGGCAGTGTGTTCCAAATTCTGAGTGGCATTGAAAAGTCTGACTTGACCTAAACCTGCAGAAACCCTGTTTTGAGCTCCCATCAATGCTCCATTTAGTATTAAATACACCATTATCTCCCCCTCAGTGACCTGGTGTCATCAGTGAGTAATGCTGCTGGGTCGGCCCATTCTCCGTCAGTCAGGGCCTGGTTCCGCTGTGTTCTGCAGCAACACCTGCACAAGAACGCTGATGGATCGGACAGCAGGGCAGGTAAGATATACAGCAGTGGTTACCAAACTAGTTTAGCTCAAGACCCAAATAAGAAATAGCATGTCTCTAGGACCCAAACTATTTTTTCATATATATTTTTTTATTGTTATTTCTATTTTCTTTTTTTTAGTTATGAAATTCTTTTGAAAATAATTTGAATTGTTTTTTAATATAATATAATATAATATAATTTTTTGACACTTTTAATAATAATAATTAAAAACAAAATGTAGAAATAAAAGGTAGAGGGATATTTACTTGTGACCCATAAAATGGGTCCACGACCCAGAAATGAGTCCCGAGTCCGACCCACTGTTTGGTAAGCACTGGTACACAGTATAGTTGACATCTGGCTCTCAGACACACATTCTGTGTACATTACGGGTTCTCAAACAATGGGTCAAGAAAATATATTTTTTGGAAAAGAAATTAACGATTTTTTTTTTTAAATAACCTTTCATTTTTGTATTGATATTGTCACAATACGATATTATTGCCGCAATATGGATGTTGAGGTATTTGTTTGTCTTCCAGGCAGGGCCATGGATGAACAGCTGTGTGAGCTGACCAGGCTGGTGTTCAGGCTTCCTGAGGTGGACAGTCTGCTGCAGAGAGCAGGCCTCCTCCAGCCTGCCTCTACCAGGCTGGAGCCCTGCCCTGCCCTGGGACTCTTTCTCAAGGTAAGGATGATGGGGCCAGTGTTGATTTCGTCGACTAAAACTAAGCTATGATGACTAAAACTAGACTAAATATATTGACAATTTCGTCAATATTAAAGAAAAATTCAGATCTACAAGCTCAGTAGGCTATTTTTGCTACTTTTGTGTGACACTGTATAGTATGACGTAGTTATACTACAGTGTTACGAAAAAGAAAACGGAGTAAAAAAAATTGAGTTACAAGGTTTCTGCCCGACAACAATGATATCCTCTCTGTCAGGTGGAAACCTGCTACTTTTCACGATACAAATTCCAAAGTACCAAATCGACGAGCTCAAAACGCTGCTTTGGATACTTTTGTGTGACGCTGTAGTAGGGCGTTAATTACGGAAAGAAATACGGAGATACTAAGTTTCTGCCGGACAACATTGATACGTAGTGACTGTGCGATACGACTTCAAATCAATATCACCGTTATTTCAGACTTTTGCCTCGGTTACGATTAATGAACCTCAAAAGTTCTCTGACAAGATCTGTACTGTAAATATACTGGGTCGAGTCAATTTGTCGATGGATATGGAAAAAAAGAAAAAACCTGATTCTCGACCTACATGAGCAAGATAAAGTTATTGGGTCTAAATATTGATTTTGATACATTTCTGGTTAATTGCCCAGCCCTACGTACTAGTAACGTCAGCTGTCAAATGCAGTAAGAAAATTGGCAAACGTGGAGATCATTATTTTAATTATTTTCCAGGACATAATATCCATCTCTTACGTTTCATGATGTTCCATATCCCGACGCCTATGCATGTCAAATGTACTCAGCGTATCTAAGTCAAATTCATCCTCTGACAAGCGTGCGCTATACAGTATATGTGATGTATTCTCTTCTCCGTGTATCAGTATCAGTGTCAGAGTCATATCTAGTTCCTGGGAAGTCCCGTTTACAATGCTCTGGTATCTACTTCAAATACAGAAATTTCCAGCTCGCATTTACATGCAAATTCTTGTCAAATAAATTTCATTCCTTATCTGTGTCCATCTCTCTCGAACATTCTCTCCCTCTCCATCTTCCTCTCTCTCTCCGTCTCCTCTTCTTTCTTTCTGTCTTGCCATTCCATCACGTCAGCCATCCCCAACCCAAGCCGTGAGGATATTGCAAGTGGGGCCCCCGAATCATTGACAAATCACTAAGATTTAATTGATAAAATAACATTAATATAAAATATGTTATGTCATTTTTTTTAAAAGAAGTATATACTACATTAGTTACATTGATCCAAGCTCACAACGCATCTGTGTTGTGAGCTGTGTAGATCTTTGGTTCCCAAAACTGGGGTTTGGGGGTACCAGGGTGTCCCCAGCAAAATTAGTTAATATAGCGTCACAATCATTTACCTAACCATAAATATATACAAAACCATATTTTATACTTTGGCTATTCAAAAATAGCAGATATACAAGCTCATAGATCTGCTATTTTTGGAAAAATCTTTGAATTTTTATATATACATTTTTCCCCTTGTTTCTTTTCTTTTTAACTAAAATCTTTGCTTCTGGAGGTCCCTGGCACAAAATATTTTTCAGATGGGGGTCCGTAGCCAAATTCATATCATTTTGGGGGTCCTGAACATGAAAAAAGTTTGAGAACCACTGATGTATTGTAGATGGAAGTCTAAAACAAGCCTTCCTCCTCCTCCTCCTCCTCCCCAGGCTGTAGGCTGTGTGTACAGTGGACTGACGCTGCTGTCAGAACGCTCGGCCATGGTGACCAGGGCTCTGGACTACATAGGAGACGTGCTGAAGCACATCAAACCATACCTGGTCAACAAGCACCAGGAGGGCATACAGCTGGCCCACTGGGCTGTGGGTAGGTATACTGGACAGAGGGACAGCTTAATATATATATAATAAATATATATTAAGACCGGGAACGCATCTATGTGTCATTTTTTTGATTTATTTGGCTATTCAAAAATAGAAGATATACAAGCTCATAGCGCGGCACCGAGTGCCGCGCTATGAGCTTGTAGATCTGCTATTTTTGAAGGAATCGTGTGAATTCGTGGCAAAATCTTGGATTATATGTTTTTTAAAGCGAACATTTGTAAAATATGTAGTTCCAGGAACCCCCAGAGGCAAAGATTTGAGTTACAGATGTCTGCCAAAAAAAATCTCTGAACATGGACTGAAGAGTACTGTATGTGTGTCTGTCTCTTCTTGTGATCATTTTGTGTGCCTCCGTGTGTTTTCCAGGGAACATTGTGAAGCACTGGAGCCCCCTGCTGGCCACCTCCAAAGCTCAGCAGCTGCTGTTTCGCATCATAGACGGGATGCTGCTCCCCCACAACCTCACCCAGCAGGACAGAGCATTAAAGGACAGCCTGCCTCTCTACCTGCAGGTTAGCTTTGACCCTTTAAGACCTGAGGCCCATTCTAAAACTGTCTTCTAAATTCTAACAGTTTTTGTGAAAAACGGTTAAAAAATACAAAAATAAAAATGCCATTCATAGAATCGCCATTCTCAAATGCTAGTACAAACCTGTGTGTGTGTGTGTGTGTGTGTGCGTGTGCGTGTGCGTGTGCGTGTGTGCGCGTGCATTCCGTCAGGGAGTGTCTGTGGCCTCCAGTGTGTCTCAGAACCAGGGTGTGTACCTGAGGAAGCAGCTTGGCTGTGTGGTCAGCCGCTACCTGGACCACTTCCTGCCCGCCACGCCCTCCACCGCCGCCATAGCCAATCACCCGGTGCTGCTGGCCGCCTGCGAGGCCACGCCCAGCCCGCAGGGGGCAGCGCTGAGGAAGGCCATCCTGCATGTGCTCTGGTTGGTATCATAGCAATAACCTTTTTTCTTTCAAAAGGTGCAAGAATGATGCTCTTCATTCATGAAGCATAGAGAGTATACAATAGTATACTTTACAGCCATTCTCGATTCACAACCTGTTGGTCAGGGGCCACTGGTGGGCCGTGAGGATATTGCAAGCAGGCCCCCAAATAATTGGCAAAACAGTAAGATTTTACATATAATGTCACAATATAAAACAGTAGTAGTATAAAAACATTATGTAAAAAACAAATGGTAAAAAAATAAAGGTATTCTTTTCTTTTAAATCTTTTAAAAATGAGTGTTCCTGGTGATACGGAAATGAAAGTATACTATGTTAGCTCCATTGATCCAAGCCAGAACATAATCGATTGCTTGATCATTACAATAAACATGCGGACCACTTCTATACTATAATGATAACCATGACGGTTAACCCATTTAGACCTGAGGCCCATTCTAAAAACGCCTTCTAAATCCTGACCTAAGTTTTCTGAAAAACGTTTTAGATTTTAATTTAAAAATAAAAACAATGTTGTTATATAGCAACGGCTAATGTTACACAAAGGGTTTCCTGGATTGAAAGGTATAACAACGAATAGGTGTTCCAGCTCTAAATGGGTTAATGATTTTAGTTGGCTATGGGAATACCGATATCTGATACTAAAACTAACACCACAATCAATTCAGATCAGAATGACTTTTCAATGGCTTGGCTCATGTGAATAGGGAGTTCTAAGGTGCCTCATTATCCCCCCGTTCCCCGCCATGTTTTTTTTTTTACAGTGACAGCTTCCTGCAGTTCAAAGGCCACGCCCCTCCGCCACGCCTAGCGTCCGTCCTAGCCTTCCTATTGGAGCTGCTCAGACGGAACAGGGACACTGACCCCGACCTTCTCACGTTGGCCCTCCCCTCTCTGTTACGCTGTCTGATGCTGGTCAACGAGCCACACGGTGAGTCACGCTGTGCTGTCACTGTCTGGGGTGGAAACCTTGTATGACCGCAAGACACACTAAACCACTTTCGTTTTTCGCTTTAACAAATGTTTAGAAATAGGGAAAACGGCTGATCTACAAGCTCCCGACGTGTTTTGAGCTTGTAGATTGGTTACTTTAGTTACTTTTGCGCGACAGTCTTGTATGATGAAATTATTTCATCTCAACTTTCCATGTTTTTTTCGTAAATTAATGCTCTATTTGATAGAGCATTAATTTACGAAAAAAACATGGAAAGTTGAGATACGGAGATACAAGGTTTCTGCCCAACAGTGACAACATTATACTATCGTTGCTGTCGGGCAGAAACCTCTTATCTCTACATTTAAACTTTTTGTGTTTTGTTCGTAAATTAACGCCCTACTTGATCATTCTACAGCCTCACACAAAAGCATCAAAAGTAGCAGATCGACAAGCTCAAAACGCGGCGCGAAGCGACGCGTTTCGAGCTTGTAGATCTGCTACTTTTTCTATTTTTGAATTTGAATCCTGAAAAGTAACAGTTTTGGACAGTTTCTACCGAGAGAGACGAAATTATGCCCAGCCACATTCTTTCACTTCATCAAGGCTGCTTTCAGTCTGTCTACCCTGCATGTTTTTTAAGAGTATACTATTTCCCCAGGCCCAGTGTTGAGTTTCAACATTAGTAGATGTGATCAAATGACTTTGTGTTTTCCACACAGTGAGAAAGAGCAGCACAGACGCCTTACAGCTGGTGGTGGAGAGATGTGCTGCCGTGTGTACAGACGCACCGTGTGAGCAGCTCGTCACCGTGCTACGGTAATGACAACAATGACACTGTCTCTCATGTTGTATAATATAACATGTTTATTACAGGTGACACCGTCTCTCATGTCGTCAATAACATGTTTATTACAGGTACTACGGTAATGACAACAATGACGCTGTCTCATGTTGTATTATAACATGTTTATTACAGGTGACACCGTCTCTCATGTTGTATTATAACATGTTTATTACAGGTGACACCGTCTCTCATGTTGTCAATAACATGTTTATTACAGGTAATACGGTAATTACAATGACACTGTCTCTCATGTTGTCAATAACATGTTTATTACAGGTACTATGGTAATGACAACAATGACATTGTATTGTCAATAACATGTTTATTACAGGTACTACGGTAATGACAACAATGACACCGTATTGTTAATAACATGTTTATTACAGGTTAACTACTTAAACCCCTTACTTGGTTGACTTAACCGGACTTCACCCATTTTCAACCTTCTTTCAATCTTCATATAATAGATCCTCACTAATGCTCCTGATAAAATTGTGTATTTTTTTCCTACTCAGTCTGTGTCTCATAGGAGAGCTGTGGACGCTTCAGAAACCTGTCTACCAGTCTCCTCTGAGACACAGACTGAGTACACAAAAATGCTGCCATATTATCATGAGCATTAGAGAGGACCAATTATATGAAGACAGGTTGAAAATGGGTGAAGTTGTCCTTTAAATAGCTCTGTATTTTCTGATGGTAATCATCGTTTGTTCAGTAACAGGGGTGTCCTTGTCTCTCCGGCTCTTTGCAAAGGGAAAAATGCATTTTCAGGTCAGGATGGTCAGGTCAGGATGACACAAAGCAGAACTATAAAATTGAAGCCAATAAGTACGCTCTACTGATTAGATGAAATTGCCAACCCACCTGAAAATGTATTTTCTTTTTTACTAAAATAAAAAATGGTAATTGTTCAGACGTGTTTACTCAACGAGCACGCGTACATGTGTACGCACTTGGGTCACCCCAGTCACAAAAGTGACTGGACACTGATGTTAGTCACACGATGCTGCTGCTTCTAGTTTGTCTCGATAAGCTCTATGCACAGCAGCCATAATATCATTTCCTTCACAGGTGTTACCAATGATACTAATGAAGGCTCTGTTCCATTTAGAGTAGCACAGTAGTTCTTAGACCTTTTAATTTCCACGACCCCCATAACTCTGAGAGTGTACAAATGGAACCAAATGGACCCTATTCATTTGTTTTGAACAAAACGGTACCTAACGGAGAACCTCGGATGCGTTCTCCCAAATGAGATAGATAGACCTATATACCTATATGAGTGTTTGTGCTGCTTTTGCTCCTATATAGGTGCTTTGCAGAGGAGAATGAAGGCACGTATGACAGACAGGTGTACAGTGTGCTGGAGACGGTGGCCGTCCTAGACCCGTCCGTGGTGCTGGTTCTCATCCCCCACCTGTCTGTCTGCCTGAGGAACACGGAGCACAAGAGAGGCCTGGGCAGGAACGCTGCACTGAGGTGTGTTATTATAACATCACTGCTACTGTAGAAATACTCTCATACAAGTAAACGCCCTGCATTAACCCGTTCAATCCGGATCTACAAATATCTTCTATATGTTGCTATAACAGTGGTGCTCAAACCTTTTCATGTCAAGGACCACCCAAAATTATATGTATTTGGCTGCCGACCCCCATCTCAAAATATTTAGTTCCAGGGACCCCCCAGATGCAAAGATTTGAGTCACAAATTTTCGCTTTAAAAATATATATATTCCAAGGTTTTCACCATATATTTTTTTTAGCAGATCTACAAATTGCCGCGCTATGAGCTTGTAGATCTGCTATTTATGAATAGCCAAAGTATGAAATAATGGTTGTAGCTAAAATCTAAAATGACACAGATGCGTCCCCGGATTGAATGGGATAAAAGAATCTTACGTCGCTGTCGGGCAGAAACCTCTTATCTCCATATTTTTGCATCACACAAAAGCATCAAAGGTATCAGATCTACAAGCTCCAAACCTGCCGCTTCGCGGCGCGATATGCAAGCTTGTTTCGAGCTTTTCTATCTGCTACTTTTGATGCTTTTGAATTTGAATCCTGAAAAGTAACAGTTTTGGACATAATTAGGTTTCTACATGACGATAAGACTGAAAGTATTTGCACCACAATATACTTAATAGTAGCAAAAGTAAAAGTACTCACCAGGCCTTGACGACCTTGCAGGATTATGCAAAGGCTAAAATGTAACTTAGATAGCATGTTATGTAGACGGATGCCAGGTCATTGTTGACCGTATTATGTTATTCGAATTTGAATAGCTGAAGTATAGAACAGGGCTTAAGAGGTCAATGTATGTTTTGTAATATTAATCTAAATCTGCAGTCTAGTACCTAAAGCTGTCAAATAATGTCAGTGGGAATAAAAAGTATAATATTTGGTATTTGCCTCTGAGATTTAGTTGGAGTAGAGGTACAAGTATTTGAAAAAAAGGAAATACTCAAGTTAAAATTGTATTCGAGTACAGTACTGTATGCAAGTGCTCACGGCTACTCTTACTTTGTGAACAGGAGTGCGTACAAGAAGTTGCTGAGTGTTCTCGGGGACGGCGGCCAGGCAGAGATCATCAGTTTGGAACAGGAGTGAATGAAAGTCACCTGAACAGAGGAACTGTGTGACACAAGGACAAGCACAGAGCACACATTACAGTACTTATATTGCCTGAATCCACAGCATGTTCACCTCCGTTTCAGTGCAAATGGACCAACCCTCAAAGCAAAGATAATATTATCACTGAAACGGCTATGAGTACATTGTTAACTTATTAACCCATTCAATTCCGGGAACGCATCTGTGTCATTTTAGATTTCTTTGGCTATTCAATAGCAGATATACAAGCTCATAGCGCGGCACCAAGTGCCGCGCTATGAGCTTGTAGATCTGCTATTTTTTTAAAGTCGTGATTTTTTTTTGGCAAATCTTATCATATTTAGCATATTCTACAAATGTCTTCTTTTTTTTTTTTTTAAACTTTGTTTATTGGGTTTTTTACAAGCAGGGTTCAGCATTAAATGCAGACACTCATGTAGGTATACAAATGTCTTCTAAATCCTAACAGTTTGTTGAAAAAAAAAAAAAAACGTATGTTGCTATATTAGTAGTTCTCAAACTTTTTCATGTCAAGGACCGCCAAAATGATGTAATGTATCTACAAGCGCATAGATCTGCACTCGGTGCCGCACTATGAGCTTGTAGATTTGCTATTTTTGAATAGCGCAGTATAAAATAATGGTTATAGCTCAAATCTAAAATGACACAGATTCGTTCTCGGATTAATTGGGTCAACTATTCTGATGCTAATTTAGTGGAATATTTTTGCTTAAGTACGTGCGTGTGCTGACAGGTTAGAACAGTGGTTCTAAAAACTCTTTCATTTCAAGGACCCCATAACTCAGAGACTGTACACTCTCTGAGTTACAGACCTGTAAAGGGCTGTTCAAACCAAGCACTATAACTATATCGTTCCCCATTGTCTTTGTTATAGTTGGTGGCGTGGACTCTGCCATCCAACTTGAGTTACAGTAGAAGGATGTTTAAAACTTTAGGCGTCGACTCGTGTCCACTGAGAAACGCCTTTTGAGCTGAGGAGCGCCGTGTGGATATCATGTCCATAACCCTCGCGTGTAGCGTTTGTTAACACCCACAAAGTTCAAACCCCAGACACAGCCAGGTTGTCGGACACAGCCAGGAGGATGAAAAGAGCAGCGCTTCCTCTCCAGGAGTTGAACTGTTTCCGGCGTGAAGCTGCCACCAGGGGGCGCTGCGATAAAAAGACGCTGGGCGTCCGGAGGGCTGAAGAGCAATGCTCGGCGCTGTGAAGAGGAAACGCACCAGCGTGTCTTTACCGCATTGAAAATGGATTTAGCTGTTTATAACCGCAATCTGGACATTATATTACATCTCAATTATTATACTATTGTTTGGTTTGTCTGTTTGTTTGTTTATGCCTCCTCTTTTTTTTACATTATTCTTGCCATCATTTCTATCATTAATGAGTCATTTTATTTGCTTTGTCTTGTTTTGTCTTTGTTTGTTTTTCTTTTTTTTCAGTGACTTTGGTGGGGTAGGGGGGGGGGGTTGGCGAGGTAAAATAATATGTTGAATACTACAAATGTATGTCTCTTTGTACAGTATGGTTTGACATGGAAAACATAAATAAAGTGTTAAAAAAAGGAACATGGATTTTGCATGGCAGACTGGCGCTGCCAACTCAAAAGGTCTTCTCAGTGGACATGGCGCCTATAGTTATAATAATAATTATTTTTAATATGGTTATAATGCTTGGTGTGAACGGCCCTTCTGGTCTGTTTGTCCCCCCCCCCACCCACCCCCTCAAGGAACCCTGAGGGTCCCTGGACCCCACTTTGAGAACCACTGGGCTAGAACAGTGGTTCTCAAACTTTTTCATGTCAAGGACCCCCAAATTGATATGTATTTGGCTGCGAAAGGTTTTGTACGAGGGACCCCCAGAATAGGAGATTGCAAAATGCTAAATTATTAAAACAAATTCAAACACTTTTTTTTTCTGACGATAAGGTTCACAGGTGGCTTCAGTATTTTTGCTGAGTTCCAAATGGATTCTTCAAAAAAAGCACATTAATCACAATGTAAATGATTTATTGTACATGATGTGTGATATTTGTACAGATGCATTATTGAGATCCTCGTGTTGAGAAAACAAAATATTGTTCACACTGTTCTCACAGGCTTTTTCTTTTTTCAGTTTCATAGAAATACATTTGGTATGAATACAGTTTGTTAAAACATACAGTAATGAGATGCTGTGGTGCTGGGTCTGTCTGTCTACTTGTCATTCTGAGATTGAGATGTGATGATGACCGTCACAGACAAGCTTCAGAGTTCAATCGGCCAAAAGAGAAAAGAAAAAGAAATCAAGGATCGTTGCTTCAAACGGTTCTGTTTCCATTTCGTTGCTGTCCGGGGGATTACCTCGTATCTCCATATTTCAACTCTGTTTTTTCGTGAGTTAATTCTTCATCGTGCAAGTGTGTCACTTAAAAAGTAGCAAAGAAAATGCCGATCTACAAGCTCTTTCAAAAATAGATAAAATTCAAAAGTAGCCAATCTACAAGCATTGCTATTTTTGAAAAATGTTTACGTTTTTGTGACTAAATAGCTACGCTGGATTCATTAGAACACAGGTGTCCCTTTTTTTCCTCTTGTATACCGGAGAAAAAAAAGGTAGACCTGTGTTCTAATATGTGTTCTAATATAGTATGTTTTGGACATACAAGGTTTCCGCTCAACAGCGACGATTTCTGTTTGTGGCTTTGTAAAGTCATGGCAATCTCCTGCAACCGAGCTCTTAGGTTCACAGCCAATCACAGCAGGTCTCAGTCCCGTCTCCCACAATCACCAGGCACCCATTTTGTGTCATTGATAGTCATCTTCTGGCCCTCATCATCTAACGCCATGGCATCTGTCCAGGGGAGCCGTCCGTCTGTCTGTCTGCTTGTATTACATCGCTTTTCAACAGCACTCTGGAAGTGCTTTGAAAAGTCTGCCTCAGAACACAAGGCTGTAGACATGATGCTTTAACGTTTGTATTTAACCATCTATTACTAATTGATGATAGTAATGATCTGGCTTCCTTGTCTCATCAGCCTACCGTCGTGACTATAGTACTAAAACCACAAGGAAATGTACTCCAGTCTGTAGCCATTTTGTTTGTATATACACATTTATTCTGCAAAAATGAGGTGTGCACATTTACTTCCATTCACTTTATGCTTTTGGGAAAGAAGGAAAGTGCCATATTCCCCAAAAATAGCAAATGTACAAGCTCGATAAAGTGGTTAAAATGATTGTGATGCTGTATTAACACATTTTGCTGGGGACCCTCCAGGGGGGGGGGGTCTAATTACATGTTTTTTTGAAAATCTGCATATTATAGTGTTATTTTCATAAACTGTAGCTAATTTATCCTATATACAGTCTGGAGGGTATACAGTTCTGAATGATAACTGACCAGACAATCATTTTAACAGTCTTAGGTCCTGAGCTTGATAGAAAACAACGAAACAATTGCTACTTTTTTATTTCTTAATTGATTCTTTTCTTATGGCCTTCATCAAACCCCCATTCAAATGGAACTTATCTACAACAAAGAAACAATAAGCAACCTATTTTTTGCAATATGTGATTTTCATCCAAACAGCGATATGTACGTATATAGATTTGAAGTAGATGATGTGGTCCGTTGACATGAGGCATCACAAAGTAAATGACAGACAAGCACCTGTAGCCCTGTTATAAAATACAAAACAATGGAGCTATTGCACTCCTGTAAGTAAAGTTAAGCACCGTTCGCAGCGAGCACAATACAACTAACTAATAAATCATGTAAAAATGGTTCTAACTGAAGTGTATGGCAGAGTCCAAACCACAACTATGACGGCGGTAGGCCGGTAGTCGTAAACAATCTTGTTCGGATCACTTTCAGAGCAGATTTTATGAAATGTATCATTTTGTCAGTGTGGATGGACACTTAATTATCCTTATAGTCATAGTTATCATTATTCAGTGGTGTTGATGCTCACTTAATTATTGTTATAGTCATAGTTATGGTGCTTGGTGCGAGCGGCCCTTCAGTCTGGCTTCTGTTAGATATCGTTGCTGTCGGGCAGTAACCGCTTATCTCCATATTCAAACTTTGTGTTTTTTCGTAAATTAACACCCTTACGTGATCATACTACAGCGTCACACAAAAGTACCAGATCTGCAATCTCGAGCTTGTAGATCTGACCCAGTACTGTTTTTCTTTTTATAAAAATGTTAACTTCGTGTTGACATTGACATTTTTATTAGGAAGAAAACCCGGACTGGATCTGTGGATCCGGATCTTCAAATAGTAAAATCAACAGGAAGTTAACATCTTTATAAAAACAAAAACAAACAGTACTGGATGTTCTATATTGTCTGAATCAACTTTGCTTGCGTTCGTTTATGTGCTAAAAGAGTGACTTTGAGAGCTGTTTCAGCGTACAATGTAAGTCAATGAGGAGCATATTTTGAATGATCAATTTCTAATCAATGGAGCATATTATTTTTGATTTCTTGTCCACCTTTGGAGTTACATCATGGCAAGGTAACTACACAACCCAAACATCTACCAAAGTGGTCTTGCCCTTTAAGTGTCTGTTCACTTTGGGATTCTATTGATCTCCCTTCAGGCTCTTATCTTCATTTGGAGAGTCTTCATTGGACATCATCAGAGGGTTTGTCAGTTCCTTATAGGGAGGAGGCAGGCATGGCTTGTTTGCTGGGTTTCTTGTAGAAACTTGTAGAGTAACATGGCTGTTGTTGTACACAAGATCAGGAAAATTAAGACACTGTCATTGGATTTGGACCGCAAAAATAAACCGTCCCCCCAGTCCTCTAGTAGTCTGGCAGAGCTATTTACAATGTTAGGCATTTAGCAGACGCTCTTATCTAGAGCAACTTACAAAGTGCAAGGCTGGAGTAAGTGCTATGAACCTTTTGTCAGTCAACAACGGGGTGCAGTGGTCAATGAAGTTGAAAGCTCAAAATCAGCAATGTTAATTAATACAAAATATTGTTTTTAAATATGAATGTTATATTATCAATAAAATCATAGTGTTTTGCCAATTATTCAGAGATACACTTGCAAATATCCTGATAGCCAACAGGTTGGGAATCGCTGTACATATAGTGATTTGGTACATAATATTTTCCATTTTGAGATTCAAATAATGACATAGATGAAAACAGGGTCATCGTTGAACATAAAGGTTGAGGCTCATGGCCCATAGCAAGGTCACAATGTGGTTCCAGACTCGGGGAAGTGGGCCAGTGAAACTTTTCTATTCATGTTTCAGGAGCCATTCAAGCCAGTGTTTCCCAAACCATGGGTCGGCTCGGGACCCATTTTTGGGTTGTGAGTAAAATAGTTTTTTCTTACTTTACCACAAAACAAAAATCTAAATATAAAAAAAAACTGGAAAATATATATATATATATATTTTTTTTAACACAAAACAATTCCATAAAACGTTTTAAAGAAGTTGCAACGTGTTGTGACCTTGTAGATCAGCTATTTTCACTATAGGACTTTATTATTTCATAATGTTTTTGTTTTTTTTGTTGTATCTTTAGATCCCGGGGTTTTAAGACACCAAATTAATCTTTTGGGGTCTTGAGCTGAAAAGGTTTTGGGGGGACGCCATGATTTTTAAACAGCTCCTATCCTGTGGTGGGGTACTTGTAGTGTCTGGAGGTTGGGACAGGTGAAGTAGGGCGCGGGGAGGAAACTGGTGGCTATCCCGTTGGAGGCGAACGGCAGCGTGGGTCCATAGAACACCTCCTCCTTCCCCTCTTTACTCACATCCAGCACCTACACACACACACACACACACCAAATTACACACACACACACAATGAAAGAACAATGAAACATCACCCATTTTCTACATTGTGTATAAAACATAACCCCAAATATATATGAATGGGCCTCATTCACAAAACCTTTCGTAAATTTCCACTATATTTTGAGTGTAGTTTTTTGACTAAGTAAAGACCGATGTGCGATTCACGAAAGGGTGTGTAAAGCCTTGCGGATCACTGCTGTATCAAATTGTTGCTGTCCTCTTATCTCCATATTTGAACTTTTTGTGTTTTTTCGTAAATTAACGCCCCTACTTGATCACACTACAGCGTCACACAAAAGCATCAAAAGTAGCAGATCCACAAGCTTTTGATGCTTTTTTATTTTTTATTTGAATCCTGAAAAGTAACAGTTTTGGACATAATAGGGTTTCCACCCGTACAGAGACGAAATGTTGAATCCCACCTGTCCGTAATTTAGGACAAAAATGGCCGTTCATGTGTTATACCAATTTGCATTGTTCCACGCCCTGCTGTTAACTCATTGAGTGCCATTAACGTGTTTCGCGTGTTTTAACGCTATGGTGCAACGTGCCATTAACGTGTTTCACGTGTTTTTGAAAAAAATAGAACCAAACTTTTTTTTGGAACCCAAGACATCATTATCTGAAGATTTGCAGCTCCATCCACTCCTTGTTTAACTTATAACTGAAAAAGGCTGTATCTCGCTTCCTAAGCACTTTTTTTTTACTTAAAAAAAAATAAAAAAATAAAAATCGTAATGGCCAGAAATAGATAATAATAATTTGGGCACTCAATGAGTTAACACCATAAAAAGGCAACCGGGAGAATATCCAAACTGAAACCAACTTCACCGTGGTGAGAAGAACCTCATAGTACAAATTCAACCAGCGTCACTCAGCGAAAGCGACCAGATCTGAACGCGACAACAACACCATGACAGCTTGTACATCTGTTTTATTGTCTTTACTTTATACGTGTACTGTATCACAGCCCTCCCTCCATCATCAATAAAAGTACAGAATCCAAGCTGCCACAGCCATTATAAAAACCCATTAAACCCATTAAAACCGGGAAAGCATCTGTGTCATTTAACATTATGCTTTTCAGAAAACTCGTAGGATTTAGAACAGTGGTTCTAAAAATTAGCAGATATACAAGCTCACAGCGCGTCACTTTGTGCCCCCGCTGCGAGCTTGTACATCTGCTATTTGTGAACCTTTTTGAAAAAAATCTTGAAAGTGTTTGAATTTTTAAAAATAAATTTGAAATGTTTAACACAAATCTTCTCTTCTGGGGGGGTCCCTGGCACAAAACATTTTCAGATGGGGGGGGGGGGGGTCCGCAGCCAAATACATATCAATTTGGGGGTCCTTATTGGCACAAAAAAGATTGAGAACCACTGCGTTACGTATCACAGCCGTCTCCCTCCATCATCAATAAAAGTACAGCATTCAAGCTGCCACGGCCGTTATAACAAACTAACCCTTAACCCATTAAGACCGGGAAGATATACAAGCTCATAGCGTGGCAACGAGTGCACTATGAGCTTGTAGATCTGTTATTTTTGAAAAAACGTGTGCAAATCTTTGAATATATATAATTTTTTTAAGTGAACATTTTTAACTCAAATCTTTACTTCTGGGGGGTCCCTGGAACAATATATTTCCGCGGCCAAATGAATATAATTTAGGTGGTCCTTAACATGAAAAAAGTTTGAGAACCACTGATTATAGCAAAAAAAAAAAAAAGAAGACATTTGTAGAATCCCCTGAAGCAAAGATTTGAGTTAAAAATGTTCGCTTTAAAAAACATAAATATTCAAAGATTAGAGATCGATCTGCTATTTCTTTAATAGCCAAAGAAATCAAAAAATGAGAACACAGATGCGTTCCCGGTCTTTAATGGGTTAAAGCCACACACACACATCTCTCTCTCACCTGAATACATGCCAGAGGCTCGTTGGTCCAAATGGAGTATCCACCCACCACATAGATCCTGTCATCGTGCACAGCCACTCCAGACTCATTCTGACCTGAAGGAGCACAGATAGAGAGAGAGACAGACATGATTCACTGTGTGTCACACAGGGGGGGGGGGGCATTTATGAACGTATGGCTCCATCATGTCCCCTGAGAGAGACACAGATAAATGGAGGAAGAGAAGCACTGTGCCTCTCTCCTTTTTTTTTACGTTTAAGTATGTTATTATTTTTTTAAACGCAAGGACTTAGTAGCATTACTAACACTATATGGAAATACTCTGTTAATAAGTCATCGCTGTCGGGCAGAAACCTCTTATCTCCATATTCTAACGTTTTTTCGTAAATGAATGCCCTACCTGATCATACTACGGTGTCACACAAAAAGCATCAAAAGTAGCAGATCCATGCGCTGCGCTTTGAGCTTGTAGATCTGCTACTTTTGCTATTTTTGAATTTGAAAAGTAACAGTTTTTGGACATAATGAGGTTTCCGCCCGACAGAGACGAAGTAAAAGGCCTGTATTCAAAATTGTAGTTGAGTAAAAAGTACAAAAGAATAGGAATCAATCAAAATATGCTTATAGTACTAAAGTTAAAGTACTCAAATTTTTCTAAATTTGTGTCAAACCTTTGTGTGTGTGTGCGTACATGTAGTGGTGGGAAAAGTACTCAAACGTTTTACTTCAATAAAAGTATCAATACTGCAATGTAGAAGTACTCTATTACAAGTAAAAGTCCGGAATTAAAAATGTACTTGAGTAAAAGTACAAAAGTATTGGTATCCAAATGTACTTAAAGTACCAAAAGTACAAGTACTAAATGTTTGAAAATAGCCGATCTACAAGCTCACAACGCATCGCGATGCGAAGCGTTGTGAGCTTGTAGATCAACCATTTTCAAATAGCCTATGTATAAAATAGGGCTAAAGTGGTTAATGTATGTTTTATAATGTAATCATGTATGTACAAAGTAACTAGTAACTACAGTTTTCAAAAAACTTGTAGTAGAGTCAAAGTACAATATTTGCCTCTGAGATGTAGTGGAGTAGAAGTGAAAGCATAGAGAATTGGAAATACTCCAGTAAAGTAAAAGCACCTCAAAATTGTACATAAGTACAGTACTTGAGTAAATGTACTTTACACCACTGCGTACATGTGCGTGCGTGCGTGCGTGCGTGCGTGCGTGCGTGCGTGCGTGCGTGCGGACCCACCGGTGAGCAGGCTGAAGGTGCAGCGCGTCCACTGGTCCAGGTCCTTGTCGTAGGAGTCGATGTGACGCACCAGGACGCGGTCGTTGTTGAAGTCCAGGTCGTTGCCGCCCAGCACGTACAACCGCCTCCGCACCGCCGCCATCACGTGGTACACACGCCTCTGCAACATGGGACTGCGGGCCAGCCACTGGTTCTGACAGAGAGAGAGCGAAAGAGAGATAGAGGTTTATTGTTTATTTTTCGATCCCCATTAGTGACTGCCTCAGCAGTGGCTATTCTTTTTTTTGTATTACATTTTTATACCACGATTTTTGTAAACCATTTTTTCACCCAGTGCCAATTGTCTAAGTAATCCTGGGCGCTACACTCCCTCTGCCAGCCTTGCAGTGACTATTCTTCCTGGGGTCAAACAGTACAATAAAAAAATTACAGTGCAATTAACACATTGAATGCCAAAAACGGTCCGGACCGTTTTTGAGGATCCAAACGAGAAGTGCCGAAAACGGTCCGGACCGTTTTTGACCCAATTCTATTTTTATACATGTGGGCCACGTGGGGCGCTAAAACGAAACTTTGACATCACCCAAGGAGTTTCTGAGAAGAAGAGGCTGGATCTGGCTCCATGTCAAAAATCCTTCCGGTCGGCGTTTTCAATGTTATCTCCTTGACTAAAAGCTTAATATCTCCATTTCTTTTTAACGTGGTGGAAACGAGCCGTTTTCGATCGGCGATCACGCTGCAATGGAGGATCGCGTTGGAAATATTATTGTTCCAGGCGTTAGTCGGGACCCTCCGCCGTCTCGCACGCACGCTTTGTTTACATGCACTTCCGCGTCGGGGCTTCTACAGCACGAAACGTATAACGCAAGTGGATGGAAGAAATGCAGGCACTCAACGTATAATATTTTAATAAACCTCTGGCACCCAATGTGTGAAACAAATGTAATTTTTCATAAGCCCAGAGTTTTTTTGTTTTTTTTTTAAGGTTCAGAACCCAAGATATGATGATTTGATGATTTGCTGCTCCATTCACTTCTTGTTTAACTTCTTACTGAAAAAGGCTGTATCTTGGCTCCTAAGCACTTTTTTTTTACAATGTATTTTTGGCCTTGGCACAAGGGTGATATAATATAATATTTTTTTGGCACTGAATGAGTTAAAGAACCAATACAATATACACATTCACACACATACCAAAGACAAAAACAACGATTATTCTAAATGACGAAAAAGTGATGAATATGTGATAAAATATGACATAAAGTTGCACTGCAACATGTTGTAAGCTTGTGGAAATCCTATTTCCGGTGCATGGCATGCTTCCATAGAAGACATGCTGACTTATTTGGAATCCAAATGACTGAAATCATGTCGTGGTGGTGACTGAGAACTTTGTGAAAAAATAAATTAATATATATATATGTATATAATTAAGGATCTATCGTGGGATCGAGAAGGAATCGGAGGGATAAGCAGGATCAATAAAGGTGATCGAAATATATAACAATGAACAATCCCCATCCCTAATAGTCCAGTGGTTTTCAACCCTTTTCATATCAAGGTCCATTATTTATTCGGCATTTAAGCCACGGAAACACCGTTTGATGAGATTTAGACTCTCAGACCCAAGACTTCGAATATTTTGTTAACGTTGGATAAGGTGTTGTCCACAATTCCATGCTGTATTGATGTTGGTAAAATAACAATTCTTTAATTAAGTAATGCAGATGTTTAACAATAATTTAACTCTTGAGAGCGTAAAATGAAACCAAATGGACCCGTAAGGGTCCATTTGGTTTCATTTTACGCTCTCAAGAGTTAAAGATCTATAAGGGTCCATTTGGTTTCCAACTTCCAGCGTGAGTTAGCCGCTATGAGAGAGAGTGATGTAAAGATGGCAGAGATGGAGCAGGTGAGAGAGCGAAAGCGAGAGAGAGAGAGAGAGAGAGAGAGAGAGAGAGAGAGAGAGAGAGAGAGAGAGAGAGAGAGAGAGCGAGAGCGAGAGAGAGATAGGAGCGATGGGGTGGGTGGTGGTTGAATAAGAACATTAATATTTTAGCATATATCCATGCATGGGTAATTGATGTATGCTCAGTGCTAGATAAATAATGTGACACTGGGGCCTCTCTGGTTTCTACTAATGACTTCCCTCCTTTACTTCTAATCATACGTTTCAGCCTCTCTACGCTTTTTCCACCGAGGAGGAACCCCTCTGCACACCACTGGCCCAAGCCTGCTGAAGCTTATTCTGTGTGTGTGTGTGTGTGTGTGTGTGTGTGTGTGTGTGTGTGTGTGTGTGTGTGTGTGTGTGTGTGTGTGTGTGTGTGTGTGTGAGAGAGAGAGAGAGAGAGAACGAGAGAAAGAAAGAGTACGTGTGTGAGCGACAGTGCGAACGTGTGCATACGTGCATGCATTTGCGGGAATGTTTGTGTGTGTGGCAGTGTGTGAAAGTGTATTTGATTGAGGCGGAGAAAGTGTACGTGTGTGTGTGTGTGTGTGTGTGTGTGTGTGTGTGTGTGTGTGTGTGTGTGTGTGTGTGTGTGTGTGTGTGTGTGTGTGTAGTTAGCTGACGGGTGGCCATCTGTTGAGGGTATAGTGGGTGGGGGGTTGGCGTTGCACTGGCAGGTGAAAGTAGATTCATGGTGAATACAAATGAGACTCTCTCTCTCTATCTGTCTTTTTCTCTCTCTGTCTGTCTGTCTCCCACTCTTACACACACACACACACACACACACACACACACACACACACACACACACACACACACACACACACACACACACAGGCATACGGCCACAGACACACACACACACAGAGGTTTGTATACATGCATACACATACACACATACAGTACCAGTACGTACATCCAAATGTTCACACAACACAACAGAAATCGCTACTTTCATATTTCAATTGCCAACCCCCATCTTTTGCATTTAACCTCAAATTCAGTTCTTTTATTCATATTTCCTCCACTTCCGAATGTTTTTTTTATTTTTTGTGCAGATTAATCTGATTTTAGAGCGACGCTTACAGACACTTGTTGACGAATGGAGCCAGAAAGAACATTTGGTTGCATGTGTCAGAGTTAACCCATTCGATCCGGGAAAGCATCTGTGTCATTTTAAGATTTA
Organism: Gymnoscopelus braueri; assembly: GCF_963280865.1. Classification (NCBI taxonomy): domain Eukaryota; kingdom Metazoa; phylum Chordata; class Actinopteri; order Myctophiformes; family Myctophidae; genus Gymnoscopelus; species Gymnoscopelus braueri. The sequence goes on from NC_137605.1 coordinate 47,599,414, forward strand.
AGATTTATAGTAGATATACAGTAGCTCATAGCGCGGCACCGAGTGCCGCACTATGAGCTTGTAGATCTGCTATTTTTTTTAAATCATGAAACATTTGTGCAAATCTTTGAATATATGTATATATGTTTTAAAGCAAACATTTTAAAAATCACGATTTTTCAAAAATAACAGATCTCCAAGCTCATAGCGCGGCACTAGTGCCACGCTATGAGCTTGTATATCTGTATATATGTTTGAAAAGCCAAAGAAATCTAAAATGACAGAGAAGCGTTCCCGGTCTTAATGGGTTAAATGAACAGTGAGGATTGGAGGCTATAGTTACCTGTTCAGGGTCGTACACCATCAGCCTGTTCTGGTACTGTGCAGTGTTTGTAACTCCACCTGCAACTCAAAGAGGCGGTACATTTCATCGCTGTCAGGAAAAGAAACCTCTTATCTCCATATTCTAACTTTTAGCGTTTTTCCGTTAATTTAAGGGATAGTTCCCCCCCAAAAAATACGTTTTTTCTATCGATTAGTCACCCCATGGAGACTTGAATTCATGGATATTTTTGGGTTTTTGTCGCATTCCTAAGCCAATAATTTGATAACCAGCGGACCGGTAGGCAGCGGTTCCGGTAGCGACTCTTTGTGTCCCCAACTGGAACCGCTGCCGGTCATCAAATCATTGGCTTAGGAATGCGACAAAAACAAAAAAATATCCATGAATTCAAGTCTCCAAAAAGTCATTTTGGGGGTGAACTATCCCTTTAACACCCTACTACTTGATCAAACTTCAGCGTCACACAAAAGTGTCCAAGGTAGCAGATTCATAAGCGACGTGTTTTGAGCTTGTAGATCTAAAAGTAACCGTTTTGGACATATGAGACGATTTGTTTTGCTTTGGTCTGAGAGGAACAGAACAGAAAAGGAGTGTGTACTACTGTACGTGCGTGAATGAACATATTCACACCTGCTCATAACTGTGTGTGAATAACAGTGTGGGCGTATCATTGCTGTCGGGCAGAAACCTTGTATCTCCATATTTTAACTTTAATTTTCGTAAATACATTTTCCACTTAGTCATACTACAGTGTCACACAAAAGTAGCAAACATTGCCGACCTACAAGCTCACAACGTGCCGCTATTATACACACTACTAAGTAGAGCGTGTGACTAAATAATAAGTACACTGGATCCATTGGAAAACAAGTACTTTTTGTTCAGTTTTTTAGCTAAAAATTAACAGTTTTAGACATAACCCTACAGCCATGATATGTATTTGTAATAGAGAGTCAGAGCGATGCATACAGTAGTTATGTACAACGTCATGACGTTTATGCTATCATGTTTCCCAAGATTTGAACCCGCACGAGAGACCACATTTCTACCGCTCTTCCAAGACAGAAAACCCGCTCGGCCTACTTGCCAACCAGTAGGTGCAGATGTGCAAGTGAAGTTATATTAACCCATTTAGACCTGGAACGCATCTGTGTCATTTTAGGTTTCTTTGGCTATTCAAAAATAGCAGATATACAAGCTCATAGCGCGGCACCAAGTGCCACGCTATGAGCTTGTAGATCTGCTATTTTTTGAAAAATCTTGAACATTTGTACAAATATTTGAATAAATCTAAATATTGTTCCAAAAAACTGGCCTCAGGTCTAAATGGGTTAACATACTCTACAGATTGGTTAAAATGATGTCTTATTCATTAAGTTCTGGATTTAAGCTTTGTTTAATCCATGAAGAGTCTGAGGAGTCATCTTTTTTTAGGTCTGATTTATACTTTGTTGCACGCAGTGTCACAGAGTATGTTGTGAGCTTGCATATCTGTTATTTTCAGCGCGTGCAATAAGCATAAATCAGGCTTTAGGATCATGGATGTACAGTGAGGCCCCATCCATCCATCTACTGTCTACAGTACAGTACCTGATATCCAGAGCAGGTCGTCCGCCACGCAGCCGGCGTGGCAGGACAGCGAGCGGTCGAACGACTGCACGAACGTCCACTTGTTCCTCTTGGGGCAGTAGCGCTCCACGGAGGGCAGCACCTGCCGCAGCTCGTTCCTGCCGCCCACGGCGTACAGGTACTGTCCCAGCGGGCCCAGCACAAAGTGTTCCCTGCAGGCCTTCATGGGGGCGATCTCCGTCCAGCGGTCGCCCCGCGGGTCGTACCGGCACGCCGTCCTGACGGCGCACGTCCTCCCCGTGGCGTGGTGCTCCACCTCGCCGCCCGCCACGAACAGGAAGTTCCCCATGACGGCCACGCAGTGGTGGCTGCGGCCGGCCGGCATGGGCGCCAGCTCGCTCCAGTTGGAGCCCATGCCGCTGATGGGCGCCACCACGCCGCGCACGACGCCGTGCTGGTCCTGCTGCTGCGTGGCCGGCGGCGCCGGGTTGAAGTAGCGCAGCTCGCGCACGCGGCTCACCTCGCGCTTGCGTCCGCCGGCGATGTAGAGGGTGAGGGACTGGTAGCGGGGCCGGGTGCGGGCCGACTGGTGCAGCGGCTGGGCGAAGGTGGCGTGGTGGTAGTCCAGAGCCTCCTCCACCAGAGAGGCTGCGCTGGGGCTGGACTGGAACCCATGGGGGGGAGAGAGGTTATTAAAGAGTTAAATGATAATAACCACAGAACTAAAACTACAATTGATGCCGTCGGGCAGAAACCTCTTATCTCCATATTCTGACTTCTTGTGTTTTTTCGTAATTTAACGCCCTACTTGATCGTACACATACTACAGCGTCACACAAAAGTATCAAAAGTAGTAGATCCACAAGCTCGAAATGTGGCGAGAAGCGCCACATTTTGAGCTTGTAGATCTGCAAATGTTGTTATTTTTATTTGAATCCTGGTGAAAAAAACTTCCGCACACCCAGTCAGTTTCAGAGCAGGTGCGTAAGCGACAAACAGTATGAGATCAAAAAAGAGAGATACCCGCACACTGCCGCTTGCTCAGGTTTGATCCAAACAGGATGACAACATCACTAAATACATTTCAGACAGAGGTAGAGACATCCAATCAGAAACCAACATGTGATAATCACATTCTACTACTGTCCCGGACCGCTAAGCTACAATGTAGCCTGACAGCGCGTCACGGGTTCGAGTCCCAATACTACTAACCTGGAGCAGAGGGTGTGTGTGGGCCAGGTGGTGCAGGGTGGGGACGTCCATCAGGCCGTAGCGGACGTGCTGCAGCAGGTCCTCGGTGTATTGGTAGCGACAGTCATGTTCCAGCCAACGCACCACCAGCTGCACCCGGAGGGGACAAATTAAGGAAATAAGCAGTGGTTCTTTCATGGCCCCTCGTAACTCTGAGAGCGTACAAAACAGCCTCAAGGAAGCCTGAGGGTCCCTGGACCCCCACTTTGAGAACCACTGAAAAAAGAAGAATACTAACAATTTCTCATTTCATTTCAAAACTCATACATTTCACAGCTTTACTAGTGGAGGGCCATAAATATTTGGAGGAAGCCTTGGGCCATATAAAATCTGCCCTCGTGCCACTATTGGCCCTTGGGCTGCACTTTGGATATACTGTATATGGACAAAAATATGTATACTATATATATTATATTTATACTATATATAATTTATATTACTTTATAATTGGAAATAAGTAGGCCTGTCACAGTTATTACATAATCGCAATTATTTGAGATAATTGCAATTATTCAGCATAATCATCTAAATCGTTTACATGTGGAAAAATATACATACATTTTCAAACATTTTCCAAAAATAGCAGAAATAGCTGATCTACAAGCTTATGGCACGTTGACCACGTTGTGACCACTACCATATTTTTTTCTCCTTCTTTCTAGACCGGAATCACCGGATCACACGGCTCAGTTCAGAATGAAAACCAGGCTTTCCTATCCGTGTGGAAAGCCTGGTGACGCCAGGTTAGGAGGAGAGGGAGGACAGAGGAGAGAGGAGAGAGGAGAGAGGAGAGAGGAGAGAGGAGGGGGAGTCACAATTGGTGATGAGGAAGGAAGGAAGGAAGGAAGGAAGGAAGGAAGGAAGGAAGGAAGGAAGGAAGGAAGGACGGAAGGAAAAGACAAGAGAAGGAGGTGAGGGGAGAGCAGAAGAAGAGAGGAGAGGGGGAGGTGTGGAGGAGTAGTTGAGAGAAGCAGAAGCACGCTGTAGTCACACTTAGTATTCTAAAGAGATAGGAGGCAGTATGACAAGATCAAGATGACTGAGTGTCAGGATGTGCGCACGAACGCACGCACGCACGCACACGCACACACACACACACACAGAGTCACAGTCACACTCACACTCAGTATTACTATACAGTACCAGTGAGGACCTCAACATTTTAAGACAGCAATTTTATGAATGCCATTTTTGTGATTTGTTTCGTTCGCTAGGATTTTTAACCCTAGCGCTTAAGCCCTAAAATAGTCGATCAACAAGCACACAACACGCCACATTGAAACTTACATGTGGGTTTATAGATCTGCTATTTTTGGTGCACGCAACCACGTATAAAATGGCATAACACTCATACCAACCCCACAAAAAAATATGTAACCATTAAGCAAGTTAACAACCATTTCTCTTATGAGTACCATGCAGGAAAATGGTCCTCACAATGTCTATTTCTCACATTCTACTAAACCTGTGGAGACATTTGGCCCTCACATGTATAGTAAAACAAGTACACACGCACGCACGCACGCACGCACACGCTCACGAGTAATAGTCATCAGAAGGATTCACTCCAGATTGACTGCACTGTGGATATATCCATAGGCACATTCCTTTGTTGAGCGCAGGCAGGCTGCGTTGCACAGAGAGGGGGTTTAATTGAAGTGGAGAGAGCAAAGGGAAGGGAAGGTTACAGTATTTAGTTGCAGCGAGGTGTGAATGCAGGCGGAGATGGCTGGAGATACCACTGATACTATTATTATCAGGGAAACAAAAAGTGGGAACTTCTTACAACACTGTTGTGCAGATCACTGCTTCTCAATGTCCAAGGTCCCGTATCTGCGTGACGTATGTAGGTGGCCGCCTTTTTACGAGACCTGGAATTTGGCGGGAGTCTATTAATTCCAATGGGAGCTGTGTTCAAGCGAAGGTGAACACAGCTTTTGAACAAGTCTTTTCCCCATGGTCACGGAACTAAATATTGGACCCAATCGCCACAAGCCACATAATATATCTTTTACATTTTGACAATAAAATGGCTTTTTTCAGAGAAACACATCAGGAGAAAATCTACTTTATTATCGACCTTTCTCTGTCCCAGCAACACTCTCTCGCAAGATCTAGCACCAGTAAACATAGGATGTTCGCAAGAGCTTAGGACGGCGCCCATTTAGGAGACTATTTTGCATGCAATTTGTGTACTATTTTGCCTCTAGTGGCTCAAATTGGGATGGCGTGAGTACAAGACCTAGAAACATGAATATAGAAACTGGGCAGAAAACATCACACATAAACAACCAGGGAAACGAGACTAAAGACAAACCAAACAAGAAACATGAACGCAACTAAATGATCCAAAGGCTGATGAACATACTGTAGCCAAAACTGAGAGGAAAGTAAATGTCCAGGGACCAGAGAACAGAGGAGCAGACCATGACACAGATCAGTCATCATAGTTACTAGTAAACAGTTCTGTCGGGCAGAAACCTCTTATACCCATATTTTAATTAACGCACTACTTGATCATACTACAGTGTCACACAAAAGCGTCAAAAGTAGCAGATCCACAAGCTTGTGCTGCGTTTCGAGCTTGTAGATCTGCTACCTTTGCAATTTTTGTATTTGAATCCTGAAAATTAACAGTTTTCACCCGACAGAGACGAAATAGCAAATCTACATCATTACAAACTGTGAATTGGGGATCTCACAGCTTTAAAGGACCAGTCTGGTGGTCTGGTATATCTAGCCCATTGACTGTGTATCTCATAGGCCTATCACAATTATTTCATAATCGCCTAATCATCACAATTGTTTCCATGTTGAAAAAATGTGCTTACATTTTAACAGCAGCTAATAGTCATTATATTTGCTAAATCCAGTTCCATGTTTTATATCTTATTTTATTTATTTTAATATTTGTTTATTTTGTCTTTATTTTTTATTAGTTATTATTGTAATCAATCACTAACCACAAGAAGTGTAAGAAGAAAGTTTGTAGATATGAATGAATCGATTATATCGTTTAAGAGTGTATTCTTCATTGCACAAATTGTTTTTGAAAATAGCTGATTTAAAGCTCACAACGCTGCGCCATGTGACGCGTAGTGAGCTTGCAGATCGACTATTTTCACTATACTGCATGTTTACATTATTGCCCTATAATGTCATGCCTAAAATAGGGATCGATTCTTAATCGGTAATGTCATTAAATCATTGATTATTGTTTTTTTTATTTTATATAATTGATTAAATCAATGACTTTGTTTAAATGTTGTGCCCCTATGGACTGTGTGTGTGGTGTTTAGCTCTACACTGCTTTACAAAGCTTAAAAAGGTGTAGTAGTAAGTATTTTAGCTTTTGTTAAAAACAGTGTTAAATAGCTCTATATTCTCAGAGTAATCTCCAGCTCTTTAGATACCAATTGTATTCCATCAGGAGAGAGGAGTCAGGATACAGCATAAACAAGTGAAATTGGAAGTGATGACACAAAGAAGTGAGCAGACACAATTGGAAATGGATCACTGTGAAATTGAAGCTGATGAATGGGTACTCTCTGCTGATTGGATAAAATTGGTAATCCACCTGAAAATGTATTTTCTGTTTATTAACGAGCTGGAGAGGCATAGAGACACGGAGACTCCTGTTACTGAATAAACACTCTCTATAGCAATGATTACTATCAGAATAGAGCTTTAACGTTTTCTTAAAAAATACATAAAAAACTAAAACAAAAAACATCATTTTAAAAGGGGAAAATGTATTTTTTTCCCTATCGATTAGTCACCGCATGGAGACTTGAATTCATGTTTTTTTGTTTTGGTCACATTCCTAAGCCAATAATTTGATGACCAGCGGTTCCGGTAGGAGATACAAAGGAGCTTCTCTTTGGGTCACAATAATTTGAACCACTTTAACCATATTTTATACTTTGGCTATTAAAAAATAGCAGATATACAAGCTCATAGCGCAGCATTTTTTAGATGGGATACGGTGGAAGGAAAGCGCTTAAGGGCCAATGCATGCTCTTTTCCACGTCTGAAAAATCGTATATCTGGGAGAAAGAGTTCTGATACTGTAGCAGCGCCCATCAGAAGTTCTGAGTAGTTACTGTATATCAACTCGCTTTTCGGAAGAAACGTGGGAAGTCGTTGCTGTCAGGCAGAAACCTCTTATCTCCATATTTAAACTTTTTGTGTTTTTTCGTAAATTAACGCCCTACTTGATCATACTACAGCGTCACACAAAAGTTGCAGATCTACAAGCTCGAAACGTGGCGTGAGCTTGTAGATCTGCTACCACTGCTACTTTTGAATTTGAATCCCTGAAAAGTTTTGGACATGAGGTTTCCACCCCAACAGAGACGATGTACTGGGCTTTAAGAAGGGCCGTGTTTGGTATCCCTTCCTCCCTGCCACACATGCTGCAAAGACAGGAGCCACTGGTTCCCACAGGGTTCCTTGAGGGGGGGTCCACATAAAAGGAGTAGTTCACCCAAAAAATTACTTATTTTCTATCAATTACACACCATTCATGGGAGATGTTTAAAAATAAAAATGCATTCCTAAGTCAATAATTTGATGACCGGCGCAGTCTCCAGTAGGAGACAAAAAGTCGTCATCAAATTATTGGCTCGACATACGACAAAAACTAAAAAATCATGAATTCAAGGCTTCATGGGGTGTGCAATTGATAGAAAATAAGTAATTCTTTGGGTGACCTACTCCTTTAAGCCCTCTTTTAGTTTTTGGCTATTCAAAAGGGTTGACAACTCTTCTCTTATGAGAGTCCATGACACAAAATATTTTCAATTTGGGGTCCGTGGCTAAATACATGTATCAATGTGTACCACTCATATAAGCAATAGATGCTTTCTTTACATGACGTCTTAAAAAAGGAGGAAAATTAAACTAATTAATCCAACACCATCTGGACGTGAGGACATATAGGAAGTACTGTGTGATTCTATCATACAAGACACGCACACACACACACACACACACACACACACAAAAGTACATATACCTTTAGTGCATGTACTGTATGGAGTGCGTACATATAGAAAAGACAGTGACACAGTCATTCTATTCTAACAAACATTTAAACACATTTAACAGTTAGACAGTGTGCCATCTGCGTCTAATTTGTTGTTTGTTACAAAGCATCTTTGCACCGTGTTGTGTGTGTTTGTGTGAGACTCTGATTCTGAGTTTATGTGCTTGCTTGTGTGTGTGTGTGCGTGCGTGTGTGTGTGCGTGTGTGCGTGCGTGCGTGCGTGCGTGCGTGCGTGCGTGCGTGCGTGCGTGCGTGCGTGCGTGCGTGCGTGCGTGCGTGCGTGCGTGCGTGCGTGCGTGCGTGCGTATATGCCTAACAGTCGCGCGTGGATGCACATTGGGGGAGGGGTGCAGCAGGGCATCATGGGTAGTACTGCTGTTTTGACTGTTCATTTGCACCAATCAGCCGCCTCGCCTCCCTCCACCTTCCCTTCCATGCTCTCTCTCTCACTCTCTCTCTCTCTCTCTCTCTGTGGTGTCAAGGTGTAAGTACATTTACTCAAGTGTTGTACTTAAGTACAATTTCGAGGTACTTTACTTTACTTGAGTATTTCCGTTTTCATAATCATATTTGATGCTTCTATTTCACTACAGCTCGGAGGCACAGGTTGTACTTTTTACTCCACTGCAATTATTTGACTTTGAATATTATTACAAAACATACATTAACCACTTAGCAGCATATGTTAGACTTTGCGTATTGAAAAATAGCCAATCTACAAGGTCACATGACCTGTGAGTTTGTACATCTGCTGTTTTGAAAAGTTTTGACATATTTTCAAAGATTTGAGAACTTCTTTCTTTGTTTCCGTAAGTATATAATAACCCTAACCCTTAAGCTAAATTTTGAATAAAGGTCTTTTTACTTACAACAGAGTTATTCTACACTGCGGTATTTGCTACTTTTACTTTTGTAAAAAAGACAATCTGAGTACTTCCACCATTGCTCTCTCTCTCTATCTCTCTCTCTCCCTCTCTCTGATTAGGCCCCACCACCACCGCGGCTCCATCAGGGGACCCAATCCCCCAGCTGTCACTCCGGCCCGCTTGCCGTCTGATTGAAAACAATCAGGCCTCTGATGGCACAATTACCCTGACCCTTTAGCCAGCCGGCGCTGCCATAATCAGCCTCTGATTAGGACCGCTCCGCGCCTGTACCGGGTCCTCTCCTTCACTCTGCCCAGCAAGGTTAATTTGGGCATCAGACGGAAGCGAGAGAAGCGAACGGGGGCCGTCGTCCGAAAAGAAAGGGGAGAAAAAAGCCGAAAAGCAGAGGAGGGTTGGGGGGGGTGGAGGGTGGAGGGTGCTAATGTCGGCACCGATATAGTTTGGCTGTCAGTCTTCGTCACGCTGAGTTTTTCCTCTCGTTTTAGTCTGGCGCTCAGGAAATCACATTTTCTCGCCCTTTGTTGTTTCTTTTTTTTCTCTTTTACTTTTCTATCTTGCCTGCCTTTTGCTGCTGTTCCTTTCTTCATGCTCTACTATACCCTAGCTTTCCAAAAAGGCAAATGTATGCAGATCTACATGCTCACCACATTGTGTGAACTTGTAGTTCAATCGTCTATTTTCGACGAGGTATTAATTGGGCTTTATTGCCCTGCTCTCTCACACACACACACACACACACACACACACACACACACACACACACACACACACACACACACACACACACACACACACACACACACACACACACACACACACACACACACACACACACACACACACACACACACACACACACACACACACAGTGGTGGAAAAAGTACTCATATTTTGTACTTAAGTACCAAGTATCAATACCACGATGTAAAATTACTCTGTTACAAGTAAAAGTCCGGAATTAAAAATGTACTTGAGTAAAAGTACAAAAGTATTGGCATCAAAATGTACTTAAAGTACCAAAAGTAGAAAGTACTCATTATGCAGTTTTCAAATGTATAAAAAATATTTTGAAAATAGCAGATCTATAAGCTCACAACGCGTCACATCACGACGCGTTGTGAGCTTGAAGATCTGCTATTTTCAAATAGCCAAAGTTTAAATAGGGCTGAAGTGGTTAATGTATGTTTTGTAATAATAATCCAAATCTGCAAAGTAACTAGTAACTAAAGTTGTCAAATAATTGTAGTGGAGTAAAAGTACAATATTTGCCTCTGAAATGTAGTGGAGTAGAAGTAAAAGTATTGAAAATTGTACTTACTCAAGTAAAGTAAAAAAAATACCTCAAAATTGTCCTTAAGTACTGTACTTGAGTACATGTACTTAGTTACTTTCCACCACTGCACACACACACACACACACACACACTGTGTCACACTTTCTATCTTCCTCAGTGAGGGTAGGGGGGGAGGAGTTGGGGGGGTTGATTTATTCAGTGCCCTAAGGAAGTTGTGTGATGCAGTGTGACCTTCACACTCAGCTGCCACACACACACACACACACACACACACACACACACACACACACACACACACACACACACACACACACACACACACACACACACACACACACACACACACACACACACACACACACACACACACACACACACACGTCGTATATATCATTATACTTATGAGGACATCAACATTTCAGAGCAGCAATTTTATTAATGATTTTGTTTTCCAATTATTTTGACCATTTTAACCATAACCCTTTAAGCAGGAAAATAAGCAGATAATAGTAGATGTGAAAGCTCCCGACGCATCAAGCTGCAACGCATTATGAGCTTGTAGATCAGCTATTTTCACTGCAAGACACCTCTGTGTAAATAAGGCAGAATTCCAACCCCAATTACCCTTAAAAGGAAAGTGGTCCTCACAATCTGGATCTGAAATTGTACTATACTAAGGACATTTGGCCCTCAGAAGTATAGTAGCACACACACACACACACACACACACACACACACACACACACACACACACACACACACACACACACACACACACACACACACACACACACACACACACACACACACACATTTCAGAGAGATGGGGGTGTGGGTGAGTGAGTGATAATGAGAGTGTGAAGTTAAGAAAGGAGAGTGGCACATGCAGGTACAACAGCACGTGTGTGTGTGTGTGTGTGTGTGTGTGTGTGTGTGTGTGTGTGTGTGTGTGTGTGTGTGTGTGTGTGTGTGTGTGTGTGTGTGTGTGTGTGTGTGTGTGTGTGTGTGTGTGTGTGTGCGCACACAGGTATGACAGCAGGATAGAGCCCTGAGGTGTATCTGGGTATTTAACAGTATTCACACATATTTCTTTTATATTGAACATGGAACTGGATTTAGCAAATGCAATGACTATTAGCTGCTGCATTTTGAAAATGTAAGCACATCTTTCAACACGTAAAGGATTGTGACGATTATGCAAAAATAATTGCGATTATAGGCGATTATGTAATAATTGTGATAGGCCTATGAGACAATCAATGGGCTAGATATACAGTACCAGACAACCCGGCCTGGTCCTTTAACCCATTCAATTTCGGGAACGCATCTACAAACGTATGTTTATATATCAGCAATCTGGGAACCCATCGCTAAATGAAAAGGAAAAATAGCGCCCTCTGCTGTTTTCTACTATCTCACTTGGCTCTGGGAGGAAGTCGACGTAGCACACGTGCGCAAGGAAACCAGGGTTTTGGTCTGCCTTCAGCCTTTCACTTCCGATGGTGCGACTATGTTTTCATTCCCACTAACAATATTTCTACACGGAACACTAACACCACTTCTCCCAGATAACATGGATCGTTTTGGTTATAAGCCCACTTGTTTCTATGATGAAAGAGCAAGTTAAAATGTGAATATCTTTCCGTGGTTTTGTCTGCTCCGAGGACGCTATTGTTAAATTAGTTTCGGTTTGTTTCTAGTGGGGAAGGATCGGCAGACACGTAAATCCCGCCCACTACATTTGATTGGGTAAAGCGCGGCCTGCTTCCTGATCTGAAGGCACCCCCACTTGTAGGCCAGTGCGTACACGATATGACGAACCCCCCCGACAGATTCAAACGCAGAGCAGAATCTGTTCTTGAGATTAATATATCAATGGTTCTCAAACTTTTTCATGTCAAAGACCCCCAAAATTATATCTGGCCACAGTCCCCCATCTGAAAATATTGTTGTTCCAGTGACCCCCAGAAGCAAAAATTGTAGTCAAAATTGTGCCCTTTCAAAATATACATACTCATAGATTTGTACAAATTTGAACAATGTATCAAAAATAGCAGATCTACAAGCTCATAGGGCGGCACTCGGTGCCGCCCTATGAGCTTGTAGATCTGTTATTTTTGAATAGCCAAAGAAATCTAAAAATCACACAGATGCGTTCTCAGTCTTAATCGACTAATGCTGTGAGAACCTATATCGTCTATATTGTCTCTGTCGGGTGGAAACCTCATATGTCCAAAACTGTTACTTTTCAGCATTCAAATTCAAAAATAGCAAAAGTAGCAGATCTACACGTTTCGAGCTTGTCGATCTGCTACTTTTGATGATTTTGTGTGACGCCGTAGTATGACCAAGTAAGCCGATGCATTACGGAAACAAGACATGACTCAGTCATGTATACCAGCTTGCTTTCTTACGCAGCTCGTATGCAGAGGTGTAAAGTAACTAAGTACATTTACTCAAGTATTTTACTTACATTTTGTCCTATATATTACTCTGTGTCACGGCGATTTGAACCGACGGCAGGCTTGTATAGTACCCATAGAGGCGAGAGGCGTGTCTAGTACCATAGCTTGGGAGGACGAGACCGCCCGTTCGGAGTATGGTAAAGTATCCCCATCCATTGGCTTAAAAGACAGCCAATGATTGAAAACATGTCGCGAATATGTCGAACACATGGATGACTAGTAGGTCAGTCTCTTCTTAGACCAGCTTGCAAGCTGGTAAAACTCAAAAAAGTTACAACACGGAGATAAGAGGTTTCTGCCCGACAGCGACGATACATATAATCAACAGCGACGGTCAATAGCGGACTAATAGTCCGCGGTTTACCTTCCATATCTCCTCCTCGCTGAGCGAGGTGAGGCGGTCGCTCTTCAGCGCCTCCCTGAGGAGGCGGTAGGGCAGCTGCAGCGCCTCCTGCTGGCGGCTCTGCGTCAGCTCGGACAGGTGGTCGACCAGGAAGCGCACCACGGCCTCCTCCAGGGCGGGCAGGTGGAACAGGTCGGCCACGCGGTACATCTCCAGGTAATTCACACTGCTCAGCTCCTAGTGGTGGAGACAAAATAAAGTACATTGTATACTCCAGTACTGTACTTAAAGACCCCCGTAAACAGGAAGTACTCTAACCCAGTATGAGTAGGCCTATAAACAGCATTATGTATTACATTTTCGTCAGGTATAGCATGACACTGGACAAAAGATGGCGGTGCACTGTATAGCATCAGAAGACTGGTGTAGTTTGGAATTATGCCATCAGTGACTCACAGAAAAACTGCTCTCAGCAGGAATGCCCAAAAGGTATTGCATCACTGATGACATCACAATGCCTATGACATCACTCATATCACAATTGTTTATGACATTATCGGTGCCTATGTCATCATCAGTGATGTTATAAGATGATCTTGGTCAATAACATGCCACTGATTACATCACTGATGATGGCATAGATATTGTGACATTATCAGTGGGACAAAAATTGAAACACATATCCTATCAGTAGTATAGTAGGGTACCTTAGGGCTAGCATGCTAAGCTAAGATGCTAATATGCTAATAGCCTAAGGTACCCTACTATACTACTCCTATCCTATATCAAAATTGGCTAATGGGAGGGCCGGAAGCCTGTCATTATGACTCACACATAAACAAACAAGGGATCTCCATATATGGGCATAAAAGGGACAAGGACTGACAGATACCAGAGATCTCCATATATGGGCACAAAAGGGACAGGCGGGTACAACGGGTACTCTCAAAAAACCCTGTCACTATGACTCAGAAGGCCTGAACCTCTAGTTCTGTTAAATTACACTTGATATTAGGTTTGTGTCAAATGGCCGAAACCTTTCACATGTGGTCGTTGGAGCAGCTGTACAGAAGCTGGCTCAGGACCCTGTACAACAGAGATGTGAACATGTCAGAGGAGAAGAACAAGAGGGCTTTAAACTGTTTAGAACACTCCATGTGCCAGAGAGGCTGTGCTCCATGGATCAGCAAGACACGTGCTCACTGACCTGCTGCACTTCATACAGTAGCTTCCAGCAGTGGTGGGAAAAGTACTATCATTTTTTACTTAAGTAAAAGTATCAATACAGCATTGTAGAAATACTCTGTTACGTTAAGTAAAAGTCCGGAATTCAAAATTTACTTGAGTAAAAGTATAAAAGTATTGGTATCAAAATTTACTTAAAGTACCAAAAGTAGAAAGTACTCATTATGCATTATGTCCCATTTCACAAGTTTTCAAATGTATAAAAATCTACAAGCTCACACTGCGCATTGTGAGCTTGTAGATCTGCTATTTTCAAATGTCCGAAATGTATTTATGGCTGAAGTGGTTAATATATGCTTTGTAAAGATAACTAAAGTTTTCAAATAATTGTAGTGGAGTAAAAGTACAATATTTGCTTTTGAGATGTAGTGGAGTAGAAGTAAAAGTATAGAAAATTGGCGGTGTATTGCTAGCTAATCACAATGTGTGATTCACTTAAAAAAAAACATAAATGTGTTTTTTTTAAGTGCATAGTCCTATTTATAGGGCTATGCACATGTGTCATGTTTCACTAGCCAATCACAGTCCTGAAAAGACTGTGATTGGCCAATCACGGTGCAGGGTTAGGGGGGTACACTGGTGGCCAATCACAGCGCAGGATTGGGGGGTGCAAATATCCAAACCTCACATATAGGGGCGGTTTCACCGCCCAAAAATCACACCCAGTGTGAAGTGGGCGGTGTGGTCATCACAGTGGTCATCATAGTGATGGAAGCTCACTTCCAAAAAAGATGGATTTTTGGAAGTGCATAATCCTATTTATAGGTTATTAATGTCATCATGTGTCTCGCTAGCCAATCACAGTGCTGAATAGAGTCAGCCAATCACAGTACAGGAAAGTGGGCCAAGTGGGCCAATCACAGTGCAGGAAACTAATATTAATGAGGTGTCCCAACCCCACTTATAGGGGCGGCTACACCGCCCAAAAATACCTCAAAATGTTACTTAAGTACAGTACTTGAGTAAATGTACTTAGTTACTTTACACCACTGGCTGCCAGTAGAGTCAAGAGATCCTTGGACGTTGGCGTGGCAGGTTTCCTGTTGACCACACTGGGATCCTGGTTCTATTGCAGCAAATGCACAGCTGCGTGTTCAGCGCAGGATAAACCAGGATGCAATGAAGAAAAAGGCCATTTATTGTCTCCGCCAGGCCGAAAGGCATGGCGAGAGAGTATGTTTTACCCCCTGTCCGTCCGTCCGTCCGTCCGTCCGTCCGTGTGTGTGTGTGTGTGTGTGTGTGTGTGTGTGTGTGTGTGTGTGTGTGTGTCCGTGTGTCATTCTGTCATTTTGTGTACAGCTAATCTCTGGCACCGTTGGCTTGATCGCAGCGAAAATGTGCACACACACTCCCTGGATGCCAGAGCAGAACCTCTGCTCCAATTTTTTCACATGGGCCTTTTATAGCGCCACCAGGAGGCCGATTTGTGCAAAACACATTTTTGAACAGTACTCCTACAGATTTTGGCCAAAAATCCCCCAAATCGGTACACAGTATCTCTATAGTCATTAAAAGAAACGGCTCATTTCAGATTTTTCATATTCCATCCTGATTGGCAAAAATTGTCTTTCAAAGTTTGCAGGAGTACTCCGTTTCGAACAAAATGCCTCAAATCATGAACACAGCATGCAATTTCCGTGAAATTTTGCACACACATTCCCATTAGGCCGAGGAAGAAATGCCATTTGAAAATGTTCAAATCAGCCTCATGGTGGCGCTGTAACAGGCCGATTCGTGTTTTAACCTATAACTGCACCGATCAGTGTAAAACTTTGTATGCACACTCTCTAGAGGTCAAGGAAAAACCTTTGCCCTGCATTTTTCACATTTGCCTTTTATAGCGCCACCAGGAGGCAGACTTATGTAAAACAAATGTTTTTATATTACAGATTTTATCCAAATTTCACGCAAATCGGTAAACATGATCTCTATAGTCATGTGATCAAGACGGATCTGTTAGATTTTTCATATTCCATCCTGATTGGCTAACATTGACATGTAATGTTTGCAGGAGTGGCCCGTTTTGAACAAAATGCCGCAAATCATGAACGCAGCGTCCGATTGCGGTGAAACTTTGAATGCATATTTGCACTACGTTGAGGAACAAATGCCACCCTTTTAACATTGGCCTGTTATAGCGCCACCAGCAGGTCAAATTTAGCAAAACACATTTTTAGAACAAAATGCCTCAAATCATGCATGCAGTGTCCGATTGCCGTGCACGGCCTAGGAATAAATGGCACCCTTTTCACATTGGCCTATTATAGCGCCACCAGGAGGCCATAATAACCTACCTGACCTGGCGGAGACTTGTGCTTTTCTAGTTTCACCATCAAACCCACAGAACCACCTGGTCCTTGAGGAATTATTGTTTGTATATGAAATGGTTTCACGTGTATTGTTTGGTGAATAAGACGACATGAGTATAGTACCACTTCATTGCTTCCCTGGGGGAAATAAATGATCTAAATAAATAAATTATCTATTGACCTAATACTTTCACTCTGTCTATACTAATATACTTTTACTGCTCCTAGTATTGATGATTTCTTGTATGTCTTTATATGTCTTGATGAATTGAATAAATGGGACCACAATGGAAACAAAAGCGCTCTTTTTGTGTTATCCTTTTGCATTATTGTATAACTGCACCTCTGTATTCAATCAATCAATCAATCAATCAATCAATCGAGAACCTCTCTTCTGGAGAAACAAAAAGGCAAAACAATGTTTTTTCTGGACTTCATAGTCTTTGATCTTTTTTTTTCTTTGTCTAAAATTTGAACACTGCCCTTCAATCTAATTTTAATTTATAAAAGGCTTGATTTACATTAAAAAAATTACAGTACATTCATTTAGCATTTTCCGCAGAAATACTTGCAACACTGAAATACTTGCAACACTGGAAAATGCTGAGGGTCAATTTACACTCCCAGTTAAAATGGCACTCAGGATTCTGCAGGATTTGTTTTCTGAGTTCAACACGGTGACTGTCGGCAGCTTTTAACGTTTATAACCATTTATCTGTGGTGAATTCAACTTTCACATTGTTCAAAGTGTGGACAGAGAAGAACAGGGAGAGAGGAAGGTCTGTTGAAAACAGCAGTGGAACAACACTGCCATCTACTGGTGGGTGCTACCCTCCACCTCATACAAACACCTGCAACAGTTCTTAAAACTAATCGATTTAATCGAGAGAAAGAAAAATATATATATATACATTTTTAAATGTTTTTATATGTATATATATATATATATATATATATATATATATATATATATATAGACAGACAGACAGACAGACAGACAGACAGATAGACAGATAATTTAATTTAATTTAATAAAATAATCGAGTAATAAATTAACGCTATTTTGGACATGTCATTATAGGTGCAAAGTTTCCACAAAAAAAATAAAAAAATCCGTACGTAGACAATTTTTTTTAAATAGCTCTACAAGCTCACAAGGTGTTGCATTACTTTTGCAGGACATCAACAAGTATAAAATAACGCTTAAGCGGTTAAATTATTTGTTGATACATAAAATAGTACATTTAAATAATATTATATCTAATATTATTGGATTAAGTGACAAAGTAATGGATAAAACAATCATTAAGAAAATAGCTCTGCAATTTATTCTAACCAAGGCTTTCTTCAACTACACACACTACCCAAAATATTAACAACCAAACTGAATATATGGTGTAACAAAATGGAATAATACAGCATATACTCAGTTTGGCTGTCAACATTTTGTGGACAGGTTTGTGGATGAATGAAGAAGATGAATTCTTCCATTGATTCCAGTGGATCTACATAGTGACAGCTATTTCTTTGAATGAAAACACATAGCACTTTGATGCCACCAGGTGGCACACATGAGCATAGTCTACATCATTATGATGTAACTCTACTGTATATTACCATTATATTCATTTCCATATATTGTTTTAATGATATGGAAACTAATAACAGTTATTTTTCATCATTGCTATCATTGCTGTAGGCCTAAAGTTATTCAGCAATTGTATTCTTAATCCTCCTGTATATCATCTCTGTCGGGTGGAAACCTCATACGTCCAAAAACGAATAAAAAAATTGCAAAAGCAGCAGATCAACAAGCTCAAAATGCGTAGCTTCACGCCACATTTTGAGCTTGTATATCTGCTACTTTTATGCTTTTGTGTGACGCTGTAGTATGATCAAGTAGGGCATTAATTTACAACAAAACACAAAAAGTTAGAATATGGAGATAAGAGGTTTCTGCCCGACACCGATGATATCATTTTCTTTTTTAGCACAGACCCAATTATGGACATGCTATATTGATGATGCGTTTGTTATCTGGACAGGGACAGTGACTGACAAATGGCCACTTCTAACATCTTTTTGAATAGCTGTTAAGAACATTTGAATCTCACCATGTCAGTGCACTCTGTTCAAAATGTTTTACATTTAAAAGTGGATGACCAATTTGAGCACAGAGCTAGTAGAAAACCTACAGACCGCAATTATTTTACTTCATGCAGAAGAGTCATCATCCTACTTCCCTTAAGACCTGAGGCAGATTTCTGAAAAACCTGTGTTTCTATATCAGTGGTTCTCAAACTTTTTCATGTCAAGGAGCCCGAAAATGATATGTATTTGGCCGCCTCCCATCTCAACATATGTTGTTCCAGGGACCCCCCAGAAGTAAAGATATTAGTTTAAAATGTTCGCTTTAAAAATATATATATTCAAAGATTTACACACATTTTCTAAAATAGCAGATCTACAAGCTCATAGCGCGCCACTCAGTGCAGCGCTATGAGCTTGTAGATCTTCTATTTTTTTATAGCCAAAGTATAAAATAATGGTTTAAGTGGTTACACAAATGCGTTCCTGGTTTTAATGATTTTAGATGTTTTTTTTCTCCCATTGGCCAACTCAAACGTTTATAGAATCTGCAGTACAGATGACTCTTTCAGAGTACATTAAAAAGGTTCTAGAGATTTGTCCTCGTCAGCTTGGCTATCCTGATAAATGGATACAGCCTGCCTCCAATAGGTTTCATGACAGCTCTCAGAATGAATGTCTGGCTCCTAGGCAGAAGAGCACTATGGGTGAACAGCGCATAAACTGCTTGATCCAGTATACTCTCCTCTTAGGCGCCAGTTTGAACACATCATTAAGAAACACGGGTACATTTTAAGCTCTGATCCCTCTCTTGGTGAATGTTTTGCAGTTGCCCCTCGCATTGTCTACTGCTGAAGAACCCCCGACTTGAAAAATCTACTGATCAGATCACACCTACGACAGCCAAGCCCCTCCCACTTTTATAGCTTCACATATAAGTTCAACTCTTTTAATCACCCTGTTACTGGCAAACGCTTTAAAAGCAAAGGTGTTATTAGTTGCACTTCAACCAATGATCAAGTGTGCTTGTGTGGGTTGTCTTATGTAGGCAAAACTTTGAGTTCATTAATTTTGCTGAAGCTCAACGTTGCATTTCATCATTAATGTATATTGGTCAAGTCAAATCGCCCCCCCCCCCCCCAGAGGAGGAGATCAACACACTACTTTTGGAGCATTTTGGATCTCCACATTTGACACTGTTAAAAGGGGCCTAAATTAAGCTATTGATATCAGACCTTTCCTTTAATGTGTTATCAATCTGTGCTCTAGCCTATAAATGGTTTCTTTTTTGGCCTACGTTTCAGATTGGTAGTCTCCACATCACCTGCTTAAGTACAGACATATACACTATACAATCCTCCTGCCTGATGCAGGACATTGAGAGATTAGCAACAAACAAAGCAACATTGGAAGACATGTTCAGAATAAGCATATTACATTTTCTGAAAAAAATAAATAGACGGCTATGTATTGCGGCTCCAGGGAAATGTTCTTGGATAGTAAAGGTTTGTCTACCCCTGCAATGACTGTTGAGCCAATTTATGTCTAGGATTACGTGGCTTAATGTGCTCTGTCTGCAGCTTTCCTGCAGATAATTATAACAGTAGGGAACAGTGTTTTAGGTAGGCATGAAAATACATGCGGTGTTGTTGAGCCACATGTGTAAATATTATTTTTTTGTGCATTCTCCACGTGTGCACGAACGTGTGGTGATGGGGGAATGTGAGCACAGGGATGGATTAACACTAACATTATGTGTGTTTGTACTGTTTGTACAGTACTGTATGTCCTGTATGTATATCTGTACCTGTATCAGGTAGTGGGAACAGAGTATTTATACCTGTATCAGGTATTGAGAACAGAGTATTTGTATGAGATAGTGGAAACAGAGTATACCTGTATGGGGTAGTGGGAACAGAGTATTTATACCTGTATGAGGTAGCGGAAACAGAGTATTTATGCCTGTATCAGGTAGTGGGAACAGAGTATTTGTATGAGGTAGTAGAAACGGAGTATACCTGTGTGAGGTAGTGGGAACAGAGTATTTATACCTGTATGAGGCAGTGGAAACAGAGTATTTATACCTGTAGTAGTGGGAACAGAGTATTTGTACCTGTATGAGGTAGTGGGAACAGAGTATTTGTAGCTGTATCAGTAGTGGGAACAGAGTATTTGTACCTGTATGAGGTAGTAGGATCAGAGTATTTGTACCTGTATGAGGTAGTGGGAACCGAGTATTTGTACCTGTATGAGGTAGTAGGATCAGAGTATTTGTACCTGTATGAGGTAGTAGGATCAGAGTATTTGTACCTGTATGAGGTAGTGGGATCAGAGTATTTGTACCTGTATGAGGTAGTAGGATCAGAGTATTTGTACCTGTATGAGGTAGTGGGAACAGAGGCTGAGCAGCTCCAGCAGCTGAAGGTGACTTCCTGCAGACAACACGTCCTGCACCACCCCAGGCTCCAACACAATCTGACACAGACCAGAGAGGAGAGAGATTATCATCACAAAGTACATAATACTTGAGTACTGGTTCTCTGAGTACTGGTACTCAAGTACATAATTTTTGGGTTAGCTGCACTTTACCTGAGTATTTGTACGTTTGGATACTTCACTTGACTTTCATTCACTCAACATTTCAAAGACAAATATTTAACTTTTGACTTTTCTTTGTACTTGGAGCCCTATTTCAACTCGCAGTGTGTGTGTGTGTGTGTGTGTGTGTGTGTGTGTGTGTGTGTGTGTGTGTGTGTGTGTGTGTGTGTGTGAGAGAGAGAGCGCGAGATTTGCAGGGGGAAAACATAAGAAGTTGACATATGGACATAGGAGGTTTCTGCCCAACGGCAATAATATGCCTCTGAGCTTATCCATTCTTTTTTTGTTTTATCAACACTGACATGTTTTTCTGAGTCATTGCAGAACAATGACGTCATGTGTCTACGCTGCTGGAAAGGAAAAGATAAGGGACATTGTAGCCTAGTTTATTTTAACATGTCCAAATGTTATTAGGCAGACATATCTGTTTTTTTTCCTACTGCTTCATAAACTGTGTTCAGGCTAAGAGATGATAAAACAGTTGAAAACCTTTGTAATTTGATCAGGAATAAATTGATTACTGCTACAAAGCAACTAATATCATTGATAATAGCAGTGATTGCCGCTACAGAGCAACAGCTACAGAGCTGCAGAAGCAGGGGAAATGCAGACTTTGTCACATGTGATGTCACATGGCTGAAGGCTCAATGTCAGGCATGCATGGCAACGCTTTATGTTTTGTGTGACGTGACGTCACACCAGAGCTGAGGTCACCCTATAGAACAATGGTTCTATAGGGTGACCTCAACCTAAAAAATTCAAGGTCTCTCCTTAACTCTGACACTATACAAATGGAACCAAATGGACCCGTTAGGGTCCATTTGGTTCTATTTGTATACGGTCAGAGTTACAGACTTGCAAGGGTCAATTTAGACCCCCCTAAAGGAACCCAGAGAGTCCATAGAATCCACTTTGAGAACCACTGCTATAGAATATGCTGCAGAGTGCTCACATAGCACATTATGACGTCACACCAGAGCTGAGGTCACCCTATAGAAGCTGCTGCAGGGTGCTCACATAACACATTATTGTTGAGACGGGGAGAGAGAGAGAGAGAGAGATGTTGCGATGCACAGTGACCAAGAAGACAGGAGGACCAGAGGGAGTTGCTGTGGCAGTGGGGTACAAGGTGTACTCGTTTGGACGGTCCCACACGGGTAACATCAATCAGATGAAGGTGCACATATTCAACACAGTGTCTTTTCTCTGGATACTGTTGCCCCCCGTGACGAATGAAAGAGGAAACCACGCGTTTCAGGTTCCCTCCTGGCGCGTTTACCACACGGCTGTGCTGATACGAGGCGTCATCTACGTCTGGGGGGGAGTTCAATTCACATACTTCTGCAAAAATGTGCTTTATGCGTTCTACGTTAACACCCACAGATGGTTCAAGCCCAAGGTTTCTGGGACTGTTCCAGAGAGGAGATACAGCCACTCGGCCTGTGTGGTGGGGAAGGTGATGTACATCCATGGAGGGATCACCCAGACTGGAGGGATTAACGACATTTACAAGTTGCACACCCCCACAATGGTCTGGTCTTTAATCAGCACCACAGGCACCCAGGCACCCGTTTCAGAATGTCACTCTGCCACCATCATTGGAACAAAGATGTTTGTATTTGGGGGAGGGATGCAGTGGATCCACAAGAACAACATCAGGGTGTTTGACACCGAGACCGACTGCTGGCTGAGCACGCCTTCTTCCCCGCTCCTAAGGAGTCACGCAAGTCATTCAGCCTTTGCCTACAACGGAGAGCTGTACATATTCGGTGCCTATGACGATAACCAGCAGTTCAACGATCTGTGGAAATTCAATCCAGAGACCCTTTACTGGAAGAAGGTTGATCCCAAAGCGAAAGGCCCATATCGGAGGTTTTGGATGTGCTGTGGCATGGAGGGAGATCGTGTGATCTTCTTTCAAGGAGACACATTCACATCTGCCGATGACCTGTACATCTTAGACTTTAGACCTAGTCTGAAGACGTTATGCAAGCCAGCGGTTATTCAGCACGGTGTGGAGCAGTCGGAGCTCCCACACAACCTCAAGTGGGAGCTGGCAGCCATGACTAGACGTAACCACTTTCTTGAACCCTAGCATCTCTTCTGTGAGGGACACTAGCTGAAAAGAGCTGATCTACAAGCTTGTAGATCGGTTATTCTCGGCAAACAGAGGGGGAAAAAACTGCAGACTAAGTACAGGTCAACTTGCAACTTGCATTTTGCACAGCAATGACGTCATGTATCTACGCTGTTTACGCGGAAAAAGGAGCAGAGGTTCGACAAGGTCATTGCGAGTAAGTGTCAAGTCTTTGCACTCAAGTCCAGAGTCAAGACTGACAAGTCCCAAGTCATGTCGAAGTCCTAAACTTTTTGTTTCGAGTCTACAACAAGCAATAACTTTTTGTTTTGAGAAGCCATAATGCCATTTCAATTCATAATAATAATATTATGTAAAATTGTACTTCTATTTGTTTTTGTTTACTTTTGTACTTAATTTTTATTCCACTTTCAGCAACTAATACAATTATATCATCCAATTTTTACAACTGTTTGTTTGTTTTGTTTTTCAGTTTCCTTCAGCTGTATCTATTTTGGTATGTTTTTTTTTCTGTGCAACCAAGCCTGGAATTTCGTCATTTTAGGGGCACTGCAGTGAAATAAATAAATCATGGTAATTACAATCTGATCCATGATCAGCCCTGCACCAATCAAAGTCACTGGATTGGTTTAAAGATGGGGACTCAGGGAGTTAAGAATTCAGAATCTCAACAAAAGACACATTATGTACTTCCTTGAAGTACTCAACCACACAGGTTCAGAGCGCTCTGTTATATTTGTATGCCGACTAATTCACTTCTGGTGTCTCTTTGTGTTTTTGTATTTCGTCGCGGTCGAACGGAAACATTGTATGTCCAATAAAACGTTACTTTTTATCATTTAAGAAAATAAAATAGTGAAAATCTACATGCTCACAACGCGTCGTGTAAATCGGCTATTTTAACTACTTCTGTGCGACACGCTTGAAGTAGGGCATTAATTTAAATAAATAAATAAAAAGTTGAAACATTGAGATACAAGGTTTCTGCTCGACAGCAACGATTTGTATGCCGTGCAGCACTTTGGTCAACCTTGGTGGTTTGTAAATGTGCTTTACAAATAAAATTGACTTGACTTGACTGTCGGTTTATGTAACACACGGATGCTTCATTCCTTTGTGTGTGTGTGTGTGTGTGTGTGTGTGTGTGTGTGTGTGTGTGTGTGTGTGTGTGTGTGTACAAAGCATGCGCTCTCGTGGGCACGGACATTACAAAATGAGCGGTCAATAATATTAACCAGACACACATATAGAGCTAACCCTAAATGTATACTAGTGGACTCCTAATGTGGCGTCTATTCCAATGTGTTACACATGTATTTCTACACATGTATTTAAAAAAAAAATATCTGCATTAATTAAATCAGTGTTGTACCTATTCTGAAGAAAACCTGGAGACTGGCAAGTCAGCCACGGTATACCAGACGAATCTACCATTGCAAAAAAAAAAGTGCCTTCTGCAGATTTGGTCTGGCACCGCTCAATTGTGATTGGATTTCACTCCCTCCGGAGTAGTGAGGGACCAATCAGGGCCCAGTATGCAAATATGGGGCAGGTTTATCACCAGAGGCATTTTTTTTAAATTCGCCCCTTGGAAATGCAGGTTCCACACAGAGATTCCAGACTAATATCTACGCAGTGATATTAGTCTGGCCATGCCAGGCTAGTATCAATGCAGCATTGTCAAAGACTATTTTGTGTTTGGGATTTTAATAGTTGGGTCTTATCATGACAGTCAGTGCTTTCATCACACATTATAATATATGTGTTTTTTTTAATACTGTACATACATTTTTTAAATCAAAGATTTGACACGGACACGAAAATGTCTCGCCACAAACACATTAATCCACGTACGGTCGGAACACACAAGCCCTGCTCATACGATGAAGCACTGTATACACAAGGCTATGGCTTGTGTATCCCTGTGGCGGTTGTGCCTGCTAAACCCGTTGGCCTGTGGGCATGTGACTGGCGGATTTTTAGTAGGTTATTATTTACAGTGCGGAGATAAGCATATTGCCCCTGGTCTCCCAACTCCTATCATCTCCACTGGGCAGACAGGAACAACACAACATCAGCAGTGTGGTGGTGGTGGTGGTGACTGAGCTGGCCCGCTGCTGACCTACTTCTACAGTCTGACCGACGCCCCCACTCCGCTCGTTCTCCACCGTGGAAATACAATTAGGAGAAACGGCGCCACAGGCTGCCAAGCCACAAGGATGCTCATTAGACGCAGGGGTTCCTGGCACACAAGGTCAGGCTCGGGCTAGAAGTCACTGCACAATCAATTAAAGCGGGTGATCCGCTTAATCGTGAGGTTTGAGAGACGCTGTTGTTGTTTTTTTTGTCCTGAGGCCATTGATACCTCGCCCACACTGCTCACGCTGATGTCACATTCTTCTCCTCCTTTTTAGACACCTTTTGTTGATATTCTGAATTTTTAACTCTGTATTAAAACCCATTAAGACCTGGAACGCATCTGTGTCATTTTTTTATTTGAGATAAAAAGCATTATTTTACACTTTGGCTATTCAAAAATAGCAGATATACAAGCTATACAAGCTTGTAGATCTGCTATTTTTGAAAAATCGTGACAATGTGAGCAAATCTTTGAATATATATATTCTTTCAAAGCAAACATTTGTAACTCAAATCTTTGCTTCTGGGGGGTCCCTGGAACAAAATATTTTGAGATGGGGTCGGCGGCCAAATACATATCATTTTGGGGGTCCTTGACATGAAAAAGTTTGAGAACCACTGATATAGAAACATACGTTTTTGGGCGGTGTAGCCGCCCCTATAAGTGGGGTTGGGACACCTCATTAGTACACCCTTCGCTGTACTGTGATTGGCTCATAATTAGTACACCCCTAGCATTAGTACACCCCTAGCTGTACTGTGATTGGCTGACTCTATTGGCTGACTCTATTCAGCACTGTGATTGGCTAGCGAGACACATGATGAAATTAATAACCTATAATAGGACTATGCAAACCTTTTTTTTTAAGTGAGCTTCCATCACTGTGATGACCACACCGCCCACTTCACACTGGGTGTGATTTTTGGGCGGTGAAACCGCCCCTATATGTGAGGTTTGGATATTTGCACACCAAATCCTGCGCTGTGATTGGCCACAAATGTCCCCCCCTAAACCTGCACCGTGATTGGCCAATCACAGTCTATTCAGGACTGTGATTGGCTAGGGAAACATGACACATGTGCATAGCCCTATAAATAGGACCATTACTTAAAAAAGAACATACATTTGTTTTTTTTAAGTTATGGTTTCTTCCATGGTTTCTTCCATCACTTCTTCCATCACTACTTCCATCACTTCTTCCATCACTGTGATGACCACTTCACACTGGGTGTGATTTTTAGAATACTGTTGGGATTTAGAAGACATTTGTAGAATCAGCTTCAGGTCTTAATGGGTTAAGAAAATAAAGTAAAGATCATTAAGATCCTTGTTTTATTGTATGGCATTTGGCCTCTGTGCCCTCACAAAAAGTGGGCTTGCCCCTAATATGCTGAAATGGCATACTCTACACAGGAGCCTAACTGGTCTCCTCTCTCTGGCCTCATCCAGCAAGAGTGAATTGAAGCTCCTCTCCTCCATGCACCTGTTCTGTTATTTATCCCTTTAATCGTCTGTCTCCATTTTTGCTGTGGCCAAGAGCCGGGCCACAAGCGACAGCAAGGAGGAAGGTAGGTACTCGTTTGCTCTCACGTGCTGCAGCGTTTTGTGTCCTGTTGCTTTTGCAGGGCTTAAGTGGTTAATTCATAATATACTTTTTACCGTCCTAGAAATGTAGTGGAGTCAAAAAGTACAATATTTGTCCTTGAAACGTAGTGGAGTGAAAGTCATACAGTAAGTATCCAAAAAATACAAATACTCAGGTAAAGTACAGATACTCAAAACATGTACTTTTAAATATACTTTGTTAACTGTCCACCGCTGATAATATGTAGAATATAGTATAATACAGAAAATACATTAGGGCAAGTAGATTTATACAGTGTTGCGTGCCATAGTACGTAGTCACGTGCCAAAAAATTGCTGATCTACTGGACAAGTGCTTGGCGATACGAGCTTGTCCAGGAGGGAGATCGTCTAATTTTGTAGATTGGCTAATTGCGGAATGAGACTACAGCACGCCACAACATATTGTCTGTCGGGTGGAAACCTCATACACTATGTCCAAAACTGTGACTTTTCAGGATTCAAATTTAAATACATCAAAAGTAGCAGATCTCTCCGGTGTCCATGCTGAGCTCTGCACTTCCGGGTGGTACTATCACACACATTAGTAGTCAGGTGATAAAAAGCTCTCTCAGAATCTGGCGCCAATTTAGAAAACATTTTGGTTTTAAAAACATGTGTGGCCATATGCCTCTGACTAACAATCATCTTTTTCCTCCCTCCCGGACGGACACAGCTTTTAAGACATGGCACTCCAATGGCTTGATATTGTTTTGTGATTTATTCTTAGATGGTACATTTGCCTCTTTTGAAACCCTTCAACAGGACCATGAGTTACCAAAATCTAACTTTTTTAGATACCTCCAAGTACGTAGTTTTGCTAGGGAACATTTTCCATTTCCAACTATGCCAGATAAGAGTATACTAGACACCATACTAGACTGGGACCCCATACACCAAAGGAAGCATATCTAATATATATAAGGCTAAACAGGAGATTAGACCGCCTCTCTTGGACAGAACAAAACTAGCCTGGGAACAGGACCTAGGTATTGAGCTGGAGGAGGATACCTGGGAGCGCTCTTTGAGACGCATTAATACCACCTCCTTGTGTCTCAGATACTGCTTGATCCAATTTAAAATACTCCATCGTTTGCATTTCTAGAGAGAAAAACTGTCCAAAATGTATCCTGATATTGATTTTACCTGTATAAGATGTAATCTGGAGCCAGCAACTGTTGGTCATATGTTTTGGGGATGCACATCCTTGACTCAGTTTTGGAATAATATTTGTAATGCCTTTTCATCCATTTGTCATATAACAATTGAGCCCAACCCAATAACTGCTATATTTGGAGTTCCCAATGATGATGTACCAATTACCTCTCCTCAAGCCAACTTCATAGCATTCTCCTCACTTATAGCCCGGAGGCTTATTCTCCGCAATTGGAAATCAGATAAACCACCAACGTTCACGAATTGGGTCAGGGATGTGCTGTCCTTTATACCTTTAGAAAAGCTCAGATACAACAGATAGAAGTCTCGCCAAAAATGTATAAAGGCCTGGTCCCCTTTTATTGAATTCACCCTTTCTCTATCTTTTCCTACAACTACTGGAAGTGATACTGTATTTTGACTGAATAAGTGTTTTTCCTATCATGACGTATGTCCTTTTGTTTTCATTATTGTTCCTGTTTACTGTGATTTCTAGAAATATTCGTCACTCTTCTTCTGACTGAACTTGGATGTGTGGTAGCCCCTATTTGCCAAATCAATTACACCATTGTCTGGTCTGGATGCACTAAAACCCCCTTAAGCTTATTAAGGCTTTTTCATTTTGATTTTTAATTTCATTTATTTTTTGTCTATTTTATTTTCAATTCCTGCTTCAAATTATTTACTGCTCCCGTATTGTATTTATTTTCTCCCATTTATAAATGTTGTTTTATTGTTGTAATTGTATTTTCTGTGAGGGAACCGGGGAGGGTGGGGTATTTGTGGGGTTGTATGTCTCAATAATTGAAAATCCTATAAATAAAGTTGTAAAAAAAAAAAAAAATAGCAGATCTACAAGCTCAAAACGCTTTGCGTCGTGCCGCGTTTCAAGCTTGCGGATCTGCTTCCTTTATTTGACACTGTAGTATGATCAATTTACGAAAAAAAACAAAACACAAAAAGTTAGAATACGGACATAAGAGGTTTCTGCCCAACAGCGACGATGTGAATCAAGCCTGAGTTTGACAGTGTGTGTGTGTGTGTGTGTGTGTGTGTGTGTGTGTGTGTGTGTGTGTGTGTGTGTGTGTGTGTGTGTGTGTAGGTGTATGGCTCACCTGTCCGGTGTAGGCAAAGTCTAGAGCGTGCTTCAGTCCCACACTGGTCACTCCCTGCAGGGTCACTTCATCAGCCTCACTCTCCACCATGCACAGGCTGAACATGGCCTGGAGACAGGCACACACAGAGGAGCAGAGCATGCTGGTCAAAATAATGGACAATACCGTGATTCTCAACCTTAGGAATTTCAGGGACCCCCAGTTCGATATTCATTATACCATTCTTTATCTGTGGGATCCCCAATCTATACTGTAAAAATCCTTAGAATGCAACTTTGCCGATTTTGCACCCAAAACCTATTCTAATGAAGTTGAGACATAATAAACATGTTGGAGTGTGTTTTTTTTCCCCCTGTGTTTTGATATTTTGATGATGATGATTTTGGCGACTGTGACATCAACGTACATGAATGTCAGTTTTTCATGGACGACGTTTCCTCCAGCTGACGTCAATCACCTTGTTAAGACCGTCAAACACCTAGTCAGACTGTACCAAGTGGTCAGGGAAGAGAGAGGGGTGTAGCTGGAGTTTTTGGACCCGTAATACACTCTCAGAGTTACAGTTACAGACCCATAACGGTCCCTTTGGACCCCTGGTGGTCCCGGGAACCCAACGTTGAGAACCAGTGTTTGAAGCACATATCATATTGTCAACATTCCGCAGAAAGGAGAAACCCTGGCCTGTATCTCTCTCATTTTACCACTTTTGCAGTAAATTACACCTAACATTGTTCTTGGATCCTTTTTATACCCCGCAAGAAGATCATGGTTTCACCTGTGTGTGTGTGTGTGTGTGTGTGTATGTGTATGTGTATGTGTATGTGTATGTGTGTGTGTGTGTGTGTGCTCCACCAAGCTTAATATCCTACTATATCATATTCTGTTGCTGACAGCAGCATGAAATCATGAAAACAATGTCTTGCTTTTTGCTTCTGTCCGCTCTTTACTCCTATCCCTAGTAACTGGATCTGAATGTTTTTTTTTTTCTTTCTGTCTGTGCCATGCAGGCCTCTCCTTATTAGACACTAGACCTGTGCCTGTCGGGCACTGGCCTACTCGGGAACCATGCAAGTTGGGAACGATGCAAATAGGGAATGCATAACCCACCCTGTTATGCAATACCCATTATACCCATTGTCAGAGGACCCATTATATTTATAACCGTCCGTCCGTGTCCCTTGTGTGTCCATAAATCTCTGTATATGTCTGTCTGCCTGTGTCCCTTTTATGATTGTGCACATATGGAGATCTCTACATCTGTCTGTCCATGTCCCTTTTATGGCCATATGTCGAGATCCCTGATGTTATCAGTATATATGGGCATGCCCATATATGGGCATATCGGGGCGATCTGCGGTTCTGGAAAGCCCTTGAGCAGTAAAGTAAAAGTACCTCAAAATCGTAAGTACAGCACTTGAGTACATGTACTTAAGTTACTTTACACCACTGGTCAATAGCAATCACCATCTCTGAACCAGACACTCGTCTCATGTGGAGCACATAATCACTGTTACACAGAGGAGCACTTGTACTTTTGCTGCTGCGACGCAGTCAACCCTCTGCCTGCACAAAACGCTACCGACAACCATTTAAATCCCTGAAGAAGACCATTCCACGTCAAAACGTTGGTTATTGTAGTGACCATGTATCCTTTTGTTAAAAAACACGTTTTGGCCCATTTGTGTGAGCCACTCTTGGGCAGACTGAAATAATAGACGCTTGTTGCAGATTGAAGTGCCACCAGATCAGTGCCGCCGTTTCCAAAGCCACACTGCATGGCTGGTCTCCCTACCGTCCTATACATCTTCCCTCTCACTCAAGGCTGTCACCATTACAAATTTAAATTGATGATTAATTGTCACTCAAATAATTGCGATTAACGATTTTAATTGTGTGTCTGGCGTTGAACATTGGAACATGTGAAGCCTTTTAGGCTTCCTAATGAAACATTTCACATGTGGCAGATTTGATAAACTGAAATATACAACGAAATTATTGACATATTTGATCATTTAAAAAAAAGCAGAAATAGCTGTTTTTTATATTTGAAAATGTGTGAAAATCTTTCAACATGGAAACGATTATGCAAAAATAATTGTGATTATCTCAAATAATTGCGATCAGACGATTATGTAATAGTTGTGACAGGCCTACTCTCACTGGTACCCTTCAAATCACTCCTATCACTTTCCTCCATCCATTCCACCGTGCCTGCACTCTCTTCCACACTCACTCACACCATTATGAGAGGACAGGTCAAGTGCAACGTGGCAGCTGTACTACAACATCCTTTGGAAGGACTGCATTAAAAAAAGGTATACTATTCCATGAGGGAGACACAAGCAGGGTTCTTAATGCAGTATTTTGTGCTATACAGTATATCCAGCTTTGATTTAACATGTAAATGCCTTGTAAAGGCCTCTAAGTCACTCCAATCAGGCAAGCTTTTTTTTTTTAAAGGGGGGATTCTGCATTCACACTGGCAGCTACAAAGCGTCAGGCTATACCAGTGACATGAAGATACAAAGCAACGCTTGACGTTTGTAGCTGCTACAAAATATCTACAAAGCTACAGTTGAGCTGGCTTCAACGGCAGCTACAAAGCTACAAAATGACCAAGTGCTGTTCAACCATTTCCGCTCACCTTCTCTCTTCTTACAATTCCTCTTTGTAATGGGGGGTGGGGGGTGGGGGGGGCACTAATTATTTCTGTCCGTCAGTTCCGTGTTCTTTTGAACCCCAGCCTTTATGTATTTTCCTTTACATGTTTCTCGCTCGTCTGCTTGACGTCAGCGAGCGTTGTTGATCAACACTTGAACGGCGACTCGGAGACATGCTTTGTGTTCTTTTGTGGGTCTGCCGGTGTGAGAGCGTCAGCATTAGTCACAGCCTGGGTTCCTCTAGTACATTACATTCCCTCTGGGAGGAACTATTATGCAATGGTGGAAAGTAACTAAGTACATTTACTCAAGTACTGCACTTCAGTAAAATGTTGAGGTATTTTTTACTTTACTGGAGTATTTCCAATTTGTAGTACTTTTACTTCTACTCCACTACATCTCAGTGGCAATTATTATACTTTTACTCCACTACAATTATTTGACAATTTTAGTTACTAGTTACTTTATAGATTTGGATTATTAAAAAAAAGGATACATTAACCACTTCAGCTCTGTCAGTCCGGCCATTTGAAAATAGCCGATCTACAAGCTCGCAATGCGTCGCACTGCTATTTTCAACTTATGCCAATACTTTTGTACTTTCACTCAAGTAAATTTTTTATTCCGGACTTTTACTCGTATTTCTACGTTGCAGTATTGATACTTTTACTTAAGTAAAAAAAAATTAGTACTTTTTTCAAACACTGCTATTATGTGTCTCATCTGTTTAAGACAGTAGGTAGCTGATATATTGCACTTTTAACTGCTTGTTTGAGAAGAGAATGTACTACACTTATTGTAAGTCGCTTTGGATAAAAGCGTCTGCTAAATGACTGTAATGTAATGTAATGTAATGTAATGTAATGCGTTATGACTTATGAGCACAGGTCAGGTCAAGTGCAACGCTGCAGCTCTTACATACTGCAGCATCCTGTGGAGGAAGCACTGCAGTGTGCATGACTGTTATTATGGGTGGCCTGCTGAGCTCTACTGTGTGTCCCAGTCAGAGAGAGAGAGAGAGAGAGAGAGAGAGAGAGAGAGAGAGAGAGAGAGAGAGAGGAGCCATCCGTCACCTCCGCTAGTCCCCTCAGCACCTCTGCCAAGGTCAGCACCACAACCCTGATGCAGCCCTGCTTGAGGCCAGAGGCTTAGCAGTGTGCACCCATTCCCCCCCCCACACACACACACACACAGTACAGTATGCACATACAAACACATCTTTATGTATTACACGCACGCACGCACACGCACACACGCAAGCAGTCACGCACGCACGCACGCACGTTTGTATTACTATACTTTAGGGCTGATAAATTAATATTCGAATTTCAAATATTCCACGAATATGGGGAAAATATGCATGTGTGTGTTTTTTTGTTTTATGTTCACAGAGGAAGATTGTGACAAAGAGAGAATTTTTACTTGTATCTTTGTGTGTGCGTGTGCGACATATTAGACATAGATTAGACATAGTCATGCCTGAATTATGCTTTGTTGCGCTAAAATAGCCGATATACAAGCTCACACAGGCTTTAGGCTTACGGTTAAAAGTGGCAAACAAAAACCCTGTAAAAATGGCATTCATAAAAGCGCTGTACCCCTGATGTCCTCACATGTATAGTAGGGATGGTAACTTTCCTCAGAAATTATATTTGAATATTGGTCTTAAAAATTGGCAGATATTCGAATATATTCGAATATTATTATTATTATTATTATAAAAAAACTATAATATATATATATATATTTTTTTTATGTTTATTTGACAGGGACAATACAAAAAACAATGTATCAAGTTATAAAAACAAACAAAACATATGTTTTACTGGATCCGAGCACTTGATACATTGTTTTTTTGTATTGTCTCTGTCAAATAAACATAAAAAAAATATATATATATATATTATAGTTTTTTTATAATAATAATAATAATAATAATATTCGAATATATTCGAATATCTGCCAATTTTTAAGACCAATATTCAAATATAATTTCTGAGGAAAGTTACCATCCCTACTATACATGTGAGGACATCAGGGGTACAGCGCTTTTATGAATGCCATTTTTACAGGGTTTTTGTTTGCCACTTTTAACCGTAAGCCTAAAGCCTGTGTGAGCTTGTATATCGGCTATTTTAGCGCAACAAAGCATAATTCAGGCATGACTATGTCTAATCTATGTCTAATATGTCGCACACGCACACACAAAGATACAAGTAAAAATTCTCTCTTTGTCACAATCTTCCTCTGTGTCATTGTCTTTCTGTCACACACACACACGGACGCACACACGCACACGCACATGCACGCACACGCACACGCACACGCACACGCACACGCACACGCACACGCACACGCATGCACGTAGCACACCCCAGGTTGCGCCACTGGCCTGTCTGCCTGTGCTCAGTCAAGCGGTGGATTTTTAATTAGCACAGCTGTGAATCAACAAAGCCCAGTTGAAAAGGCGAAACAGACAGGGCCTTGGTTAACGCTCACACAGCCCCTAAAGTCAACCCTCCCTGCCTCGTATATTATCCTCACAGCAAAGACTGCAAGCCTGCTTAAAGTCCATGTGCATGCATCAGAGAATCTTGATGAGGTTGGGAGGAGAGAAAAAAGACTGGGATGTGGAAGAGGCGGGACGTTGTTGCTCGCAGCACTGCCATCGTGCCCCAGTGTCTGGGGAGGAAGGGACTAACCTGCACACTACTCCTCAGGGTTATTATAATAGTTAACTAAAACTTGCTCAAACTATACATGAAAAAAAATCACATTTTAGTTAAAGGAAGGGTAAGTGATGTTTTTTTGTTAAAATAAGTGTTAAATACAGTAGCTCTATATTCTGATAATACTCATTGATATAGAGTTTTTGTTCAGTAACAGGAGTCGCCCCATCTCTCTTGTTCTTTAGAAAACAGAAAATGCATTTTCAGGTCGGGATACCTATTTTGTCCAATCACGAGAGAGAACTTGCACAGAATACAGATTAAACAAGTGAAATTGGAAGTGATGGCACTAAGAAATGAGCAGACAAAATTCGAACTGGAACATTATAAAATTGAAGCTGATAAATGGGTACTAGAGATGCGCGGATCACGGTTTTAGGGGTCAATCAAATATAATTATTAATTAGTATTGGATAAACCGTGGGTGAAATAATGCAGGAATTAAATTAATGATATCAATCTATAGGCCTATTATAGCTTTTAAAAAGCACAAAATCTCGCCGTGTGTGCGTTTGTAGTATTTTAAAATTACGTCATTTTACATCAGGCACAAATCAGCCACCTACTGCACATCGCTAACAACAGTGTACCGCATGCAGCCGGTGTTGCCAGATCTTGCGAGAGAAATAAGCAGCTAGTTCTATGAAAACAAGCCCAAAACAAGCGCCAAACAAGGCCAAAAGTCGCTTATAAAAAGCAGACATGGCAACAAAGTGAAAGCAGAGTAAAGTGAATGAAGCTCCGTCTTATTGTTACCATGGATATGGATTGTATACAGTCACTACATCGCGACAGACAGTGGTGAGTAACATTGTTTATAAGAAAACTAACGTCAGGAAAATAATAATAATTTGATGCGGTTGGTGCAGATCTAGAAATAGGATGGTACAATTAATGAGGTTGGATGGCGGGTGGATAATGAACATGTATACGCGGATTTGGGTGACGAATAATCCCATCCGCGCATCTCTAATGGGTAATCTCTCCTGATTGGCTGGAAATGTTCCAAACAACCTGAGAATGTATTTTGTGTTTATTAAAGAGCTGGAGAGACGGGTAGACCTGAACAAACCCTCTATAGCAATGATTACTATCAGAATATAGAGCTTTAACCTTTTGACAAAAAACGTTTTGTTTTAACCAAAAACTATCACTTCATAAAAATACAAACGACACTTTACAAAAGAAGAACGACGACTAACTGAAAATACATTGTGTGTTTACAAAACTAAAACAAACTAAAAGCATAGATAAAAATGATATGTCTTTAATCTCGCCCCTGACTACCCCATATTAGAAAACTAACACTAAAACGAATACAAACTAAACTAAACTAAAACTAAGCATTTTCCACAAAAAAAATCTAAACTTAACTAACAAAGTAAAAATTAAAAATAATAATAATTAAAGAGAAATCTAAACTCTAATAACCTTGGCTGGTATCACTGCCATGCACCAGTCTCTGGGGAAGGGACTTGCACATTATACTCATGTGACTAGAGAACACATTACAGCTAAGAAGCAAGCTAATGCTACTAACCCTGAGGCGTGTTCTTCTCAAAGGCAACTCTGTGTGTGTGTGTGTGTGTGTGTGTGTGTGTGTGTGTGTGTGTGTGTGTGTGTGTGTGTGTGTGTGTGTGTGTGTGTGTGTGTGTGTGTGTGTGTGTGTGTGTGTGTGTGTGTGTGAGACGGGGGGGGGGGGATTATCAGCCTGGAGTTGAGCTTGGAATGAGTATCAAAAATCCTCTCATTATGCTACCAGCCAGTGGACACAAATTGCAATCTATACTATGTTCTACGCACGGCTTTGTTTCCCAAACATTGGACTCAGGACCCATTTTGGGGGCACAGACACATTTTTTATGGGTTGCGAGTAGATATCCTTTTTTTTTTATTCTACGCTTTGTTAAAAAAAACATATATATATATTTCAAAAGATTTATATATATATATATTTCAAAAATATGTATAAAATATTTTTTTTATATTTTTTTCAAAATCATTTCAGATTAAAGAATAAATACATCTAAAATAACAGCTTGTGAGCTTGTTTAGAGCTTAAATAGGGCTTAAAGCTGTACTATGTAACTTTCCTCTTCTGCCCCGGATTTGAACCCGGTTTCCTGTGCACGTGCTGAAATGTTTTACCATTGAGCTAATAGAGCTTATAGTGGCAGAAAGCCAATTGGAGAGATCCTGTGTAGAAGAGAAACCTATGCGGGGGTGAGACCCAATGTAAAGTTAGAGCAGTGTATATCAACCCTGGCAAACGTCCCAATTTTGGGCCGGGGCTACTGCTGAGGTGTGCCGCGCCGTTTTTTTTTTTAAACAATAATAATAATCAGGCATGCAAACAGCCCCGAGGTGAAAAGGGTGACAACATGCTGTTTTTTTTCGGGTCAGGTGTCACACTATTGCCCTATTTGGATTCAAAACGGCTAGTGGAAGCTGAAAAGCTACAAGTTTGCATGTCTGAATAATGCAAAAACAGAAATATTTGTTTACATTTGCTTTTTTTCTCCCCCATATATTTTCATGATAAAAAAGTGCGTATCATATCGAAATCGTATCGAAGTTGTGTGCCCAATATCGTATCGTATCGTTTCGTGAAATGTGAAAATCGGCACACCCCTAGTGTGTGTATATAGATATACCGTATATATATATATAATTATATATACCGTATATGATATCTAGGTGTGCCCTGGGATTTTTTGGCTATGCCAGGTGTGCCTTGGCACAAAAAAGGTTGATAGACACTGAGTTAGAGGGCCTCTAGAGCAGGATATTGAGTAACAAGGGAACCAGGAGACCTGGTACTGCCAGACCCCTAGTGGTTGAAAGATCAAAGCACTACGTCACGCTAAGCTTGGCCAATCAAAAAGAGGACAGAAGACAGACCTCTTTTATGCCCATGTATGGACGAAAATGTTTGGAGAGGGGGACCGAACAGAAGACAGACCTCTTTTATGCCCATGTATGGACGAAAACGTTTGGAGAGGGGGACCGAACAGAAGACAGACCTCTTTTATGCCCATGTATGGACGAAAACGTTTGGAGAGGGGGACCGAACAGAAGACAGACCTCTTTTATGCCCATGTATGGACGAAAACGTTTGGAGAGGGGGACCGAACAGAAGACAGACCTCTTTTATGCCCATGTATGGACGAAAACGTTTGGAGAGGGGGACCGAACAGAAGACAGACCTCTTTTATGCCCATGTATGGACGAAAACGTTTGGAGAGGGGGACCGACAAAGCCTCATGTAGGCCCGACCCCCTGGGTCTGGCAAAAAGGACTCAAGCACGAAGAGTAGGGGAAGCAGCTACTCTGAGTTCAGCAGACATTCAGTGCTACCAGGGCAAGGGTATGAAGTCCATTTCTGGGAAAAGAGCACCATAGAAGGTCCCATAAGAGGGTGATAGCAAGTACACATATCAAATGTTGTCATGATCAAGAATGTCATCAGACCAATGAACTCTTATTTAACGGAATCAAGGGTAGTTCTCAGAATTCATATCATGTCAGAGCGAACTCTTAAATTCTCGGAAAAGAGGTCATTTACATGGAAGATGCTGTTATGCGCCTGATTGGGAAATAACTAGACATGGATCAGCAGTGGTGTAAAGTTTTTACTGGTGTTTATTTTTTTACTTTACTGGAGTATTTCCAGTTTTCAGTACTTTTACTTCTACTCCACTACATCTCGGATCCAAATATTGTACTTTCACTCCACTACAATTATTTGAAAACTTTAGTTACTAGTTACTTTGTAGATTTTGATTATTATTACAACACATACATTAACCACTTCAACCCTATATACATTTCGGCCATTTGAAAATAGCCGATCTACAAGCTCACAATGCGTCCCGATGCGACGCATTGTGAGCTTGTAGATCGGCTATTTTCAAAAGATTGTTATACATTTCATACATTTGAAAACTTGTGAAATGGGACATTCTGCACTTTTACTTTTGTACTTTAAGTATATTTTTCATACCAATACTTTTGTACTTTTACTCAAGTAAATATTTGAATTTCGGACTTTTACGTGTAACAGAGTATTTCTACATTGCAGTATTCATACTTTTACTTAAGTAAAAGAAAATTGCACTTTTTCCACCACTGTGGATCAGGAAGGAGGGGGCCCACCAAAGGGACTGAAAAAAATGTCTAAATACTGAGTAAAGATATCATTAGACAGTATCTAACAGAGATGAGCTCATGAGCATCGTCTGCTACAGCTATGCTGTAACCTAACTGCTCGCAAATAAACTAAGATTGATTGAAGATCTGCCTGGACTAAGTGTCTTTCCTCTCACTAGCCTGGTACAAAAAGAGTATCCTAATTCTACAGGTATCCACTTCACCTGCCTGCTTGCTCAGGGGATGAATACAATCTTGACCATCAGGTCAAACATTTTATTTGTTATAAATAAGTAATATTGTATTAACATTTTATTCATTAACAAAAAGTTACATAGTGATGCTTTACGTAGTTAAAGGGAAATTTCACTTTCACACATGGGGTCATTTTAATGTCTACTCAGACTTTTGTGAGCACCCCAGCTGTGTTTTTTCAATTACTTTTTTCATCATTTTTTTAAAAAACATTGGGGGAAATGAGCAAAATAAAATGAAATAAAAAAAATGTGTAATTTTTTTTCACGTATTAGAAGGACAATATCAGTCA
Organism: Gymnoscopelus braueri; assembly: GCF_963280865.1. Classification (NCBI taxonomy): domain Eukaryota; kingdom Metazoa; phylum Chordata; class Actinopteri; order Myctophiformes; family Myctophidae; genus Gymnoscopelus; species Gymnoscopelus braueri. The sequence goes on from NC_137605.1 coordinate 47,639,048, forward strand.
CCAGAACCTAGGACGTGTGTTTTCAATGAATCTAACATGGTTGGTTAAAATGGAGTTTGAAGTTACAATAGGTCTGATAAAATGAATATCAGATATCTAAATATTGAACCAACCAAGCGACTTAAAAACTGTCTGGGGTGCTCGCAAAAGCCTGAGTAGACGTTCAAATGACCCCAAACAAGTTTGAAAGTGAAATATGAGGACGGTAGTGCACACACATCCCTGGCCCAGGTGCAAGGCAAGCAAAAGGATCACAAAAGAGAATAGAGTCTGCACAGTGGTGATAATGAAAAAGCTCCGCTGTATTTTATTATGCCCATTCCCATTATGTCCTAATGAAGATCTAAGTGATCGAACCATTGACAACGCAATAAAATACAGCAGAGGTTTTTCAGCATCACCAGTGTGCAGACACTATTCTCTTTTGTGAAGTGAAATATCTCTTTAATTCATAATGGCCCTCATTTAACAAAGTGGTGTCGACCTAATAATGGACATATACGGCGAGATCACCGCAATTGTCGGCATTTATCAATCTATCGTGACTTTGACTTTGGCGTACGGCCCGCTCAGATCTCACTTCTGGTTTGTTCCATTGTAGACCTGCGGAGCAGCATTATCTGAACATCTGACAGGCATCTAAACATATGTATTCACTCCAAAAATGTATAGCTCTAAAACTAATAAATGTGAAAAAATTGCATATATCGACGAAGTGTCATATGAAATTGGTAGGATATTTCCAAGTGTGCAAGCAATTAAAATCGAGCAATTAAAAACAATATAACATATTTACAATGTTACAAGTTAGATGCTTAATCATTCAGCCATTTAAACAGTGCTTTACTGGCTCTGTTAAGACATGTGAGCGGATATATGTGAGAGGATTTTGGGGACTGCTCCGCTGTTATTTTCATGGAGAGTGAGGTCTGCCCACTGCCCAGCGCAAGTTATATTTTGGCCACGCGACCGCAGCGGGAGATCGGAGGTAGGTATAGGTATCGTTAGGATTCCGATTCCGGTTCTGCTTATCGGTTTCGGCTCCTAACGGTTCCCTATTTCGGTTCCAAAATGGTAAAAAAAATAAGAGGTCAAATGTTTATTTTACAAAAGTAACTTTATTCTTCTAAGCCTAAGACGGAGAGTAACATCCCAGGGCAGTAGTGTTTTACTTCTTACTACTGACAATGACAATAACAAATATAAAAGCCTGACTGAGCAGCATTGGGGCCAAAAATCTACTGTAAACTGAATTCACTGCAAAACAGCAAATAGTCTTCCCTTAAATAAATAATTCAAGGAATAAAACAAAGTGCATTCAGTACATAACAGCTGCTTACATCCAAATAAACATAGTCCAGTGTGTGTGTGTGTGTGTGTGTGTGTGTGTGTGTGTGTGTGTGTGTGTGTGTGTGTGTGTGTGTGTGTGTGTGTGTGTGTGTGTGTGTGTGTGTGTGTAGTGCAGCGTGAATGCGTAGTCACGTAAGTTAGACAGGTCCTGACAAATAGTCAACGTGTCATCATGAAGCCTTTGTTTGAACGGCTTTTAGCACGTCTAGGAATCAATATGCAGAACCAAAATGTAATTATTTTTATGGGTACCCGGTACCCGGTACCCGCCATTTCTTTTTTCTTTTTTTTTTCGGTACCCAACCCTTATCGGAGGTAACCAGCCCACCACACACCAGCCTTCATCCATTCATGTTTACGCATTCCTCAATCACTCCATAAACGCTCAAATTAGGATGACAGCCCCAGGCTATCCATCTCTCATAGACGTGGTGTGGCGGCCACGGACTGACGGACCACAGGAGGACGCAGGACTGCTTTATTTTGCAAAACAGCAGACTGTACGCATCTCCACTCAGTGATATATCAGTGCATCCCTACTCTTAAGTATCTTCCTATCTGTGACTGAAGGGGCGTGTTTGTATATATAGAAGTGTTGATCTTTATGACATCCATAAGCGATCCATCAATCCCCCCCTCTCTCTACTCTTTCCACTGTGCTGGTCATGTCAGGTCCTGATCAATGGCTCTGCCATCCTCTCGGGGTGTGAATGACACCGATCTATACCTTTGATCAGCAAGCAGCTAGAACGCGGCTGGAAGCATCATCAGGCACAGCAGGGTCAGACTGCTACTGCACATGGCTGCTGGCTAGCCCTTCACACAGACTTCATTTCAAGTGTGCTGGGTACACGGACACAAGTGTTTGTGACAGACAGAAGAAAGGTAAAGAGAGAGAGAGAGAGAGAGAGAGAGAGAGAGAGAGAGAGAGAGAGAGAGAGAGAGAGAGAGAGAGAGAGAGAGAGAGAGAGAGAGAGAGAGAGAGAGAGGATGTTGTCCAATGGTTGTACATGCAGCTTAAAGACTTCACTTCTAATCATATGTACTGTATGTGTATTCCTGCACTGTCTGCACTGAGTGATCTGACAGCAAATGCACAATTCTTAAAAGGATCCCTGGCTAATGAGCCTTATATGGCTTACTGCTTAATACATTATAACTGTCCTCTATAAGAAAAGAGAAATATTTTCTTCTCAAGAGGGGCAAAAGGGGGGACAAAAGTTCTAAAATAAATATATATTTAAGGTGTTTTTATTTTTTTATTGTAGTTATAGAGAGCAATTATAATGTATATTAAGCATGTAAGGCTTATTAGCCAGAGATCCTTTTAAGGTTTTGCAAACTAGTTTTCCTAAATTGCAAAGTAACATTTCTTTATTCCCTTTTAAATGTACATACATTATTTAGACTGTTTTGTTCCACTTTTGCTTTGGCAATGTAAACATAATTTATGTTTTCACATGATAATTGAAAGATGGAGAGGGAGAGAGAAAGAGAGAGAGAGAGAGAGACAGACTGTAGTAGGCTACTTGGCTATTTATTTCCGCTGAACACTGTGTCCAAGATGAACAATCAATTAAGAGGGTGTCTGTAGCAAGTATTGATGAGTCAGGATGTGTGCTGTGAATGTGAAGTACACACATTAAACCAATTTATTAGCTCCTGCATTCTTCAAAACATTGAGTCCGTCTGTCTGTCTGTCCGTCCGTCTGTCACATTAATAAAGTGATATTTTGGTGTACTATAACGTCAGCTTGTGCCGGTGTATTTACATGTCTGCAATTGGCTAGTAGCACTGGTACATCCTGTAAGCCGGAGGGACAGGATCATTATAATTGGCTAGTTACTAGTCAGCCTGGGATCAATACCTTTTTCGGGTTTATGATCCGGTCAGGGGGGGAAGTAACCCTACGTCACTCCGGCCGCGATCAAGGGCATTGTAATAGGGCCTACCTAATAAAATCCTTGATGCAGCGTAGTTTAGCTTATTTTTAAAATACTAAATAGGTATAAATGTGAGGGAACTTTCCGGAGACTATTTAGCATCTGTCTACCTTCGTTATCCCACGGGGAAATTCTATTCCATTTAAATAGGGATTGGGGAAACAAACAGGGGGAACCAAAACAAAGCGGCTCCGCAAAACCAGACGCAACACCCAGAAGCAGAAGCTTTTTTTTATTATTATTTTTTTTGTAGGCGTGGCCTAGACCAGATCACACGGGCAATTTAATAACGAATACCAGCCTTTTCTCCAAGGTGGAAAGACTGGTGATACGAGGTTAGTAGTATAGATTCCCACAGCGTGAGGGGGGTGCTACAGGGATAAAGTACCTGTCCACCACCGCGGAGTCTAGGGATTCCAACCTACCGCAGTGGGAAATGGTACATTTATATAGCCGGATGTGTAAAGTAACGAAGTACATGTACTTAAGTACTATACTTTAGTACAATTTTGAGGTATTTCATGTACTTTACTTGAGTATTTCCAATTTTCAATACTTCTACTCCACTCGGATCCAAAAAGTGTACTTTTACTCCACTACATTTATTTAAAAACTTTAGTTACTAGTTACTTTGTAGATTTTGATTATTCTTAGTACAATACCTACATTAACCACTTCCGCCCTGTATACATTTCGGCCATATGAAAATAGCAGATATACAAGCCCACAATGCGTCGCGATGCGACACATTGTGGGCTTGTAGTGGGGCTATTTTCAAAAGATTTTTGTACATTGGAAAACTTGGAAAACTTGAAATGTGACATTCTGCATAATGAGTACTTTTACTTTTGGTACTTTAAGTTCATTTTGATGCCAATACTTTTGTACTTTTACTCAAGTAAATTTCGAATTCCGTACTTTTACTTGTAACAGAGTATTTCTACATTGCAGTATTGATACTTTTACTTAAGTAAAGCAATTGAGTACTTTTTCCACCACTGTATATTATAGCGCCTTCATCCAAAGTGCTTTTATGATGTGCATTACATTCACCCATTCACACACCGACGGCAGAGGAAACCACGCAAGGCACCAACCAGCTCATGGGGATTCAGTGTCTTGCTCGAGGACACTTTGACACTAACTGGAGGGGGGATGGGGGGGGGGGATCGAACAGGGAACCTTCCGTTTCCCAAGCGGCCGCTCTACCTCCTCCTGAGCCACTGCTGCTTGTATATGGGCTATGTTTGGTGTAGAGGTTAGGTGTAGTGAAGTGAAAAGCGGTCCAAGTACAGCAACTCAGGTCTGTTTTACTAAGAATAGAGGGTGGTTAACACTAAGGATTTTACCACCCTTCGAAACGTTGGTTTTTATAATTATTATTGTTCTCTTGTCCTGAATTAAACTGGCATCGACATCTACGAGTGTGCAGCAACTCTTTGTTGTTTTTAACACTAAGGATTTTACCATGTTTTAACACATTGAATGCCAAAAACGGTCCGGACCGTTTTTGAGAAGCCATGCATTGTGTGCCAAAAACAGTTATGACCGTTTTATTTTTTTCTTCTTCCCAGCACCAGGAGATATCATTTTTCGAATATTTAGACTCCAATCCACTTCCTGGTTAACTTATGACTTCAAAAGCCTGTATCTCGGCTCTTGTGTACTTTTTTTCTAAAATATGTATTTTTGACTATTTTCGACTATTTTCAACTGGCTGCAACTATGGAACGGATTACCTAATGTTTTTAATTTTTTTCCACCGATTGTACGAGACCTCTATGTGTGTAATGAGGGGATCACCTTGAGGACGGTGATCACTGAAAATATTTTGTGACTACTTGAAAAAGGTTCAAAAATGGTTAAAAATCCAGGCACCGACTGTACCCTGTTTTTAAAAGACCCTGGCACTCAATGTAACAGGGACTCTCTCTCTCTTGCTGTCTCTCTCTCTCTCTCACATGCGTGTGTGTTTGCATGTATTTGTGTACATTGTTAAGCATGTTTCTGTGTGAGCTTTTGCACATACTGCAAGAAGCCAGAGCATCTGGCACACATACCCCTTACCAGATTTGTGTTGTCAAAATGATTATTTTTTCCAAAAAGAAAAATCTACAAGCTCTACAAGCTCTACAAGATCTACAAGCCCACAACAATGCATAGCGACACTTGTTTGTGAGCTTGTAGATCGGCTATTTTCAAATATCTGATGCATATAGGTTTACAGTGCTCATGTGGCCCATTATAGTGGCTTCTTTTGAGCTTGTTTTCATAGACTCTGACACAGTCCTTGTTGTGAGCAGTGGGCAGTGCAGACGGGCTGTATTTCCCCCGAGGCATCCAGGCTCCCTAATATGATGGCATTGGAGGAGACAGCTGACACGGACAGACAGTCTCCAGGTAAACAACTCACGCTTGGCTACATATCTTAAATTACAACTCCTAATGTCTTCTAGTCTCATAAACACGTGTGTGTGTGTGTGTGTGTGTGTGTGTGTGTGTGTGTGTGTGTGTGTGTGTGTGTGTGTGTGTGTGTGTGTGTGTGTGTGTGTGTGTGTGTGTGTGTGTGTGTGAGTGAGAGAGAGAGAGAGAGAGAGAGAGAAGTCCGTATGAGACAAGCACACGAAGCAGGTGTGAGTGAGGAGAGTGAAAGAGAGAGAGGGACAGAGTGGGGGAGGGGAGAGACAGGGGAGAAAGAGAAAGGGAGAGAGAGAGAGAGAGGGGGGGAAGACAGGGGAGAGAGAGGAGAGAGAGAGAGGGGTGAGAGAGAGGGAGAGAAAGAGAGAGGGGGGAGAGAGAGAGAGAGAGGGGGGAGGGGGAGAGAAAGGGGAGAAAGAGAAAGGGAGAGAGGGAGAGAGAGAAAGAGAGAGAGAGAGGGGGGACAGGGGAGAGAGAGGAGAGAGAGAGAGAGGGGGGAGAGAGAGGGAGAGAAAGAGAGAGGGGGAGAGAGAGAGAGGGGAGAGAGAGAGAGAGAGAGAGGGGGGAGAGAGAGAGGGGAGAGAGATAGAGAGGGGGGGTAGGGAGAGAGAGAGAGGGGAGAGAGAGAGAGAGAGAGAGAGAGAGGGGGGAGAGAGAGAGAGAGAGAGAGAGAGAGGAGAGAGAAAGAGAGGGGGGGTAGGGAGAGAGAGATATCTTCCACGTGCACATTTCACATGTTGTACTTTCTCATGCCCTCCTGTATATTATCTGCTAAATAATTGAAGTACAACAAACAAAGCATTTCGAGTCAGATGACAAACTCCAGATAACTACGTTTAGCCCCTACTACACTACACTACACTACACTACACTAGTCTACACTACACTACACTACACTACACTACACTACACCACACCACACCACACCACACCACACTACACTATCCAGTGGTTCTCAAACTTTTCATGACCCCCCAAAATAATCACATTTGAACTGGAGACCCCCCCCCACACACACACCCTGATAAGCACTTAGAATTGTAGAAGTTGAGGCACTACATTTGGTTTGACTCGGTTTCACAGATAAATAGTGAAAATAGCAGATCTTCAAACTCATTACGCCTCGCAATGCAGGGCGTTGTGAGCTTGTAGATCGTCTATTTTCACCTTATAACAATTTTTGCCTTATATTATTGTCTTATATTATTTGACAATTTGTCACTTTACTGTCATCTGGGGACCCCCCGCCCCCAAAAAAAAAATCCTGTGGGGACCCAACCCACATGTTGAGAACCACTACACTACACACCACTACACTACACTTCACTACACAACAGAATGAATAGAGGAGCACAGAGAGAGGCTGCATGGCTCTCTCTCTCTCTCTCTGGCTGTTATACTGCAGCAGCAGATTTATCTAATAATCCCACGAGGCACTCTAACTAATGTCGCTGCCGGGCAGAAACCTTGTATCTCCATATTTTAACATTTCTGTTTTTTTCCCTGTAAATGAAATGAATGCCTTTACTTCTCGTACAAGAAGAGCCGATCTACAAGCTCACTTTCACGTTATCTACAAGGTCACACAACGCGTGACGCGTTGTGTGACCTTGTAGATAATGTGAGAGTGAACGTGGTTAACTCATTCACTGCCAGAGTAAATACAAAAATAAAGCCCAGACTGCCAGCGATTTTTAGATTTTCTTACCTTTTCAAGCAGTCACAGAATATTTATCTCCAGTATGATGGCTGCTAATCACGGAGGCTTTCACTGTGCTTCCGCGGGGAAAAAAAGAATGTCATCGCAACCTCCCCATTCGCTTGTTAGACGCCGTTGAAAATATCATATCGCCGTTGAAAATATCAAAATATCAAATCATAGATTTGGATTAATTGGAACACAGGTTCAGTTTTTTTTTCTTGAAAGGTAACAGTTTTGGACATATGAGGTTTCCCCCCCGACAGAGACGTACATGTAATGTCGCTTGGCTCAGCAGCACAGACTCCAAACGACAACAATTACAACTGGAACCAAAAAGAAGGAACAAAGGTAGAACAAAGGACAAGGGAGGAAGAACAAAGGAAGGATAAATACTGCAACTCCCTGCAGAGACACAATAAATGATAACAAATACACTGGTGGAAATAGTACAGAATGTTTTTACCTTAGGGAAAGTAGCAATAGCACAATGTAGAAATACTCTGTTACAAGGATAAAAGGCCTCTATTCAAAATGTTACTCGAGTAAAAGTACAAAAGGTATCGGCATCAAAATATACTTAAAAGTACAAAGTAGGAGTTAAATTTTTTTCTAAATATATTATATATATATAATGATAATATGAATCAGCAAAGTAAACAGTAAGTAAGGTTTTCAAATAATCATAGTGAAGTGAAAAGCACAATATTTGCCTCTGAGATGCAGTGAAGTATAAAGCAACGATACATGGTCATATACTCGAGTAAAGTAAAAGTACCTCAAAATTGTACCTTAAGTACATGTACTTAATTACTTTCCACCACTGCAGACACATACACAGACACACCAGGAGTAATCCCCTGATTCCCATGTGCAACTTGGACTGTAATCTGTCTCTGGTTTTCGAGCGGGATTAATTTCGATTTCCTAATCTGCTCTGTGCTCCAAAACCACAACTCATCATCAGTCCCTACGGCCCTCTGCCAGGGTTTGTGTGTGCCTATCAGCGATGCCAGACTTTGTCAGGGAAACAAGCAGACAGGTCTACCAAAACAAGCCCAAGAGGTCGCATGTCTCCCCCATAGAGGTATAATATAACTAGAGGGCGGATTGCCCCGCCCCCAGCTATCATTTCAATGAATGTGCTCAGTGGCGTTTTGAAGCACCCGGAAGCCGGAAGTAGAATTATTGAGTCGTTTTTGGGCACACCATGGAGTTATGAGCATGCGCACTATAGGGCTTTCACGACTAAAGATTTTTACAGGTCGACAGGTCTAATACACTCGAGATGCATATTTATATGTAAATGCATATGTATGTATGTATAATATGTTTACATATTTATATTTATATATATAAATATCTCTCAGTATGTTTTGCTCGTGCATGTATTTCTCCCCGCCTGCAGTTCCAGCTTTGGCCACTGGGGTGGCGGCTTCAATGTTTCTCAGCAACTCTGGGGGCTTTGTCTCTCCCCCCCCCCCCCGGCAAAATGAGTTAATATAGCATAGAAATCAGTTGAACCTCTTTAACCCTGTAATACACAGCGGCTATTTGAAAGTAGACGATCTACAAGCTCACAACGCATTGCGATGCGACGCGTTATCTTGAAAGAAATGTGACATATTTGGAATATGTTCGAAACATTTTAAATACACAAATCTTGTATGGTAGTCCCTGGCAGTGACAAAATATTTTCAGATGGGGGTCTGCGTGCAAATACATATTTAATGACATTGAAAATGTTTGAGAACGTTAGAAAGGCCACAATGACCTACTACCGACCTTACCTAATAATTGTGTGTGTTGCCTCAAGGTAAGGTCACACTGACCTCACCTAATAATTTAGTCTATTGCCTCCTGATTCTGATTGGGTATTATTGCTTCATGCTAGTTCAATCTGATCACAGGTGCTCCTCATTTAATTAATCCATTACGACCAGGAATGCATCCGTGTCATTTAAAAATGTCTTTGGCTATTCAAAAATAGCACATCTACAAGCTCATAGCGTGCCGCGCTAATCGTGAAAATGTGTGTTTTAAAGCAAACATTTTTAACTCCGATCTGTGCTTCTGGGGGTCCCTGGAACAACGTATTTTGAGATGGGGGTCCGCGGCCAAATACTGTACATACAATTATGGGCGTCCTTGACATGGAAAAGTTGGAGCACCACTGATATAGCAACATACTGTTATGATTTAGAAAACATTTTTAGATATGTACTTGGCCGCGGACCCCCATCTCACAATGTTTTCTTCCAGGGTATAATATATACAAATAAAACTAAAAACTAAAAGATAAAGATAAAGATAAAAATAGGAATTTTAGAACAAGAAAACAATGTTATCCTGTTCCAAATAATTTCCCCCAAAAATGCACATTTCATGTTGTTGCACGTGGTTCCAAAAAAAAGACAGAAACTCACCCGGAAGTAGTCGCTGCACGCCGCCAAGACGGCTTTGTGGGCGTGGAACTTGTGCTCGCCGGCGACCAGTGTGACATCACAGAGGAGGCCGTCCTTCCTCTGCTGGTTGAGGGCGGAAAGCACGGCGTCCTGGTGGGATTTAGACTGGCACAGTCTCTGTCCTGTCAGCATCTCCCCCTCACTGCTACACAAGGATAACCAGAGTCAGTATACTGTTATTTTTAGTATAGTATTTTTAGCAAAACTAAACAATAAAAGCCTGGAGATCGAGGCTAGTATACTGTAAGTAAGCCTGGGAGCAGTGGTGGGAAAAAGTACTCAAAGGTTTTACTTAAGTAAAAGTATCAATACTGCAGTGTAGAAATACTCTGTAAAAGTCTGGAATTCAAAATGTTCTTGAGTAAAAGTACAAAAGTATTGGTATCAAAATGTACTTATTTATATTATAAATATAAATATACTTACTATATTTGAAAATATTTAATAGCAGATCTATATTTGAAAATAGCAGATCTACAAGCTCACAACGCGTCGCGATGCGACGCGTTGTGAGCTTGTAGATCGGCTATTTTCAAATAGCCTAGGTATAAAATAGGGCTAAAGTGGTTAATGTATGTTTTATAATGTGATAATTTATATCTGCAAAGTAACTAGTAACTAAAGTTAACAAATAATTGTAGTGGAGTAAAAGTACAATATTTGCCTCTGAGATGTAGTGGAGTAGAAGTAAAAGTATTGAATATTGGAAATACTCCAGTAAAGTAAAAAAAAAAGAATACCTCAAAATTGTACTTAAGGACAGTACTTGAGTAAATGTACTTAGTTACTTTACACCACTGTCCTGTCAGCATCTCACCACTGCTACACAAGGACAACCAGAGTCAGTAAAGTACGTAAGCCTGGGAGCTATCTCTTCTTCAATCTGTCTAACTGGATCTGTCTTCCTGGCTGCCCGCCTGTCTGTCAAGTACATTAGCTATAAAATACTGTGTATTCCGGGCACTAGGCAAGGCAAGGCAAGGCACATTTAGTGATATGGCACATTTCTCAACAAGAAAGCAATTCAATGTGCTTTACATAAAACATTAAGCCAAGGGAACACATTATAAAAGGACATTTGAATTCAGTTAAAATGAGGTTAAAACACCCATCTCCTGAAGAAAGCCATCACGAGGAAATGGGGTCAGGTGGACTCTCCAACTCAGGGTCAATGGGAAGAGCTAATAGAGAAACTATATGTCATGGAGAAACTGAAACACCGCTCGAGACTTCAGGAAACACAAATGGACGATAAATGGACGAAATGGATAATACACAAGAACTCCAACAGAGACTAAGGGTGCGTTCGGAAATTGCGCACCAGAGCACACTCGCCTATTAGTTTGTATTGGCCAGTGCGCTCAGTGCTGTATTTCCGAACGCACCCTAAGACTGTCGGAAGGTACATCTGAAACAGAGGAGAGTGCAACTCTAGAGTACTCAAGAGAGTACACTGTATTAACGTGATACCAATTTAAATAGTTGTCTTTATATTTTTTGATTTGTTTTTTCTTTTATTGGTTGGTTTTTATTGTCTTCTCTTTGTTGTGTTTTTTTTTTTTATGTTTGTAACAAAACAAGATATGACACAGTCATATTATACCAGGTTGCGGCATGGCTATTTTCAAATAGCCGACGGTTAAGTGCTCATGTGGCCTATATTTGCTTCTTTTCGGCTTGTTTTCCTAGACCTGGTTGCTTATTTCTCTCACTAAACATGGCAACGTTAAAAGGCCAAATGAGGAACAGCGCCACGTATCATAGAGATACATACAGTGGCCGAACACAGTATTGTGGGTCGTCTTTAGATCCCATAGTCTGAGAGGACATTGAGCCCTCATTGGCTAAATGACCAGCCAATGAGGAAAAAAGTGACTACTAGCCAGTGTAGATATAGACCAGGTTTGGCAACCTGGTAAAAAGGAATACAACTCTAAGTGACAAAAGAAAAACACCCATCTCCTTAATAGCATAAAACACCCATCTCCTTAATAACATAAAACACCCATCTCCTTAAAGGGATTGTAAGTTCAGAGATAAAAAAAAGAAAAAAAACGTTGTCAAATACCGCCCCTCCACTCCCCCCCCCCCCCCTCCTCATCATCAGTTTGTTTCCCGACCACCAGGGGGTGACGCAGGGGGGACTTCTAAACGGGCCATGCCGAAAATAGGTTGCTTTATTCGGATACAATGCGTGTCACTGCCCGCCCTTGCCGGTTCTCTGAATTTTTCTGAATTTTTATTTTTAAATAGGCTCTGTCATGATAGTTTGACCACATATATGAAGTTAAACAACTAAATTCTATCCAAACGATATCTTAAAAGTAAATTCTGTGCCTCAAAAAATAAGTTTGAGAGCGTTTTAAAACCGAAAGTAAAAAGTAAAAACTGCCCACAGAAAACAATGGCGGCTCGTTCCATTTTTGTCGGCTGCACTCGGTTCCATTCGGTTTCACTCGAACAGTTCACACGGACACGGACGCGCACATGCGCATCCGTGCATTTACGTCCCCGACAAACATAAACTGTAGGTAAAATACGGATTTCAGAAAGAGGACTGTGTTTCAATGCAGGAAAACACCCCAGCATCATTATATAGTGGCTGATAGAGGGGGAAAAATGCAAAATATATATATATAAATATTTTTTAAATTTAGGCTTAATGTTGCCTAGAATCCCTTTAATAACATAAAACACCCATCTCCTTAATAACATAAAACACCCACCTCCTTAATAACATAAAACACCCATCTCCTTCATAACACCTATTCAGGACACAGACAAGGAGTAAAAATACAATGCAGAAGAATAATTAAATAAATCTCAGTTGCAGTCTCAGCTGCAGCAGACCTGGATTCTTCTGGGAGTTTGTTCCAGATATGTGGTACAAAAAAACACTGCTTCTCCATGTTTAGTTTTGATGCTATAGGGACATACAGTGAAGCAGATGTTTTCCCAGATGACCTGAGAGGTCTGGAGGGCTAATATTTCCATAACTGACTGACTGACTGACTGACTACATGCAGTATCATTCATTCTGTCATCCAACATATCATCACTATCGAGCCTTGTATCTCCATATTTAACCCATTCAATCACGCATCTGTGTCATTTTAGATTTCTTTGGCTATTAAAAAATAGCAGATATACAAGCTCGTAGCGCAGCACCGAGTGCCACGCTACAAGCTTGTAGATCTGCTATTTATTTATTTTAATCGAGAAAATGTGTGCAAATATATATATATATATATTCATTTATTTTTTAAAGCGAACATTTCAAATTGAACCACTGATATAGAAACACACGTTTTTTTTTTTAAACTGTAAAGGCGGTTAGCCTACACACCGGCGAATATGCGAATAAACGCAAAATTCGGACTCGTTCCGAATAATTAAAAGACGCTTTTTTTCGCTCCGCGAAACTGGTGTGGAAGCTTGCATTGACTTTATAAGGTTTTTTTTTTAAATGTATTATTTGCATGAAAACAATCGCCCCGGTGTGTAAGGAGCTTTAGGATTTAGAAGACATTTGTAGAATCCCCAGAAGCAAAGATTTGTGTTGAGATGTTCGCTTTAAAAAATAATATTCAAAGATTTGCCCAAATGTTCATAGCTCATAATGTTCATGCTCATAGCGTGGCACTCGGTGCCACGCTATGAGCATGTGTATCTGCTATTTTTTAATAGCCAAAGTGTAAATTAATGGTATATGACAGACTAAAATGACAGACGCTTTTCCTGGTCTTAATGGGTTAAACTGTTTTTTTTTTGTCTTGTAAATTAATGTCCTACTTTGTCTTATACAAGATTGTCGCTCAAAAGTAGTGAAAAGTGTACTGTACACCGTCTGAAGGAGACATTCTACTTGTGTGTGCCTCTGGATGATTGTAGGCGGGTTCATCACCATGGGGGGGTTTGGGGTGCCATATCAATCAGGCCAGTGGTGGAAAGTAACTAAGTACATTTACTCAAGTACTGCACTTAAGTACAATTTTTAGGTATTTTTTACTTTACTTGAGTACGTCCAATTTTCCACTACATCTTGGAGGCAAATATTATACTTTTACTCCACTACAATTATTTGACAACTTTAGTTACTAATTGCTTTCTAGATTTTGATTATTATTACAAAACATACATTAACCACTTCAGCCCTATATACATTTCGGCCATTTGAAAATAGCCTATCCACAAGCTCACAATGCGTCGCAATGCGACGCATTGTGAGCTTGTAGATCTGCTATTTTCAAAATATTTTTTTACACATTTTAAAACTTGTGAAATGGGACAGTCATAATAAGTACTTTCTACTTTTGGTCCTTTAAAGTACATTTTGATACCAATACTTTTGAGCTTTTACTCAAGTAAATTTTGAATTCCAGACTTTCACTTGTAACAGAGTATTTCTACATTGCAGTGTTGATACTTTTACTTAAGTAAAAAAAATTGAGTATTTTTTCCACCACTGAATCAGGAGGTGCAACAAGCAAATAATCATGGTATGGGCACACACCGAGTGTAGAAGAGGGAGTAACGCCACGCTTTGATCTCGCCGCAAAGCGGGCTGCTATGGGCTATAGTTCCAAACATTGGAACTATCTCATCGAGATAGACAGAGCACTTCCGCATTCCATTCTTACAATGGGAGTCAACGTCTGGTGTCATAACGCTCTTATACGGCTCTGGGCACACAGGGGGAGATCGCAAGTGTTTTTTACCGTGGTTTTATTTGCAATAACAAATACATGCTGTGATTCATCTTGCAATAAATGGGAACAACACCACCCAACAGCAGAACTGTCTGGACATTTTGTTATTCATTGAGCGTGTTAAAACAGTTTCCCGTGCCCAGCCGAGTGGCTAATAGTTTGGATCCAAGATGGTCACTATACACTGTCTCTCTCTACACTGCTACCCTGTCTGTCTGCCTCGGCTACATCTGTCACTGTCCACTTGGTGTTTTCACTGTCTGTCACTTTAAGTGCTATCGTCACCCAGAAGATCTGTCTGCTACCATCATGTCGATCATCCTGTGTGTGTGTGTGTGTGTGTGTGTGTGTGTGTGTGTGTGTTTCAGGGTTGGGGGCTGCAGGAGTGATGAGTCAGAGTGTGTTTGGTGGATGGACTCTATCGAAGGAGAAGGAGCCAAGATTTAAAAACAAACAAAGAGAGAGAGGAGAAGGATGTTGTCCAATGGTTGTACATGCAGCTTAAAGACTTCTGCAAGACTTCTGCAGCTTAAAGAGAGAGAGAGAGAGAGAGAGAGAGAGAGAGAGAGAGAGAGAGAGAGAGAGAGAGAGAGAGAGAGGATCAGAATCAATTTATTGCCACAGATTTTCCGACAGAAGGAATTTGACTTGGTGCATTTCTGTCAGCCACATATGGGTGTACACATCTCTGAGCAACACTGTCAAATGGATGGTATGCTCACTGCGCTGGCTCTGCGTGTGCATGTGTGTGCGTGTGTGTGCGCGTGTCGGTCAAATGTGGCCAATAAAACGTTTGTATGTGTTATATATTATATATTTTAGACATAAAACATTGATTTGTAACAATTTGCAGTGGGTCTCAAACATGGTTTCTTCAGGGGGTTCCAACTGGACAATAGAAACAGTCCGCACTCACGAGGTAATTTTTCTTTGAATATTTAATTTACCGCAGCAGCAATTTCAGACAAACAGGATGTGTTTGGGGCTACTCAGGCCTTCATCAGCTTTTCAAATGGAAAACCTTTACAGGTCTGTAACACTGAGAGTTAAGGGGGGGTCCTTGAAATTAACACAAAAAAAAATGTGATAAGCACTGCACTGGGTGAAGCAGCAGGCCAGCTTACCTGAGGCTGGGTTCAGAAGGCATGCCCCGACAGAAGGGTGGAGGTGGTGGGGTAGTACTGTAGTGTGGTGCACACTGGGCCCATGCATCAGCCTGATGGGAGAGAGAGCAGCGTTATGGTCAATCCATTCATTTAACACATTAAGATCGGGGAAAGCATCTGTGTCATTTTAAGATTTCTTTGGCTATTCTTAGTGCGGCACTCGTGCCACGCTACAAGCTTGTAGATCTGCTATTTTTGAAAAATCATGAAAATGTGGGCAAATCTTTGAATATATATATATTTTTTAAGCCACATTTTTTAACTCAAATCTTTGCTTCTGGGGGGGTCCCTGGAACACCATATTTTGAGATGGGGGGTCCACGGCCCAAATACACATCTAAAAATGTTTTCTAAATCCTAACAGTACGTTGCTACATCAGTGGTGCTCAAACTTTCTCATGTCAAGGACCCCCAAAATTATATGTATTTGGCCGCGGAACATCATTTGAAAAGCAAAGATTTCAGTGACAAATGTTCGCTTTAAAACATAATATACTGTATATTCAAAGATTTGTACACATTTTCATGATTTTTCAAAACAAATAACAGATCTACAAGCTCATGAGTTATGAGCTTGTATATCTGCTATTTTTTTTTAATAGCCAAAGAAATCTTAAAGTGACACAGATGCGTTTCCCGGTCTTAACGGGTTAGCCTTGCCTCCGCCTGTACATTATGTGTGGTGATGTAACTAATGTGTCAAAGGTCACATCGTGATGTTTTTACCCGTGTCGCCGCTATGCCAATGTCACCTCGGCTAATAATATTAGCAGAGTGCCGCGCTATGAGCTTGTAGATCTGCTATTTTTGTTGTATATGTCACAGGGAAATTGGCATTCCAGGGAAATTGAAAGAGGAGCGTGTGCTTTTATGTGCGGCGCGGTGCGGTGCTTCGGCGCGAGGCGGGGCTTTGATATGAGGCGGCACAAGGAGGAGGAGGAGGAGGAGGCGCGAGGCGGGGCTTTGATACGAGGCGGCGCGAGGAGGAGGAGGCGCGAGGCGGGGCTTTGATGCGACGCAGACCGCACGTGATAACAGTTATTGTCCATGACGGAGGCGCGCCGACTCAGCAGAGCTTGAGGCCGAGGAGACGCGCCCGAGCGCCTCCAGGCGCGAGTGCCCGCGCCGACCGGCCGAAGGTCTGCTAGTCGAATCAGCGCCGTCCGAGTTGTAACCCGATAGGGGGAGAATAGATCTTTTTATGGCTTACTATCCACGACGACACACATGTGTGCGTGTGCGTGTGTGCGCATGCACACACACACACACATGCGTGCACACACATGCGTGTGCATGTGTACACACACACACACACACACACACACATGCATGTGCATGCGTGTGGCTTCATTGCCCTCTAGCGTTGGTTCTACAGAATTGCCTGGGTGGGTGGTAAAAACAAGCGCTCCTCTTTCAATTTCCCTGGAATGCCAATTTCCCTGTAACATATATATTATTCTGCAAATGTCTCCTAAATCCTAACAATTAAAAAAAAAAAAACGTATGTTGCTATATCAGTGGTGCTCCAACCTTTCCATCTCAAGGACCCCCCAAAATGATATGTATTTGGGCCGCGGACCCCCACCTCAACATATGTTGTTCCAGGGACCCCCGGAAGCACAGATCGGAGTAAATTTTTTTTGCTTTAAAATATATATATATATATATATATTCAAAGATTTGCACACATTTTCACGATTTTTCAAAAATAGCAGATCTACAAGCTCATAGTGCGGCACTCAGTGCCACGCTATGAGCTTGTAGATCTGCTATTTTTGAATAGCCAAAGTATAAAATAATGGTTAAAGTGGCTACACAGATGCGTTCCCGGTCTTAAAGGGTTAAACACTCTCTAGAGACCATGGGTCTTGAACAGGGGGTCCGGGACCCGTAGGGGGTCTACAGGGGGGCCTCTAAATCTTACATTAAGAATTACACATTAACATCAATCAGGCACGGACTGGCACAGAAAATCGGCCCTGGCATTTGTGATCTTCACCGGCCCATAGCGGGGGTCAGCCGTGCGCGAAGCGCCAAACCCACGCCGCGGTTAATTGGCGAAAAATTTCTAGGAAAAATTTGTTTTTGGTGACTTTATTTCGGTTTTAGGGTTGGCCGCGGCCCCAGACTGCCCGGCCCTTCTGGCATCTGCCAGAAGTGCCAGACCGTCCAATCCGGGCCTGACAAGACATGAATAGAAAAGATTATGTGTCAACAAACAAATAACATTAATTTACACAACAATGATGCCGTCAAACAAGTCTAGCTATCTATGAATTTTTTTTTTTTAAATACCCAGAGGGTCCGTTCCCCCCCCCCCCCCCCCCTTAGGGGTCCCTGGAGACCCTGGGGTCTCCAGGCCGTGACCTACAGACACGGCGAAGGAAGACTGTAAAGCCACAGCCACGCATGCAAGATGTTGCACATGAACTCTGCAGCCGCACTGAGGCGCTCCAACACAAATACACAATCCGCGGACCCCCTGGGAGTCTTGGGACCCCCGCGAAACATCGCGGACCCCCGTGAAACATCGCGGACCCCATCGGCTGTTTTTTTTTTTTCATGAAGAAATGTCCCCCAAAAAAGTTTTTTAATTTTTTTAAATAATTTTACTCCCAGAGTCTTGGGACCCCCACGAGACATCGCGGACCCCCGTGAAACATCGCGGACCCCATCGGCTGTTTTTTTTTTTTCACGAAGAATGATCGTTTTTCCCCTTCAGCTAATTGCAGTGCATTTTTGCCACCTCCGCGACTAATGTGACGCAACGGGACTTTTGAGATGGCCATGCCCAAAATAGGTTGCCTTATTCGGATACATGCGTGTGACTGGCCGCCCCTGCCGGTTCTCTGAATTTTTATTTTTAAATAGGCTCTGTCATGATTAATTGACCACATATATGAAGTGAAACAACTACATTCTATCCAAACGATATCTTATAAGTAAATTCCGTGCGTCAAAGAAGAAGTTTGAGAGCTTTTTGAAGTTCTAAAACAGCGGAGAAAAGTGCGGAGAAAACTGCCCACAGAAACAATGGCTGCCGTTCGTGTTTGGTCGGCTGCACTGAGGCTGCACTCGAACTCGCCACCTGATTGGCCAACTTTTGCTGTCAATCACAGAACGATGAGCGACGACGCTGATAGGCTCGTCGGGTTTACCAGGCTAGGTTGTTGGTAGGATGTGTAGCATAGCCGTTTGAGCATGCGCAGTGCTGAGGTTGGGTTGCCATGTCCAGGTGCTGTAAGCGTGAAGTGGGTGCAGGGCCGTAGGAAAGGGGGTACGGGGGGGATTCGTCCCCGTGTGGGCCGCGAACCGGTATTTGGGCCGCGAGGCCACGGGGAAAAAAGGGAAAAAAAGCCTCAAATGAGGCCGGCACTAGGACCCCGCGGCCGCTGCCTGGAAGGGAGGCTGCTGGGCCCAGATCACGATCAGCTGTGTGAGCTGCTTGAAGGTGGAAGAGCGGCACAATCACATTTATTAAGAGTTATAAAAAGAAATAACCGCAAATAACCACCCAAAACTCGGAAATCGCTCGCGCGAGGATGGGGGTGCGCGCGCACGCGACTTCGTGGGCCGGTACAAATATATCCCCCCCAACTGGGAATGGCTTCCTACGGCTCTGAGTGGGTGTAATTGGTTAGAGAAAGTGCGTCGACACATGCGCAGTGCGCAGCTTTGTGTTTTTTCATGAAGCTGGTTGCTTGTTGCTCGCGCACAATCTGGCAACAGCTGTGAAAGACGAAGTCAAACCAGTGAAAGACGAAGTCAAACCAGTTACCTCTCGCGCATGCGCCTGCTTGCCAATTGTAAGTATAGATCTTCGCCAAAAAAAGCCGATCTACAAGCTCACAATGCGTTGCATTGTGAGCTTGCAATGTGTTTTGTGAGCTTGTAGATCTGCTATTTTTGGCTAATGTTTCTCCAGAATAAAGATGCTGGGGTTCAAATGGTTACCCTAGTTGCCATTGGCGTGGCCATGACAGGGGGGGGGGTCACTATGTTTTTTTATTTTTTTTATTTTATTCACTGGAGGATAAGCCCCTTGAGATGCAGCATCTAGTTTTCGATGGGGTCCTCAAAGCACAACACAAAACAAGAAAACAACCCAACAACACAGAACAAAACAAATCAAGGACATACACATAAAGGCTCTTCCACCATCTCAAACCCCACTATACTAGTAACCTTTAGAAATTCTTTAAATTCAAATAAAATCTAAATAGAAATAAAACAATCAATACAAATAAAAAAACATGATGCCAATATAGGATCATCTTAGAAATAAAATAAATAAGTAAATAAATACAATCAGAAGCAGGAACAGCTAGATGTAAGGTCAACCAGCAAAGAAGTCTTGTAAGCATTAAAAGACATTAAACATTAGTGTGCTGGATATTGTGGATAATGCTGGATATATCATATCCAGCATTTTCTTTCCAATTCCAAAGTGTACTTTCAAGATACAATCGACCACAGAACAGAACGCAGACAGACAGATAGACAGACAGATAGCCCCCAGGGAGGGAGCTGCATCAGAGGAAGGTATTTCAGCCCTCTTCTCAAACACAAGCTGTGGAATCCATCCACATCACACTTGGGTCCTTCTGATGTTCTGTAGTTACAACCTTGACATAACGTGCTACACACCTGAATCTGATAGCCCCCCCCCTTCCCAGTCTGCTGTGTAACACTACCCGACATAACAAGACTGAGACTGAAAGACAGGTCAGCCTGGAGGCACCCCCAAACCCAAGCTGCTGATAACACAGAGTTTGAAAACCTATCACTCACCATAGATATAGATATAGAGCGAGCGGCCCCGGGGTATTATAATTAGTTTCGAGATAAGAGAACTTGTAGTACAAGTTGTACACGTACTGTTAAAGTCCAACTACAGACAGTGTACTAGGCCGTTGGTTCTCAAAGTGGGGTCCGGGGACCCCCAGGGGTCCTCTGGGGGGTTTCCAGGGGGTCCCCAGCAAAATGTGTTAACATAGCATCACAACAATTTTAACCTTTTATACATTGGATATTTCAAATATAGCAGATCTACAAGCTCATGGCGCGGCACCGAGTGCCTATTTTTAAGCGAACATTTGTAACTCAAATCTTTGCTTCTGGGGGTCCCTGGAACAAAATATTTTGAGATGGGGGTCCATGGCCAAATACATATCATTTTGGGGGTCCTTGACATGCTGCCGTAAGGTCTAACTACAGACAGTGTACTAGGCATCTTGGCATACTGCTGTGTGTGTGTGTGTGTGTGTGTGTGTGTGTGTGTGTGTGTGTGTGTGTGTGTGGGGCTGTGCGCAGTCCCGAGGGGTCCTAGCTCTAGCTATCGATCCATTTATCAGTGACCTTCAGACGGCTCGGCCGCAGGGCAGGCGACAGCCACTGACACATGGGAGAGAGAGAGAGGAGAGAGGAGAATGTGAACTTGAAGGTGGCTCTCTCTCGCTCTACGGGTCGAGCTCCTATGTAGCCTACTGTGTGTCGGTCAAATGCGGCCAATAAAACCCAGGACTTTTCATATTATTGTTGCTGTCGGGCAGAAATCTATTATCTCCATATTCAA
Organism: Gymnoscopelus braueri; assembly: GCF_963280865.1. Taxonomy (NCBI): domain Eukaryota; kingdom Metazoa; phylum Chordata; class Actinopteri; order Myctophiformes; family Myctophidae; genus Gymnoscopelus; species Gymnoscopelus braueri. Next base: position 47,660,374 of record NC_137605.1, read on the forward strand.
ACTTTTGGTGTTTTTTTCTGTAAATGAACGCCCTACTTGATCATACCACAGCATCATCACTAAAAGCATCAAAAGTAGCAGATCTACAAGCTCGAAACGCGGCGCGAAACGACGCGTTTTGAGCTTGTAGATCTGCTACTTTTGATATTTTTTCATTTGAATCCTGGGCCCTGTAAAAGTCATAACCTACCCCCCCCCCCCTGTTTACTGTACATGTTTTCTGAATTGAGTGCAAAGGACCCCAATGGAAACAAGCCAATGGCTTTCTTGGGGTTTTTTTTTATTCCTATTAGCTGCCCTTGGATTGAACTGTACTTTCATGTACTTTTTTTCTGCAAACTTCTAATAACATTTTCAATCAATCAATCAATCAAATCCTGAAAAGTAACAGTTATGGACTTGAGAACAAAGGGATTCTACTGTTGCGCAATGTTTAGACCCAACTAGTTCCTCCTCTGTCCCCAAATACAATATTCAAAGATTTGCAAAAAATCCCGATTTTTCAGAGCTTGTAGGCCTACATCTGCTATTTTTGAATAGTTAAAGTATAAAAGGTTAAAGTAGTTAAAATGATTGTGATGCTATATTAATAAATTTTGCTGGGGACCCCCTGGAACCCCTCCCCCCCCGGGGACCCCTGGGGGGGGGTGTAAAATGATGTAAAGTAAACATGATTTGAACATGCTTGAACATTTTACCACTTTCTCCTCGGTCTCTTTTTTGTCAGTATGTATACACCAGTGTCTCTTTCTTGTCATGTAGACACCAGTGTCTTTTGTTGAGATTCTGAATTCTTAACTCCCCTGAATCCCCATCTTTAAACCAATCCAGTGACTTTGATTGGTGCAGGGCTGAGCATGGATCAGATTGTAAATACCATAATTTATTTATTTCACTGCAGATAGTCTACATATTACATTTAAAATCATCCTTAACCCTTAGATTCAATACATTTTTTCAATGGACTACAAATACATTTGATGGCCTTCCTTCCCTGGCCTTTGGCCTTTGTGCCCTCAAAAAATGGACAACACCAAAGGCCAAGTGGCCTTGCTCCTAAAATTACGAAATTCCAGGGCTGCTTCAAACCATTTCCCAAATTCTGTGTTTTTACATTTGGGGGGGGGGTCCAATTTGACATTGAGGTGCCCACGATGTTTAGGTCCCCCACTCTTCCCTGTACCCGGCAGGTGGACTGCATAGAGAAAGGACGGTACATCATGGGTTGCCAGCCATGAAGGCTAAAGGTGTTGCATGCAGTATTATAACAGATCTACAAGCTCACAACACCTCACATTTGTGACGCGTTGTGAGCTTGTAGATCTGCTATTTGCTGCATGCAACACCAGCATGCAACTGATAAGTATAAACCAGGCTTATAACGGTGGTTGCCACTGATACAGAGTGGTGTCTGTCTGTCTGTCTGTCTGTCTGTCTATTCTATTCATTCACTATCACGTCTGTCTGTCTGTCTGTCTGTCTGGCTATTCATTCACTATCACGTCTGTCTGTCTGTCTGTCTGTCTGTCTGTCTGTCTGTCTGTCTGTCTGTCTGTCTGTCTGTCTGTCTGTCTGTCTGTTCATTCACTATCACGTCTGTCTGTCTGTCTGTCTGTCTGTGTGTGTGAGCTACTCATTTACTATCCTGTCTGTCAGTCTGTGTGTGTGTGTGTGTGTGTGTGTGTGTGTGTGTGTGTGTGTGTGTGTGTGTGTGTGTGTGTGTGTGTGTGTGTGTGTGTGTGTGTGTGTGTGTGTGTGTGTGTGTGTGTGTGTGTGTGTGTGTGAGCTACTCATTCACTATCACGTCTGTCTGTCTGTCTGTCTGTCTGTCTGTCTGGACTACTCATCCACTATCACGTCTGTCTGTCTGTCTGTCTGTCTGTCTGGACTACTCATCCACTATCACGTCTGTCTGTCTGTCTGTCTGTCTGCCTGCCTGCTCATCCACTGTCTGTCTGTCTGTCTGTCTGTCTGTCTGTCTGTCTGTCTGTCTGTCTGTCTGTCTGTCTGTCTGTCTGTCTGTCTGTCTGTCTGTCTGTCTGTCTGTCTGGGCTACTCATCCACTATCACTTCTTAACATCTCAGAGCTGTCAAGCTGCAGGTCTCCTAGCAACAGCAGCAGCGCCTCGGTCCATAAACTATGGGGTCGTAGCCCCATCATAAAACATCCTCTAGTGTCTTCAGTGTTTCAGCTCATGTTGCATCACATGATCATCACATGCAACAACAACAACACAGAACGCTGAACGCTACCATCTAACACACAAATAAATAAGCCCACATTTGAACACATGTTATTATGCCTACATAATGGTTTTATATTGCTGCTACAGCTATACGCACCTCTTCACAATGTGTTGAGTTCTGTTGCCCAGGTCCTGTTTGTTATGGCAGCGGCTTCGTTGGTGCAGTAACAGTATTGTTGTCATTAAACACGGATAGGTGTTCTTCTTTATCTATTAAGCCATCTGACGACCGAAGAAAAGCGTCCAATACTGTCACTGGGATGCAGCCAGTTGTCTTGGACACTTTATTACTATGTGGTGTATGCGTATGGCCACAGTCAGCGTTGCCAGACCGTGCGAGAGAAATAAGCAACCGGGTCTATGAAAACAAGCCCAAAAGAAGTAACTGTAGGCCACACAAGACCTTTAAACCTACATTGGCCATTTGAAAATATTCGATCTGTAGAAGAATCTTGGAAAAACATTGACAAATGTGGAAAACTTTAACGACACAAAACTGGTACACGGCCACGGGTCCCTGGCACACAATATGTTCAGTCCGCAGACATACAATTTGGGGTTTCCTTGACATGAAAATGTTTGAGAACCAGCTGGTTTAAACATCATTAGGAAGCAAGCCCAAATAAGCAACTACACTTTAGAAACAATTAAGCCCAAATAAGCAACTAGGCCTACACTTTAGAAACAACAAGCCCATAAAGCAATTACACTTTAGAAACAAGCCCATGAGCAACTACACTTTAGAAACAAGCCCATAAGCAACTACACTTTAGAAACAAGCCCATGAGCAACTCAGCCTGATCTCAAGCCCATAAGCAACTACACTTTAGAAACAAGCCCATAAGCAACTACACTTTAGAAACAATTAAGCCCAAATAAGCAACTACACTTTAGAAACAAGCCCAAATAAGCAACTACACTTTTGAAACAAGCCCAAATAAGCAACTACACTTTTGAAACAATTACCAGCGCAACTACCAATATTTACAAGCGACTTCACAGAAAAACAAGCCCAAAGCCGCTTATAATAAGCGGACATGGCAACACTAGTATAGCAGCAGCTAAAGGGTTATATGATAGCCCCGCCTCTCTACAGTCAGTGGTCACATGCACATTTGGGACACAGGAGATACAACAGCGCTCTCTGGCGAATAATGGAGGAATAGCGGAATGGACCAATAGAAACAACCCCGACTCAAACAGTGACTCAAACAACAGTGACTTAAACTCGATGTTATACCATAGACTGGGATCAAGCCATAGACGTAAAAATAAGGGTTAATACCGTTAAAGGACAACTTTGTTTTTTTACAACCAAGGTTTATATTTTAGCTTGTAATTAAAGTAAATAAAAGATGAGTGTTATTTTTTTTTCATTCACTGCTTTCTATAGTTTTAGCAATTTTCGCGATATTTTTTACAGTGGGCGGGGGCATTCTGTCCGGTGGCTAAATATGCCTTTTTTTACACAATAAAAAAGGTCCTGTGGTCTTTGATGGCCAGATGTGAGTTATTGGGGGCTAGAAGAGCTACTGTAAATAATAATAAAGAAAACACCGGGGGTTATTAATGCTTGGTTTTTCTTCTCTCTATCCAGATATGGCAACTGCCAGCCTTCTTCTCTCAGACGAGCAGTTTTCCTGTGCAATCTGTCTGGACGTGTTCACTGAGCCGGTCACAACCTTCTGTGGACACAACTTCTGCAAGGCTTGTCTTGAACGGTACTGGGACAGCAACGCCATTTACCGGTGTCCCCTGTGTAATATGACATTTCCCACAAGACCGGCAATCAAAGTCAATACTTTCTTGTCTGAGTTAGCTGTTGACTTTAAGAAGTGGGCTCTTGTGACTAGAATCAGGCCAGACCAATCTGATGGTGTGCTTTGTGACGTCTGTGCTGATGACACCAAGGTCAAGGCCACTAGGTCTTGCCTGGTATGTTTAACATCTTTCTGTGAGACACACCTGGAGCCCCACCGGAGAGTTGCAGGCCTCAAGAGCCACCCTCTAACTGCAGCTGGTCTTGAAGACAGGGTGTGCAAGAACCATCACAGGCTCTACGATTTTTACTGTCAGACAGACCAGACTCCTATTTGTGGTGTTTGCATGCAAAAAGACCACAAAAATCACCTGAATGTGTCACTTGAGAAATATTATGACTCCACGCTTGCAGAACTACCCAATACGATGGGGAAAATCCACACACTGATAAACGCTCGATCAGAGGTGATCAGTCGGATCAAACACTCTACCGATGCCAGAAAAAGGAAAGCTGAGAGGGAGATCGCTGAGAGTACGCGTGTCTTCGATTACCTGATCCACTCCCTTGAGGACAGCAGGTGTTATGAGCTGAGTTGCGGTGATTGAGGACAGGTGGAAATCTGCAGAGAAACAGGCGGAGGGTTTCATGAAAGAACTGAACGCGGAAATGAGTGAGCTTGACAAGGCGCGTGTCGAGTTGGAGCGACTCTCAAACTGTGACGATCGCCATGGCCTTGTCCTGTTCGTGTCACGCCTACCCACTCTGCGGTGCTCTGCTTCGACCAGAACATGGCCGCAAGGGAGGTCAAGCTGTCTGTCACAACCTCTGTGATGAGCGCTCTCTAGTCTGTCAGCGACACTGGATAAGGAACTGGAATGTTTCCCTGAATACTGAAGATTATGAAGGACAACGCAGTGGATGTGACCCTTGACCCAGACACCGCACACTGTGACCTCATCCTGTCCCCGGATGGGAAATCGGTGATGCTTGTTTTACTGCTGTGACTGTTTTGTTCTTAACCTATTTGTGAGTGGGTTTAAGGAGTTTACTTTCATATTGTGACTTATTTTAGTCATGTTAAAAGTGTTTGTTATTTATTAATAAAATATGAGTATGTAGCCAAAGAAAAAATGTGTGCGGATAGTTGTTTGTATTTTTTTAACTTTACTCTTCCATCCAGCACCTGTCGAAATTGACCTGGATGTGCGTGACGTTTATGATACAATTTACAGCTTGTGGAATTTAGTCTCACTTCACACTGTGTTTTCGAATCTTTTTATCATCAGTTCTATCCATCCATCTTCAACTGCTTATTCAGAGTCAAGTTGTGGGGGCAACAGTTTCAGCAGAGAGCTCCAACTGTGTTTTGTTTTGGTTTTGTTTCCAGTCACCCCCTAGCCTATAACAGACTATGACTATTTAACAGCCGAGGTCCTACAAGGCAGGGCTCCCCTTTTTCATAAATTATTTTTGCTGGTCCAAAACTGGATCACAAAAGCTTTGCTGGTATAGTTGCCATGATTTCTGTCACTCTGGATTGATGGATGGATGGGTGGATTGATTGATTGATTTTTTGAGTTGGTAACAGGTGTTGTGACCTTTTCCAACTCCCCGTCAGAATTTCACTCCACCTTAATCTTCACCTTGTCGTTCCGTAGATGGTGCCAGGTGACCTGCTTTCAAAGCGATTGATAGTTGATTATTACATTACTAGAGAACATACAATAATTTATATTTTATCTCCATGCCTACAGTACATTATACAATAAGGAATTCTGAAACATTATGACAGACCACTATATCAGACCAAATCATAGTTTCATAGATTGGGGTCACAAAGAAAAATTGAAAAGACAAAAGAGAAAATTGTAATCAAATGGGGGTCAGAGTGCCTAAAGGTTCTTGAAATTAAAAGGTTTGAGAATCGGTGCACTGACTAACCCTTAATGGTCCATTTGGTTACATTTGTACATTCTCAGAGTTACAAAGGCATAAACCAACACTTTTACTGTGCTCAATTACAGTGTAATGTAATAACCATATGTAATAATTATGTAAATAATCGATAAGACTAATCAATAAGACAATAAGCTCTAAACAAACCACCTCATTGCAGTTTGTCACATATCGATAGTGATTATTAGTTCATGAATGAATGAATTGTACATTGTTTAAATTTAACACATATTACCTCATCGAGTCAGCGGTTGCCATACAAGCTTATTAGTCTAGAATTTTTATTTTGTTTTGGCCTTATGTTTTGAATTACATTTTATATTTATTTAGTGTTTACTATTTTGTGTTTTTGTAGTTTTTATTTAAAGGCTTAATTCGTTTTTGTTTAGATTTTATTAGTTTCAGTGTTAGTTTTCTTCCTTTTTATTGTAATATGGGGTACATTGTATTTGTCAGGGATGTGATTCAAAAAGGTCAGAAAAGGTATTGTGTAATAATAAAAAAAACATATATATTTTTTTAAATGAATTCACAAAAACTGGCACAGCTAAGAAGATAGACTTTGTATCCACACACAACACATAGTTTATGTATAACTTTAATTTCACTATAACAGTGGTTCTCAAAGTGGAGTCCCCATTAAAGGTAGGGTAAGTGATTTTCTTTGGTTAAAATAAGTGTTAAATAGCTCTATATTCTGATAGTACTCATTGCTATAGAGTGTTTGTTCAGTAAAAGGAGTCTCCTTGTCTCTCCAGCTCTTTATTAAACAGAAAAAGCATTTTCGTTTCAGTTTCAGTTTCATTTCCAATTTTATCCAATAAGGATAGAGAACTCAGTCAGGATACAGATTACACAAGTGAAATTGGAAGTGATGACACTAAGAAATGAGCTGACAAAATGGGAACTGGAACACTATACTTTTTGTTTTAACCAAAAAATATCACTTACCCTACCTTTAAGTACAATTTTGAGGTATATTTACTTTACAATTTTTTCCAATTTTCAATACTTTTACTTCTAGCCTACTCCACTACATCTCAGAGGCAAATATTGTACTTTTACTCCACTACAATAATTTGAAAACTTTAGTTACTAGTCACTTTGCAGATATAAATTATTATATTATAAAACATACATTAACCACTTTAGCCCTATTTTGTACTTGGCTATTTGAAAATAACTGCGATGGGATGCAGTTATTTTATTATATTATTTTATTATTATTATATTATTTATGGAAGGGAGGGAGCAAGTGGTGGAAGTAAACGGCACCCAGCCCCCCCCCCCCTCCCAGTGACTTGTGGTGTTCCTCAAGGAAGTATACTAGGACCTTTACTGTTCCTGATATATGTGAATGATATGTCTTCAGCCTGCGACTGCAAACTGTTCCTGTTCGCAGATGACTCGGCCCTGCTAGTCTCGGACAGGGACAGGCTGCAGGTCGAGAAAACTCTCAGCTCTGAACTCAACAAGATCTGCATCTGCTCTCCGACAACAAACTTTCATTACACCTGGGTAAAACTGAATCCATCCTCTTTGGGTCCAGTCCTAACCTTAACAAGGCAGAGAGTTTCACGATCAAAGTGGGTGATGATGTCATCAAAAGAAAGGATGAAATTACATCTTGGAGGCAAACCTCTCTGGTAACAAAAACGCAGAAAAAGTGATCAACCAAACAACACGCTATTTGTGGAGGATTGATCGTCTAGTCAGTAATACTCTGAAGATTCTTGCAGGGGCCCTCATTCAAGGTTATTATGATTATGCATGCACTTCATGGTATCACAACACCTCCAAGGCCTTAAAAAGGCTCCAAACATCCCAAAACAAACTTGTAAGGCTACTTCTTGGCCTCAATCACAAAACCCATCTAACCCCTGCTCATTTTGCTAGGATTGGATGGCTTAGGGTTGAGGACAGAGTACAGCAACTTGCTATGGGCCTGGTCTTCAAGATACACCACAACATTGGGATCCCCCTGTATTTGTCAAAATACTTCCAAAATGTTAATGAAGTCCATGATCATAACACCAGAGGCAGCTACACAAATCATGTTCAACCCAGATTTGGCTCAACTAGGGAATGAACTCGTTCTCATGCTATTCATCAAAAAAGTGGAACGCCCTACCAAAAGGAGTAAAGGAGTGTAAAACCCTACTCACTTTCAAAACTGCCCTAAAGATACACCTTCAGGAGGCTGCAATTCGAAAATGGCCCCTGTCCAAGTCTTAACCTACCCCCCCCCCCCTTTTTTCATTTTCTTCTTTTGTATATATTTTTGGGCGGTGTAGCCGCCCCTATAAGTGGGGTTGGGACACCTCATTAGCTGTATTGTGATTGGCTCATTAGTACACCCCTAGCTGTACTGTGATTGGCTGACTCTATTGGCTGACTCTATTCAGCACTGTGATTGGCTAGCGAGACACATGATGACATTAATAACCTATAAATAGGATTATGCACTTCCAAAAATTCATTTTTTTTGCAAGTGAGCTTCCATCACTATATGATGACCACTGTGATGACCACACCGCCCACTTCACACTGGGTGTGACTTTTTTCACTCTTCATACCAGTAACCTGTAAGCTGATTGTATGACATTCTGTATAGTAGTGTGTATATCTGTCTGTCTCTTATATGTCATCATGATTTGTGTGCATGCATGGGGTTCTCATCTTAAACAAGCTCAGTGCTTAATGAGTCTTCCAGTTTAGTAGACCTTGTATTGTGAATTTGCACTTCCGTACTGTTATTCTCATGTCTTTCTAAATAAAAGTACATCAATCAATCAATCATGCCTTGTGAGCTTGTAGATCTGTAGATTCAAACATTTTCAATGCTTTTACTTTTGATACTGTATGTATATTTTCAAGCCAATACTTTTGTACTTTTACTCAAGTAACATTTTGAACACAGGCCTTTTACTTGTAACAGAGTATTTTTATATTGTGGTATTGCTACTTTTACTCAAGTAAAAATATCTGAGTACTTCTTCCACCACTGGGGGGGGGTCCCTTGCACAAAATATTTTCACATGGGGGACCGCCACGGCCAAATACATTTGGGGGTCCCTGTCTGTCTGACATGAAAAAGTTGAGAACCCACTCGCCTCGATCTCCAGGATTTTAAGAACCCACTGACTGGACGACAATAACCGTGTTGCCAAGCAACCAACCAGCCAATCACAGCATGACCACCCCATAGGCTATGGGATGTAGAGGTGCCAATCAGCGTTGCCATGTCGTCTTATTATAAGCGACTTTGGGTGTGTTTTTCTGTAAAGATGCTTGTAAATAATTGGTAGTTGCGGGTTGCGTTTTTTGGGGCTTGTTTCAAAAGTGTAGTTGCTTATTTGGGCTTGTTTCCTAATGTTTAATTTAGTTTAGTTAATTTTTTTTTTTTTCAATCCAGTTTTTTTTCAAAATTTCTTCAAGATCTAAAATAAATAAATAAATGTTTAAAGGGTGAAGGGCTCGCTTCTTTTTGGGCTTGTTTTTATAGACCTGGTTGCTTGTTTCTTTCGCAGAATCTGGCAACACTTGTGCCAGTCAGTCAGGCAAAGGCGGAGATTCTCTCCCTGTAGAGTGAGTGTGTTTCGGAGCAAAAACATTTGCACGCTCCAAAACAACAAGCTAAAGGAACTGTAACTAAACTAGCTGCCCCGGGAGACATATCAATGTAGTGGACTGTTATTACACACGGAGTCGAGGGTAAGCGCTTTCCTCACGTTTTATTTGTGGGCTTTAAACTTTATTTGTTGTTGTCCAGTCCAGAAACATATCACCCAGCTAGCCAGTGAGCCAGCAGGCCTCCACTGAGGCAGCGGGCTTTATTATTCTCCATGCCCCGACTATGGTGTCCCTACCCGGGCTGGAATAATGACTGTTTTAGAGCCCAGTGGTGGAAGAAAGTACTCAGATATTTTACCTTTTTAAGTAAAAGTAGCAATACCTCAACATGTATAAAATAGGGCAAAAGTGGTTAATGCATGTTTTATAATATAATAATGTATATCTGCAAAGTAACTAGTAACTAAAGTTTTCAAATAATTGTAAGTGGAGTAAAAGTACAGTATTTGCCTCTGAGATGTAGTGGGGAAGAAGTAAAAGTACTGAAAATTGGAAATACTCCAGTACAGTAAAAAATACCTCAAATTGTACTTATGTACAGTACTTGAGTACATGTACTTACTAGATACTTTACGCCACTGCATGTTTACCAAGAAGATTATGGAAGCTGTTATGTTTTACTGGATGTCTCTGACATGCTTGTTACATAGTTATATGCTTATACCAGCCTGTTTTAAATATGTGTATTGTTGTTATTAATCATTTGTCAGTTCAACACTCCCTTTCACATCCAATATTACACTAACATAGACTATGTTAGTGTAAATGTTTTGTTGACCTGGTTAAATAAACCCATTTGAGTGTTGCAGTGGGGTTTATAGGTAAACAGCCCACACACTAATGCAAGTGAAACTCTAAAAGAAAACTTGAATATTATTCAGTATATTGATATGAACTCTGCTGTTTTCCTTTGAACTATGTGTGTGTGTGTGTGTGTGTGTGTGTGTGTGTGTGTGTGTGTGTGTGTGTGTGCTTGAAAAGCCAGATACTTATAATGAGAAGCCTGCATCAACAAGCTCAGACGTATTCTTATTGAATCAGTCGTTTATTCCCCACCCTGTATTTAATGCACTTGACTTTGTGCTCTGGGAAAAAAGGATTTGACTTGGGTTTTGAAATAACCCTTTGAACCAGTTCTGTACGTATCGCTGACATGTAATGAACACCCAGAATCAAGGCCACCTCGATCACTGATGATTCTTTTGGAAATGCCCTGATGATGATGATGACTAAGAGCTAAACATAACAGTAACCTGTTGTAGACACAGGCAGGCATAAGCCAAACTATCTATTCCACCATAGAGTTAACTTAATTAAAGCACTTTATTTTCAGGGGATTTGTGGATTTTGAGCTGTGATACCCAAAGTTTATAAGACCGATCTTAAATCATGGCTTCATTTAAATAGCCTAGTTGGGACGTAGATAAACGTATCCTGGCTCCGCTGGACTGGCCCTATTGCTCTCACCTGCACAAGAGACTCTTTCGGTGAGGCCTTTGTTGAGTCGCTTGTGCTATGTGTACTGTTCTCTTAACTGTCTATATTAGTAATAATAATAGTATTTATTGTCGTCTCAGGGACATTCATCTTCACTGTCTGTTCCAACTGAAAAAACACATAACCTTAGTACAAAACAACATAGCACACAACAACATAACACCAAGACACCAGTATACACAGAACCATCATATCAGCGAGGCAGTTTGTTTAGCGCAGCAATGACTGAAGGGACAAAACTCCTACTAAAATGAACTTTTTTGCCATTTCAAAGTTCTGTATCTTCGTCCAGATGGCATGAGTCTGAAGTGACGATGTGTTTTATTATTATGCTTTTGTTTGGTTGGTTGTTTGTATAGTCTGTCTGTTGGGTGTTGTAGGCTATGTTTTATAATGGACCACAATGGAAACAAGCTTTCAGCTTTTTTTTGGTGTGTTCAATCCATTTGGAGCTTTTTTATTTGGTGATGACTGTGTTGTTTAATCGTTGCCAATAAAATATCTTCATAGATTTTGTGTCCAACTTGTTACTTTTCAGGATTCAAATAAAAAAATTGCAGATCAACAAGCTCGCAACGCGTCGTTTCGCGCCTCGTTTCGCGCCTCGTTTCGAGCTTGCAGATCTGCTATTTTTGATCATTTTGTGTGACGCTGTAGTATGATCAAGTATAGGGCGTTAATTTACGCAAAAACACAAAAGGTTAAAATATGCAGATGTGAGGTTTCTGCCCGACAACAACAATGTTCTCTCTACCCAGAGGCTCATGCTGAACTCACAACGGGGGCTGATGGGAGTGTTCTACCTGCCACCCCTCCCACCGCCGTTGCCACGGAGATGACCCCCCCCCAGGCCAAGTGGAATGCGGATGAAAGTCAAGTGAGCCAGTGGAATCCAACACTTTGGGCCAAGATATCCTCATTCTGAGCCAGGAGAGAAACTTGACCCTGTACCGGTGGCGGAAAGTAACCCCAAGTGCATTTACTCAAGTACTTTACTTAAGTACAATATTTTTGGTAATTTTCACTTGAGTATTTCCATTTTCAGAGTGCATGCAGGGCAGGTGGTTTCAGATGTGCAATGTTTGATTACGAAGCCTAAAAGGCTTCACATGTTGCAATGTTCAATGGCCAAACACAATTAAATCGTTAATCGCAATTATTTGAGAGACAATTAACACATTGATTGCCAAGATATTAAACAGTTTTCTATCCCCTTGCCAGCGTATAATTACCTCAATCCGATGATATTTGAAACGCCGTGGAACCGACATTGTGTCCCAAAAACACAAACAAAATAGTCCCCGTGGGCTAGCGGAGGGATCTGTGTATCCATAGGAACGACAACGTTCCAACCGCGATCCCCGCTGAAAACTAGTGGTTTTCAATGCAAAAAAAAAAAAAATTAGTTACAGCTGTTTTTCTGAAAATCCCAAACAGGAAGCGGATGGCTTCCTGTTTTTTTGGAACGACGTCACATCCACATTCTACTTCTCTAAGTGACGATCGATCATTCCAAAGCTGTGTTAGGTCGCCCCTTGTGGAATTTCCCCCCAAAAATGAAAGAACGCATCAATGCGATCTTGGCAATCAATGTGTTAATCGTCAACAAAATTGTTTAATCGTTACAGCCCTAACAGCAACATTTGCACCCCAAGCAGCCTCCATAATGCTGACGTCTGGACCACTGTGGCTGCCGTGCCTCCTCCTGGCGCTGATGATGGGGATGAGAAGAAGCTGCCACGCCCACAGCCTGTTCACCTGTGAGCCAATCAGAGTCCACCGCTGCCACGGCATGCCGTACAACATGACCTTCTTCCCCAACATGATGGACCACTATGACCAGGATATCGCCGCCAGCAAGATGGAGGTGAGATTTATATATATCTTTTATTTAACCCATTCAAACCTGGGAACGCATCTGTGTAACTTTAGATTTCTTTGGCTATTCAAAAATAGCAGATATACAAGCTCATAGCGCGGCACCGAGTGCCGCGCTATGAGCTTGTAGATCTGCTATTTTTGCAAAAGAAATCGTGAAAACGTGTGCGAATCTTTGATATTATATATATATGTATACGTTAACTCAAGTCTTTGCTTCTGCATGGGGTTCCCTGGAACAAAAAATTTTGATGGGTGTTGGTGGCCAAAAACACATAATTTTGGGGGTCCTTGACATGAAAAGGTTTGAGCACCACTATTATAGCAACATACATTTTTCCATAAAACTGTTAGGATTTAGAAGACATTTGTAGAAAGATGTTCGCTTGAAAAGATCTATACAAAGATTTGTACACATTTTCACGATTCTTTTTTTCCAAAAATCAGATCTACAAGCTCATAGCACGTATATCTGCTATTTTTGATCAGCCAAAGAAATCTTAAGATTTTTTCCCCTGTCTTAACTCTAAAGGTCCTTACACACCGGGGCGAATTCTTCATGCGAATAAATACGTTTTTTTTTAAAACCTTATAAAGTCAATGCAAGCGTCCACATCAGTTTCGCGAAGCGAAAAAGCGTCTTTTAATTATTCGGAACGAGTCCGAATTTTGCGTATATTCGCATATTCGCCGGTGTGTAAGGACCTTTACCCTGCCAGAGTTTTTTCAGAACAGTCTGTAGCCTCTGCCAGGGTTTTGACCGATTTTGGTACCTTTTCGCATAGCCACAAAATATTTTTCTCAAGTATGATTGATCCCCAGAAAATTTCTAATCACAGATGAGATTCAGGTGTGGTTTCACAAATGTCAACGAGGTCAATTTGACCTTGTTGTCATGTGTTGTTTGATGTTTGAAAATAGCTCAAAACCAGTAGTTTCAAACCAAAAAACATTGTGAATTGTTTGTCCGTTTCAATTTTAACATTGAAGTGGATGGAGCAGCAAATCTTTGGAAATTGTTAACTCCTTATTCGTTTGGAATATCGAAAAGGTGTCAATACTAAATAATTAGAGAATCTTTTTAGATTTTTTTTTTTTTTTTTTTAATGACGTTTTTAAACGTCTTTGGCAGGCAACAGCTAATTTCTCAAAGACGTTTATAAACGTCTTTGGCAGTTATAGAGTTAATGGGATAAAATAGACTGAAGAGGTGAAGCACTCCTTCAAATTGTATAAGGATGACTCCTTTGACAGATTTTTGTGGTGTGTGGGAGTCCTTCACCTCTTCATTTCTTCTTAGTTTTTGAGACCACCTCACCCACAATCAACCTTATGCTAAGGACAAAGAACGGAGCCACAGTCTACCCTGGACTTCATTGCTCTAATCTACCTTACAATTCGCATTACTGGCTGAAAGGGGAAATTGGAAAATCAGTCACAGCTGTTTTGCGCATGCGTATGAGTGCACGTGCTCTGTCTCCTTTCTTTCACCGGTGTTGCCAGATTGTGCGTGAGCAACAAGCAACCAGCTTCATGAAAAAAACAGAGTACACAGAGCTGCTATTTCTTCATGCAAAAAAAAAACAGCCGATGGCGTCCGCGATGTTTCACGGGGGTCCGCGATGTCTCGCGGGGGTCCCAAGACTCCCAGGGGGTCCGCAGACCCCCTGGGAGTAAAATTATTTAAAAAAAATAAAAAACTTTTTGGGGGACATTTCTTCATGAAACACAAAAAACAGCCGATGGGGTCCGCGATGTGTCACGGGGGTCCGCGATGTTTCGTGGGGGTCCCCAAGACTCCCAGGGGGTCCGCGGACCCCCTGGGAGTAAAATTATTTAAAAAAATTTAAAAACTTTTTTGGGGGAAATTTTTATCCCACGATTTTTGAACCCCAAAATAAGCGAGCCCTCGCTTATTTTTGCGCGGCCGTAATTTGTTTGTCATTGTGGTGAATGTTGTGTGTGCTGCTGATGTTTGTTGTGTGCAGCTTAATGTCAGAGTGTTTGTGTTGGAGCGCCTCAGTGCGGCTGCAGAGTTCATGTGCAACATCTTGCATGTGTGGCTTTCCTTCGCCGTGTCTGTAGGTCACGGCCTGGAGACCCCAGGGTCTCCAGGGACCCCTAAGGGGGGGGGGCGCCAAACCCTCTGGGTATTTCTTCTTTTTTTTTTTATCCCATGATTTTGTACCCCCAAACGAAATTTTCTTTGGGGGGGTTAGGGGGGGGGGTACTAGAATTCTGCCCGCGTAGCGGGCAGAACTTCTAGTAGACTACAATGGAGAGAGTGACATTGTGTGTATGTGTTTGTGAGTTGTTGTGGGGATGTGACAAGAGAGACATTGATGTACCATTGTATGCGTTTGGCCCAACAAGAATGACAAATGCATGGTAAGAAAGAGAGAGTGTGAAAGAGAGAGGACAGCATGTGACAAAGGTTGTGAGTCCAATTTGTGAGGTCTCATGATGTTTTGTATTTTATTTTATTTTATGTAGACTTAAGAAAAGCACATTACAATTTCTTATCTCCCTACTATCCTATCTAAATGAGCCCCCAACATTGTGGGGGACTTAAGATATAGTCTAAACCATTGGTACCAGGGGGTCCCCCAGCAAAATGAGTTAATAAAGTGTCACAATCATTTTAACCCCTTTATCCATATTTATCATACTATTAAAAAATAGCAGATATACAAGCTCATAGCGCGGCATCGAGTGCCATGCTATGAGCTTGCACATCTGCTATTTAAAAAATAATAATTTAGATGGGGGTCCGCGGACATATCATTTTGGGGGTCCGCGGCCAAATACATATCATTTTGGGGGTCCTTGACATGAAAAAGTTTGAGAACCACTGGCCTGCACACATTCTTATTTACACCTGTGTCCCTGGAGAGTAAATACAGGGGAGAGAGAGGTCTAGAAGCTACACAAAGACACTTACGTATGCCTGGAAACTATGCAGCACAACCTGAGTTGAATTACGTTTTGGCATGGATGTGGTTGTCAGGGGTTGACCTTGGCTCTCACTGGAAATGTTTGGATTGCCCCAAAAGTGTAAACAACACTTGTTGGCACTTTGGTAGATCAAAAAAACAACTACAACACTCTAATTTATTTAAAAGAGTGCCAGTGAACCACAGGCTAACGTCTACTTTGTGCTGAAGCCTGCATCCATATAGGTCTGTGTGTCAAAATTGTATGAGTTGCCTGTGTTAAGTTGTGGTGGGGAAAAAAAGTCTTTGTTTTTTACAAGGAATAATTATAACTACTACAAAAATATACGCCGTCATACAATACAATGTCATATAGGCAAGATTCTGGAAGACCTCTCACGTCGGCAGCGATTTCAGTTTGGTCTAATAGTTGAGCCTTGAGTCTTGGCACCCCATTAAAACGTCAGGTCAGGGGTTTTGGTTACAGGTATTTGATGAGTAAGATGTGTTCCTGACTCTGACTGGCGAACAACAACAGTGTTCTGAGGGAGTCTTTGTGTTGTCTGGCAGAAAGTCTGGGCTTCTTATTTCACTGGCAAACTTGGCCACAGGGAATCTTTTCTACTTTGTTGTGTGGGGCCTTTGATTTTTAGGAGGAAGGAGAGAGAGACACACCCAGATGCACACACAATGGTTTTCCTGCATACTTTGCAGAGAATCAATCTCTCTCTTCCTCTCTCTCTCTTTCCCCTCTCTCTCTCCTCTCAATCGTTTCTCCTGTACACAATCTTCCACCAGTCTTTGTCTCCTAGGTGACAGACCCACATTCAAGGCTACATACTGTACAGTGGTGGAAAAAGTACTAAAATGTTGTACTTAAGTAAAAGTATCAATACTGCAATGTGGAAATACTCCATTACAAGTAAACGTCCGGAATTCAAATGTACTTGAGTATAAGTACAAAAGTATTGGCATAACAAATGTACTTAAAGTACCAAAAGTGAAAGTTCTCATTATGCAGAATGTCCAATTTCACAAGTAAAAAAAAAAAGAAGATCTCTACAAGCTCACAATGCGTCGCATAGCTTGTAGATCGGCTATTTTCAAATGGCCGATATGTATTTAGGTCTGAAGTGGTTAATGTATGTTTTGTAATAATAATCAAAATCTATAAAGTATTAACTAGTAACTAAAGTTTTCAAATAATTGTAGTGGAGTAAAAGTAAAATATTTGCCTCTGACATGTAGTGGAGCAGTAAAGTAAAAAATACCTCAAAATTGTAGTTAAGTACAGTACTTGAGTAAATGTACTTTTGTTGTTACTTTACTACTACTTACTTTACACCACTGTCTCTCTCTCTCTCTCTCTCTCTCTCTCTCCTCTCAATCGTTTCTCCTGTACACAATCTTCCACCAGTCTTTGTCTCCTAGGTGACAGGTATACACTCACTGCCCTACATTCAAGGCTACATGCGTACTATACATAACTCTGTTTGGACTATGCCATGATCTATTGTACAGCCCCTGACATTGTAGTCAGGCAGACTTTTTACTGGGTGTGTGTGTGTGTGTGTGTTCGGCACAGCATATCAGTAGGACTTTCCGGTGGACGGCTAACCTCTTCCGTCCTTGTTCCCCACATTATTCCACCAGTGGCTGGCAGCTTCTGAAATGCCCCTGTGAGGCACTTCAGTAGAAAAATAATGGAACAAGTAAATTAACTTGTATACTGTCACTAGGCCTGTCCCCGACTAAGGATTTCTATAGTCGAATCTGATTGGCCAAATATTGCCTATAATCGACTAATGCAACACCAAAAAAATAAAGAATATATATATTTAATCTATATATTTTAATTTATATATATGATTGGCAGTCGAATCAGTCTGATTCCACTGCCAATCTCTCAGTCGAATCATGCAAAAACGATGTTATGCAATAGAGGAACATTCCATTTGGGCTGTAGGGGTGCTTAATGTCTGATTTAACATATACTTGCTTGGTTTCTCCCAATAACTCATGATGTATATCCTATTTTTGGCATAGACTCCCCTCGACTGATTAGTCGACTATTCGAATGATCGAGGTCAGGCCTAACTGTCACAGAAAACAGGAAGGCTATGCTTTAGATCAGTGGTTCTCAACCAGTGGTCTGGGGACCACCAGTGGTCCTTGAGGGGGTTCCAGGTGGTCCCCAGCTAAATGATGGAGAGTTGGAAACCAAATGGAAACCTTATTAAATCTTTAACTCTTGAGAGTGTAAAATGAAAACAAATGGACCCGTAAGGGTCCATTTGTTTTCATTTTACACTCTCAAGAGTTAAATTATTGTTAAACATCTGCATTACAGAATTGTTATTTTGATCAACGTTTTCCTGTTATCTCTCCTATGGTACCAACATCAATACAGCATGGTTGGAATTGAGGACAAAATCGAATCCAACGACAACAAAAGTTTTGGGTCTGAGAGGCTAAATCTCATCAAACTCCTTGATATGAAAAGGGTTGAAAACCACTGCTTTAGATTCTTAACCCATTAACTGCCAGAGGTATTTTCATATTTTTTTAGCCAGTGCCAGAGTTTTTCATTGAAAAAAAAAAAGTACTCAGATTTTTTTAAGTTTTAAGTTAACAAGGAAGTGGATAGGAGTCTAGATCTTCAACTAATCATATCTCCTTGGTCTTCGGGTGAAATTGAAAAAAAAATAATAACGTAGATCTACGCGATTGGCACGTGGCGGCTTTAAATCGGTTCGCGTAGATCTACGTGATTGGCAGTGAATCAGTTAAAAGTGGTTCTAAAAGTATTAAAAAAATAAGTGAGTGCCTAGCCAATGTCTAAAACCGTATAAATCCTTGAAGGACTTTGGCGTGAAACTCACACAGTCACAGCAGAGGATTTTGCCTTTTTTAGAACGAGTTGACTTGACTTCTGATCCTGGCTGAAGGTTTCTGAAATCACTGGCTTTTTTTTTTTACAGTAGCGCTGCCATAAAGAAAATAAAAGTCAGTGTGAGCAAGAAGAGCTCATTGAGACGGCGTTTGGGACCTCCACAGGAGAGAGACAAGGACTCTCACTGTTGGAGGGAGAAACCCACCCGTGGCCCCTGAGAGATCGGGGGCCACTGCCAGACTGGAGTCTAGGAAAAGGAAACATTGAATAGTAACTTTGTTCAATTTACTCTGTGTTGACTGTAGGAACGTGTGTGCGTGTGTGCGTGTGTGTGTGTGTGTGTGTGGGGGGGTGTGTGTGTGTGAGCCTAACTTACTTTGGGGTAAATATTAGCTGTAGAGATTGACAACAGAGTCGACGCATTCGTCTATGCATCACTAATCTGAACGTGAATAATAATGCATGCAAACGAGTTTAAAACCGACGTGAGCCGACTACGTCAATACAGCTATTATAATTGCTGATGGCTTTGATAAGGTGATGATGGATTATATTATTTATTTTAACCCTCGATAAGATCTCTTCATTTTGACCACTGGCAACAACAGAACAAAAATAACAAACTCATCATTAAAGATTGTAGAATTTGAATCGGCAGTAAATGGCGCCGGTGTCATAATATACTATAGAGCACCGAAGTCTGACGTAATTTACACATCCTACCTGGGTCGTCCCCCCCCCCCCCCCATTCTGAATTCCCATAGACGTGTTTAATATCGCGTCAAATAAGAACTGTGTTCCAAAAATAAACAAATGATCCCGGCGGTTTGACTCTTATGGATATAAAGCATCAACTGACGGTGAGAAAACGCTAATGTTACTTCCACCGAATTAGTTATCAAATGATATCCGCCGAATTATATCAAATATGAGTGACTGACTATCATAAACGATACAGAGCCACCTCCCTGACAATATCGCCGAAACAGTTTGTTTATTTTTGGACCACAATTCTTATATGAGACGATTCCAAGATGACCCAATGTTATTCTCCATAGAGAAATTACTTCTACGACCCAGGGGACTTCTGTACTCTATAAGCCTCTCTGGTGAAGTAAACCATAGCTATTGTCTGCAGGGAATCTGTGGACAAATAAAGAACAGTTTATATAATTGGGATTGCTTCGGTGCCTCGACTGCAATGGAGATTTTTTTTTCATGTTGTCTTGCCACCAGTAATCCACATTTAATCCTTTGTACATGCAGTGCACATGTCATAGAAACACTATAACACTGTGGCAGGCTAACCTATCAACAGCTCTCTGCTCTCTCCAGCCTTCCTGGCTAGTCGCTGTATGTTTCCAAACAGCTATGCAGTCATTTCCTGATGCTCCATTCCCCCCCCCCCCGGGTTCCCTCGTCTTCCACAAATCTGTTGAAACGGAAGAATATGTGAGCCAACCAGTGAAAGGACTCCTTTGTGTGGCAGTTATAGAACAGTACTGCTTCAGCAGCTCTCAGTGCTCACTTTACTGTAGAAATCACTGTTTTTCTTTTGCCGATCTTAAAAAAGAAAATAAAACTTTTCTCAAACAATATATTTTCATTGTGATACCAATAAATAGGAACTTAAAATATACTATGTTAGTTCCTTTGCTCTATGCCCTATCTATGTCCATTGAGGCGTTTAAGTCTCCTAAGACTTTTCTTTTCATTGGCCTTTGATCACACCTGAGGTTATTGTACACATTTTTATGTTTTTTGATGCCATGTGGGTGCACATGCATAATGTTTTGTCGATGCTTTGATTTTACGGTGTACAGCACTTTAGTCAACCTCGATTGTTTTAAACGTGCTCAATAAATAAAGCTTGATTTGATTTGATGCCGGCACACAATCGATTGGTTGATCGATCATCAAAATAAAAATGCTGGCTGTCATGGACTCTTATTAAGTGGTCACTTTCGAGATGTTCAAGTCGCCCTTGATCCAGACAAGTTTAGGAACCACTCACTTAACCCATTAAGACCTGGGACGCACCTGCTACATTTTTAGATTTGATCTAAAAAGCATTATTTTACACTTTGGCTATTCAAAAATAGCAGATCTACAAGCTCATAGCACGGCACCGAGTGCCGCGCTACGAGCTTGTAGATCTGCTATTTTTTAAACATCGAGGAATTTTTTGCAAATATTTGAATATATATATTTTCAAAGCATACATTTGTAACTCAAATCTTTGCTTCTGGGGCCCCTGGAACAAAATATTTTGAGATGGGGGGTCTGCGGGCAAATACATATCCATTTTGGGGTCCTTGACATTAAAAAGTTTGAAAACCACTGACATAGAAACATATGTTTTTTTTTCAAAGAACTGTTAGGAATTAGAAGACATTTTGTAGAATCGGAACCTCAGGCCTTAATGGGTTAAAGTAAAGTAACTCCGAGAGTGATACAGTGAACACGGTAATGGGGAAGTGAATTTTACAATCCTAGCAATACCCGCTGTAGCCACCGAGTTGGGGCAGAAGACCCTTGTCGTTGTAATGCAAAGGCTGACTGACGATGACTCTTGTTGTTGTTTTCTGGCCCACCATGCAGCCGTTCATGCCCCTGGCCAAGCTGCGCTGCTCGCCAGACGTGCACCACTTCCTGTGCCAGGCCTTCATCCCGGCGTGCACCGAGGAGAACAAGGTGATCCAGCCCTGCCGAGAGCAGTGCCAGACCGTGCTCTCTGACTGCAGGAACGACAGCGCTACCTTCGGCATCTCCTGGCCCCCCGAGCTGCAGTGTGACAAGTAAGGAAAAACATCCAATCATCACCAACTTGCACCCCCACATGACCCAGACCCACACAACCTCCGAGACATAAGATAAGACCTTTTTAATGACCCTGAGAGCTAAATTAAGTCGCCAAAGGCAGCACAGCAGTTAACTCATTCACTGACACGGCATTAATTCATCCGTCTATCGTCCCCTTGCCGGCGAAAACTGTGATTTTACTGTACCTTTGAAAAATCATGGAATATTCTCCGTGACCGCCGTCCTCACGGAGACCGGCTCATTACACGCACGGGGGTCCGGTAGAATCGGAAAAAAATTGCCCGGCCACGATCCTCCATTCCAGAGCTATGGTCGTTTGAATGTGGCTTGTTTTTTGAAAAAAATAAAACGCAACAGAAATCCGCGAAAAATTTACTTTTGTCATGAAACGAGGCAATCTTTTTGTTGTTGTTGTGATCACGTGATTTCTGGGTGTACTCTTCTTTGGTGGTGCTTGGATCATTCCCAGGCTGCGGAGCTACTTTTACTTAAGTAAAATATCTGAGTACTTCTTCCACCACCGGCTACTGAACATGATTCTGATGTGTTTGTGTCGTATCACCCTGTAGATTGGACACGTGTATTTCCGCGGGTGGGTCGGTCAGCCCTTCGACCACTCCAAAGACCTCCCCGTCCGCCAAGAGGGACCTGGGCTTCTGGTGCCCGCTGCAGCTGAAGATCAAGCCGGGCCACGGCTCCTCGTTCCTGGGCGCCCAGGACTGCGCCCCGCCGTGCTCCAACATGTACTTCAAGCCCCACGAGATCGACTTCGCCAAGAGCTTCATCGGCGTGTGCTCCGTGGTGTGCCTGGCCGCCACGCTCTTCACCTTCCTCACCTTCCTCATCGACGTCAAGCGCTTCCGCTACCCCGAGCGGCCCATCGTCTTCTACGCCGTGTGCTACAGCTTCGTGTCGCTCATCTACTTCCTGGGCTGGCTGCTGGGGAACAACGCGGCGTGCACCCGGGCCTCGCACGGCGCCGCCGTGGACACGGTGGTGCTGGGCTCCCAGAGCAAAGGCTGCACGCTGCTCTTCATGCTGCTCTACTTCTTCTCCACGGCCGGCATCGTGTGGTGGGTCATCCTCACCATCACCTGGTTCCTGGCCGCCGGGCCCAAGTGGAGCTGTGAGGCCATAGAGAAGAAAGCGGTAGGGCCCCCCACTTTTTATATATTTACATATATATATATTGGAGAGATGGTGAGAGGAATATAATGAAGGAATAATATGAAGCAAAGATCATCAAATTGGAACAAGTGAGAGAGACAAAGGTCACTTGGTTGGCGACCTGATTACATTAATGTAAAACGTTTCCCCATTTCCATAACTGAGAAAAATGTAAAGGCTTGCATTGTTCTTGCAATCATTTTTTTGTTCTTCTCACAATTATTGTGAGGTAGCTAATTGCCAGAGAAAAACTTATTTTTACTCAGTGATGGAATTTGGTTTCTAAGAAAAAAGTTGACCCATTAAGACCGGGAAAGCCTATACATTGTTATACCTTTTAAAACCGGGAAAGCATCTGTGTCATTTTAGATGTTGCTGTGTACTGTATATAGCAACAGGATTTTTTTTTACATTTCTTTGAATATAAAATACAACACTTCGGCCTCAGGTCTAAATGGGTTAAATAACATTAAACTGTAATGAAAATGGTACCGAACAAAGAAAAGGCGTGACGTGACTTCCTATATCCAACGGTTACAGAGAGTTAAGTTGTGCTCCTTGTGTCCTGTCCTGTCCTGTAGGTGTGGTTCCACACGGCGGCCTGGGGCCTCCCCGGAGCGCTGACCGTCCTGCTGCTGGCCCTGAACAAAGTGGAGGGGGACAACATAAGCGGCGTGTGCTTCGTGGGCCTGTACGACCTGGACGCGCTGCGCTACTTCGTGCTGGCCCCGCTGTGCGTGGGCGTGATCGTGGGCCTGTCGCTGCTCCTGGCCGGCATCGTGTCTCTCAACCACGTGCGTCAGGTCATCCAGCACGACGAGCGCAACCAGGAGAAGCTGAAGAAGTTCATGATCCGCATCGGCGTGTTCAGCGGCCTGTACCTGGTGCCTCTGGTCACGCTGCTGGCGTGCTACATCTACGAGCAGAGCCAGCGCAGCACCTGGGAGAAGACCTGGATCAACGACCGCTGTCAGGAGTACAGCATCCCCTGCTCACACAAGGTAAACTGTGCCCAGTGTTGCCAGATTCTGTGAGAGAAACAAGCAACCAGGTCTAGGAAAACCAGCCCAAAAGAAGCAACTATGGGCCACATGAGCACTTTAACATATACATCAGCTATTTGAAAATAGCAGATCTACAAGTTCACAACGCGTCGTGAGCTTGTAAATCGGCTATTTATTTATTTTTACAAATCTCTTTATAATTTTTTTTCAGACAGTAAAGACAAGGGCATCATGTCAAATCATGAAAACAAAGAGGTCTGATTTTTCTTGACAAAAAACAAAACCAACAACAATTAAACAAAACAAAGCACAACAGAACAAACAGTAAAATAGATACAGTAATCAATGTACATGTTAAATGAAAGACATACAAAATAATAATAAAATAAACAGACAGGACAAACAATAAACAAGACACTCATTCATACCAGGGAACAGGAGGGGGAGAGAAGGGGGAGGGGGGGGGTTGTTTCTCTGCACAGAACACTAATTTATGAGTTATTTTTCCATAGTAAGGATGTCAATGAGGTCCAGAAAGGTTATCAAATTTAGTGGAACATATTCAAGGAGTCTTTGAGGGAGAACCAATTTAGTCTCGCCGTCAAGGGAGACACTAATTTGCGAGTTCTTCCACCATAGTAAGGGTGTCAATGTGGTCCAGAAAAGGTTGTCAAATTTTGTGAAACATCTTCAGAGAGCCGTTAAGGGAGAACCTGATCCTCTCAAGTTTGAGACAATATAGAATTTCATGAATCCATCTGTTATGCGTAGGAGGGGAAGGGTGTATCCATTTAAGGAGAATAAGCCTCCTAGCGAGTAAGGTTGTGAAAGCAACAACTCGGCGTGCGGAGATACGCGCATTAACCATTACAGGGATTCCGAAAAGGGCAGTGAGGGGATCCGGGTCAATTGGTTCACCCAACACCACCCCAATGGAGTTAAACACCTCTGACCAAAACGTTGATAATTTAGGGCAGGACCAAAACATGTGCATGTAATCTGCTGGCGATTGTTTACACCTATTACAAGCATCGGAGCCTTCCCGGGTTGCTATGCACGTCGGGAACAATGCAAGCCTGGAATACATGGCCACACCCATTCTGCAGTACTCATGTTATCTGATGTACGCTTCACGTTAAGCCGACAGCTTGCCTTGGCCAATCAAGGACTTATATTGGCTAAGCGGCTCAATCGTGACTTGAAGCTTCACCAGTCCGTGAAACCGATGATGGGGCCGGGTTGGCCAATCAGGGAAGCAGATGCATTACGCTCCCAGGAAACACACAGAGATTTGGTGTATCCTCCGCAGAATCTGTGTGGCGTCCGGAGACCTGCAGTCAGACAGATAGAGATATTTGTGGTTTTTCCAATTATTCTCAGAAACCGCAGGTCCGATCGAATTGCCACTTGGCCCTGCACACCCTCGGGTCATATGGGACACACACGCCGAGTTTGAGGCCGTTGGGTCAGACAGTGAACGAGTTATGCCCGGGACACACAGACGCAGGTTTTGTGAAATAATAGATAGAAGATAGATACTGTATGTATGTACAATATTGCATGCTGAACAACAGTGGAAAACAATCAAAGAAAGAAAATGAAAGTGAGAGAGAATGAGCTCGAGCAAGGGAAAGCATTTTGTGCTCCTGTTTTGAAAATACAAAAGAACAAATGGAGTCAGTGACTGTTGGGAAAACGTTTGGGCTTTGCCCCTTGATGCAAAATGTAATGTTACACAAACTCACTGAATAACATGGATTACCTTTGGCATATCTATTATGTGCTTGTTTTCTCTGTTTCAGACGGTGGAGTATGACCGTCCTGACCTGTCCCTGTTCCTGGTGAAATATCTGATGACGCTGGTGGCGGGAATATCCGGAGTGTTCTGGGTCAGCAGCAAGAAGACCTGCTCAGAGTGGGCCTACTTCTTCAACAGGACCCGCAAGACAGAGTGAGACGGCTGCTCTTTAATACCACATAAAATGTGTCATTTGTTTTCTTAGTCATTGATCTAGGACAGCATAATTATGATTATTGATCATTCATCTGGTGTAGCTTCAAGGGCAAGATAAGTTGAAGCTTCTGGATTAAAGTTCTCAGTCGCCACGACTGATTTCAGTCATTTGGATTCCATAGAAGTCGGCATGTCTTCTATGAAAGCATGCCATGCACCGGAAATAGGCTATCTACAAGCTTACAACACGTCGCGCTGCAACGTGTTGTAAGCTTATAGATAGCCTATTTTGGGTTATTTTGAAGTGGTCAAACTAGCAATATAATGCATGTTCAATCTTCCAGAAAATCCTAATAATCTCAGATATTTCATGAAAGCAAAGGTTAACCCTCTGGCGTCTGGCATTTAGTTTTAAAACACTTTTTTTTTTGGTCAGGGCTGGTATGGCCGACTTTAGCAATTAGCAAAACTTTCTGCGATTTCTTCAACTGGTTGGCTGTATGGCTACCAAAACACCATAATTCTACATTTTGTGCTAATTGTTTATCAAACACAGCGCTAGTGTGTGTGGGCTCCTTTCACGCTTGTTTCACAAATCGCATATTCGGACTTACATACATACATACATACATGCATGTACTGTATGTACTGTTTGAATGTAGTGTATGTGCACATGGTTGGTAGGCTTGTAACACTGTAGATCAGTGTAGATGACACCATCATGGTCCTGTGGTCCACAGCCCCATCAGCGAGAGCCGCAGGGTGCTGCAGGAGTCGTGCGAGTTCTTCCTCAAGCACAACAGCCGCGTGCAGCACAAGAAGAAGCACTACAAGCCCGGCTCGCACAAACTCAAGGTCATCTCCAAGTCCATGGGGACCAGCACCGGAGGTCCACCGACCAACGCCTCGGGCACCCCCACCACCACCACCGCCAACCAGGGCACCTCCGCCGTCAGCAACCACGACCTCCGGCTCCACAGCTCCCTGTCCGAGCCCAGGGGCTCTTCCGAGACCTCGGGCAGGGACAGAGAGCAGCACCTGGACAGGGCGGCCTCCTCCGGACGCGCCTCCAGGCGAGGAGGAGAGAGGGAGAGGGAGAGGGAGGGCGGCCTGCACCGGGAGGCCGTGGAGAGACGCAGCAAGGCGGGGAGCTCCAGCAAGATCAGCAGCCGCTCGGAGAGCTTCCAACGAGTCCCGGACGGAAGGTAAGGGAAGGATATGAGGAGATAAAAGGTGTTTTTGTGTTGTTTTTTTCATTTTAACTTTTTACTATTGTTAGGAACATATCGTTGTTGTCGGGCAGAAACCTTTTGTCTCCATATTCAAACTTTTTGTGTTTTTTTGTAAATTAAATCACCCTATGTGATCATACTAGACAGCGTCACAGAAAGCATCCAAAGTACCGGATCCGCAAGCTCTTCGCGCTGTGTTTTGAGCTTGTAGATGTACCTGTAGAGCTACTTTAGCTATTTTGGAATTTGAATCCTGAAAAGTAACAGTTTTGGACATATTTCCAGACGATATGGTTAAAGGTGCAGTTAGAGATATTTTTTTGTTAACGTAAGTGTTAAATAGCTCTATATTCTGATAGTAATCATTGCTATATAGAGTGTTTGTTCAGTAACAGAGGTCTCCCCATCTAGATATTATATTGTTAGCCTCGTAGCATAATTGTCTGCGTCATATTTTAAGGTTTTCAGAAAAGAAGAAAAATCACAGTCTGCCTAAAGGTAGCTCTCCACCGCACCGACGTCGCCGGCGGTAAGTGTTGGAAAGCGTCTTGTTGCCGAACATCTGCTGTTGATTGGGCCGTGGGTGTCGTGTTGGGTCGACCTAGTTGTAGGGAAAGCCGACTGAGCAAGCTCGGTCGGCTTTCGACCGTCGGATAGTAGCGGGTTTGTTGTTGAAAAACACATCGAGCCATAGGCTATTCTTAGCACCAAAGTAGCTGTCTGTCGGCTCTCAGGTGCATTCAGCTGCTTTTCTTCACACCTTCCAACCGACTGCTCGCCTTCGACTTCATTCGACTGCCAGTTTTGTAGTGATCTGTCGTAGTCTGTTTGGTGGAGAGCTACCTTAAGTCGTCTCTACGAACTCTACTCTCCTAACACTGCTGATTCACTGTGTATTATTGCCTATGTCCTCAGCCTATCAGAACGCTTGTTATATTCCAAAATCACTATCTAGCCTAAGCATAAGTCAGTGGTTCTCAAACGTTTTCATGTCAGGGACACCCATCTCAAAATATTTTGTTCCAGGGACCCCCCAGAAGCGAAGATTTGAGTTGCAAATATTGGCTAAAAAAATGTATATATTTAAAGGTTTGCACAAATTTTCACGGTTTTTCAAAAATAGCAGATCTACAAGCTCATAGTGCGGCACTCGGTGCGGCGCTATGAGCTTGTATATCTGCTATTTTTGGGTTAAAATTATTGTGATGCTATATTAACACATCTTGCTGGGGACCGCCTGGAACCTCCCCAAGAACCCCTGGGGGTCCCCGGACCCCACTTATAGAACCAATGGCCTAAGTCATCTCTTTGACTTAATAAGCAGATAGTGATTTTGGAACAACGACAAAAAGTGTCTAACGTGACAATTTCTCTACACGTTAAAAATCCTTAAATATCTCATGATGTGTTTTTTTTAGGATGACTCCCAAGAGCGACCTATCAGAGGCCAGACACGCTCCCATTGGACCGCAGCATTCAGCTTTAAGCCTATCGCACAGCAGCAGCATCATCAAAGGCTCCGCCCCACACCCCGTCCGGCCCGTACCAGAGGAGAGCAAGAAAGACAACAGCTGTTGAGACACAGCCAGTCACACATTTCATCACACATCCATCACTTTGAACCACCCTCATGTCCATCTGAAAGTCGTCCACTCAAGACCACACATTGTATTTTAACCCATTTAGACCTGGAACGCATCTGTGTCATTTTTAGGTTTCTTTGGCTATTCAAAAATAGCAGATATACAGAGTGCCGCGCTATGAACTTGTAGATCTGCTATTTTTGAAAAATCTTGAAAAAAAAGTTTTTTTTTTTTTTTTTCAAAAAACTGTTAGGATTTAGAAAACATTTTTAAGAATCGCCTCAGGTCTTAATGGGTTAAAACAAAATGCCAGATGCCAGGTGGTTAAGGAAATTAAGCCAGTGGTAATTTCAAGGCCCCCCCCATAACTCTTATAACTATTAAAGCAGAATTAGCACTACAGACCCAGTTGGTTTTTGCTACATTTTCCGGGAGTTCATTTTATGTTAGCACAGTAAGCTGTATTGTTATAGTCGGTAGACTTATATTTCCAGCCAAATCTCTTACTTCCAAGTATTTACAACTTCGGCACATTTTTATGCCGGCGTGTTCAGAGGAGAGAGTCTGTACTTCGTCATACGACGCGCCGCACGCCAAAAATAGGAATCTACAATTTTACAAGCTCACAAAATGTCACAATGGTAAAAGGTGCATTTATATAGTGCTTTTATCCAAAGCGCTTTTACATAGATTGTGCATTACATTCACCCATTCACACACCCATTCACACACCCATTCACACACGGATGGCGGAGGAAACCATGCAAGGCACCAACCTGCTCATCGGGAGCAATTAGGGGTTCAGCGTCTCGCTCAAGGACACTTCGACACTAACTCTGGGGGAGCCCGGCCACTCTACCGGCCACTCTACCCCTGAGCCACTGCCACCCAATGTGTGTAGGATTATAGATTGCCTATTTTTGGTGCGCGGCGCCCTGTACGACGGAACATAAATTAAGCATTAGTGTTGCTATCACTCAAGATATGGGTGACGCCACTTTGTCATTCAGCTTTACTGAGCTTTGGGCCGTACAGCGCAAAGATAAATGACAAAGCCTTTCTGTGGCATTGCTGTTTTGTTTAGCTGTAAAAGAACCAATTTTGATGCAATTTTAGTGCATATTAAATAGCTATGCATTTTGTAGACGTACGTATATGTCATACAAGCTGTAGACTGCACACTGGTAAACAAATGCAATATTTATGTAAATAATATTTTATTTTTTAGAACTCAAAAAGTCTGTCACTGGACTAGTCTCTACACTGAGTGTTTTGATGGGAGAAGTCAAGATATTGCCAAACAGTCAACTTAAAAGTCTTACTGTGGGTAAGACAACAAACATAAAACTGTGTTTTTTTTTGTTTGTTTATTCAGAAGACCGTTATGTCTAGAAATATGTGTTGTTTTATTTCTTTGAAAAACACATGTTTATATTGTGTAGTTTGTATTTTAGACTGTGCTGACGCTGTGGTTTCTGTCACTACAATGTTTGTCTTTTTTCTACAATGAATGCTGTAAATATGTGTTTTTTTTAGGTGATTTTATTCTTTTCAAATTGCCATCGGTTTCATGTCCTGTGAATTTGGGAAAATATGGCTTTATATTGTCCTAAAGAATGTGCCTTCTTTTGTAATAACAATTGCTTTTACATGGTTATTCCCAGTGGTGGAAAGTAACCAAGTACATTTACTCAAGTACTATACTGTGCCGAAGTACAATTTTAGGTACTTTTACTTTACTTGAGTAGATCCACTTTTCAATACTTTATACTTAACACTACATCTCGGAGGCAAATATTGTACTTTTTACTCCACTACAGTTACTTGAAAACTTTCATTACACATTAACTTTCAAACATTTCATTGTTTTTGCAGATTTTGATTATTATTACACAAAACATACATCAACCACTTAAGCTATTTTATACTTTGGCTATTCAAAAATAGCCGATCTACAAGCTCACAATTCATCACGACACGAAAATGTGAGTACTTTGGTATTGAAAGCATATTTTGATCCCAATACTTTTGTACTTTTACTCAAGTAAAAATTTGAATACAGGCATTTTACTTGTAACAGAGTAGCCTATTTTTATATATCGGTATTGCAACCTTTACTAAGTACTTTTTCCACCACTGGTTATTCCATATGTCCATTCTTATTGGGAGTTTTCATATTTAAATCAAATTGGAATCATTCTGCAGAATGGTTAGGTCTTGCACTACAGCATCTAGGATGTAATTTTACACAAATAATTGAATGTTGAGTTCAATAGCCATATATACTGGACTGTTGTCATTAAATAAAAAAGGAGATAATATAAGTTCACATGAAATTGACAGGTGAGGACCATAAATGATCTCTTATAAGTATTTTCACTATTTCTTTTCTGTGCTGATTATTTGAAAACCACGCTGTTATACACACTGTTCTTAATGCTGTGTGTGTATGTAGGGGTATGAGGTCCACTGCTTTTCCTTCCATCATTTGATCCTTTTGTATTTGAAAGACACAGGACAATCCAGTTACACTTGATAAAGGGAACATCATCTATTTCATAAAATAAGTTTATATTTTATCATTCTGGATGATCTCTAGACCTAGTGTAGTTTAGCTATGAAATGCTTGTTAATTTCAGTTTTTGAACCTTTTTACTCTTGTCGTGTAAACTGCATTTTTGCATTTGAATTTTGTATCAACAGTGTATTTTTAATAAACTTTTGAATCATGAAAAACAAAGCATTATCTCACTAGTGTAGTGGTCTTGTCATAGCTAAGGAATGAAATACTGAGCAAACAATACAAAGCTTTGCTTAAAACTCAGAGAAAAGCCAAGCTGCTATTCTCATAGACCGAAAATTCCACCACCGTGCGAGGTCTCCAACTTTAGTAAAAAATAAACAACTATTTCGCTACTAACCGAAACAAAGGCCGTTTTGTGTTGTTGAAAGTCTATTCTCTAGGCTGGGGATCTTCTCAGGACCCCACCTTCTCTGTATAATACACTTTTTGGACAGAAAATAAAATATTTCAAAAGTATTCAATCAACCAGACCAGCTCTGGTTAATGGTATTATTATATTGACCAGATCTGTAGAGGGCGCAGTTGAGTAAATAAAATAATCACTATATGCTCAGCAACATAGTTCTTCTAGAGCAGTTGTTCTCAACCTGTGGGTCGGGACCCCCAGGGGGTCCCCATATGATGTTGGGGGTCGCCAGATGACAGTGAGGTGACAATTTAAGGCCTTTTAAGGCCTTTTAAATACCTCAAAAAGAAAAAGGTCATTGCTGCATCAAAAGTAATCAACAAACTATAGGCCTAGTATATAACTTGTCAAACATTGGCCAACATAATATAAGAAAGAGGCAAACATTTTGAAAATAGCAGATCTACAAGCTCACAACGCCTCGCTTTGAGAGGCGTTGTGAGCTTGTAGATCTGCTATTTTCACAATATTTATCTGTGGAACCGAGTCAAACTAAATGTAATGCCTATAATTCCAAGTGCGTGTCTGGGTGGGGGTCCCCAGTTCAAATATGATTATTTTGGGGGGTCCCAGACAGTTCAAATATGATTATTTTGGGGGGTCGCGGCCATGAAAAGTTTGAGAGCCACTGTATCCAGAGCCAGGTTCCAGCCCCACTGCCAGTTGACTGGCTCCTCCGTCCTCTAAACTAAAGTCTGGTCCTGCCTCCTCCTCCTCCTCCTTCCAGCCTCTGGCTCCTCCAGTGTGAGACTACTGTCCTGTCCTGTCTGTCCTGTAGTCTCTCTCCAGTCTCCACAAGAGTCTACATACATACAACCTTAACGACACCATGATGTCTCCTGTGGCCGCGCGTCTGCTGCTGCTCACCTGCCTGGTGCTGCCTCTGTACGGAGTGGAAAAGGTGAGGAATAGAGGCTATCGAAACAAGGATGCTGAGATGGAAAAGGTACGTTATTTATAAGACGAGCGTGAAAACGGACAGTGCGTTATTTTTGAGGGATTCTTTTTAGTCATTTTATTTATGAGAGCCACGCGTTCATACAAGCTTCTTAAAGTTAAGTTGTTGAGTTTTTTCCCCTCCTCCTCCTCCTCCTCGCGTTGGTTTAGACACCGTTATTCTTTGTCATAAGAAAAAGCTGCAGCACATTAACATTTTATTTTACATGATGTGGGTCATGCTGGATGCCATCCTGGCAAAAGATGAGCGTTATTAGAGGCTATACTTGTATCGCTGAGTTACTTCGATGCTGAGTTACTTCGATGAATTGAGGACAAAGGACCCCAAAGCCATAGCTTTTGGGGTTTTAAATCCTCAACAGACCTTGTATTGAACTGTACTTCCCTGTGCTCGTCTTTGCAAACTGCTAATAAAGTATTCAATCAATCAATTACAATGAACAGATTTAAACAAATTTGGTTGCAACTTGCAACAGCAAGATAAGGCTCATTGTAGGCTATATGGCCAACCTGTGCAAAGAGTGTTTGATTATTTATTTGTATAGGCCTATATAAAATAAACATTTACATTGGAATTAGTATTTTAATGTAAATGACTGGGCTAACAGATGCATTGGTTATTATGGTGTCATTTCCCACCTCTATAGCACAACATTGAGGTTTTAATGCACTGGTTCTCAACCTGTGGGCTGCGGCCCACTGGTGGGCCGTGAGGACATTGCAAGTGCCCCTCCCCCCCCAACTAATTAGCAAAAGACTAAGATTTTACTGTTAATTAATATAAGATTAATATATATTTTAAAAAGTTAGCAATTGTAATAATTAGATTTAGTGATCATTTCATTGTGATAACCGATAATAATAGGAACTTGATGTTATAGTTCCATATTATTCCGAGCATGAACACACAACAAACAGAAAAAGTTTGGGAGGGAACCGGTTTAATGAACAGCATGTTATGTCATCATTTTCTGTCTATATAGTGCACTGGAAATGATGCAGACAAATCAAACTGCACTAGACACACAGAGGAAGACAGATTGAACAACACGGTAATAATCACATTTTATATGTCATTCATTCCAGAGCTGCTGAAAACTCAACTGAAATTTGAATGAACTTGAACACTAAAAAAGGCATGCATTCTGTTGCTGTGTGCAGTGGTGGGCAAAGTACTCAACCCCAGTACTTGAGTCAAAGTATAGATACTCCTGGTCAAATATTACTCCACTACAGTTGCTCAGTCAAATTTGTACTTGAGTTAAAGTACTGGAATACTTAAAGGACGACTTCACCATTTTCGATCTTCATATAATTGGTCCACTCCTCACTGATGCTCATGATAAAATGGTTCTTTGTTTCATAGTTAGGAGGACTGTGGACACTTCAGAAACCCGCCTACCAGTGACATCATAGTCAGGAATGTGTCTTTTTCCCATTTTTATTAACGTGAGAACAATTGCTTCCATTATATTATAACTTTTACAGGAATAGAAAGTCTGCGGTTTCTATTATCTTGGATTCCCCATCGATGATGTCACTGGTAGGGGGGTTTCTGAACTGTCCACAGCCCTCCTCTGAGACCAGTAGACACAAATGGTGCCATATTATAATGAGCATTAGTGGTAATTATATGAAGATAGGTTGAAAATGGGTGAAGTCGTCCAAAAGTAGGCCACAAGCTTTTGAAAATACTCAAGGATTCGGAAGTACAAATTACAACGTACATTTACTTTTTAATATCAATGCAGAGTACAGCAACTTGCAATGGGCCTGGTCTACAAGATACACTACACCTCAAACACAAAGACACCCGTGTACTTGTCAAACTACTTGAAAAACATTGAAGACGTCCACAAACACAACACCAGAGGGAGCTCCACAAATCACGTTCAGCACAGATTTGGCTCAAACAAGGGGTTAAATTAGTTCTACTGCCAGAAATCCCCCCCCCTTCTATATGATGTCTTTGCATAGTATTGTACTTATTATTGTCACAAAATGTTTCTATGATGTTTCTTGGGTGCTTTCAAGCCATCTTTCTTGGGTTCTTGGGTATTCAATCAATCAATCAATCAATCAAATTGTTGTAATGAAATGTAGACCCCCCCCCCCATTTTCAAGAAACATAATAAAAAAAAATCAATAATAGTGAAAATAGCATATGTAGAAGCTCACATGTGTTGTGAGATTGTAGATATGATTTGAAATAGGACTTACTGTACGTACATAATGTACTTTTTTACCTTCCTAGAAATAGTGAGAGTCAGAAGTACAACATTTGTCTTTGAAATGTAGTGGAGTGAATGTCATCGAAAAAGTAAGGTAAAGTACAGATCCTCAAAAAAACATAGTAGTTGCTATTAGTTTACTGTGTCCACCACTGACTGTGTGGCCCAGGCTGGGAGTGGCTTTTCTTTGGCTCTTTCTTCAGTGTCACAACCATTCAGTGGTGGAAAGTAACTAAGTACATTTACTTAAGTACTGTATAATTTTGAGGTATTTGTACTTTACTTGAGTATTTCCAATTTCCAATACTTTTACTTCTACTCCACTACATCTCAGAGGCAAATATTGTACTACTACA
This sequence comes from Gymnoscopelus braueri, assembly GCF_963280865.1. Classification (NCBI taxonomy): domain Eukaryota; kingdom Metazoa; phylum Chordata; class Actinopteri; order Myctophiformes; family Myctophidae; genus Gymnoscopelus; species Gymnoscopelus braueri. The sequence goes on from NC_137605.1 coordinate 47,695,469, forward strand.
ATTATTTGAAAACTTTAGTTACTAGTTACTTTGCAGATATAAATTATTATAAAACATACATTAAAACATACATTAACCACTTTAGCCCTATTTTATACCTAGGCTATTTGAAAATAGCCGATCTACAAGCCCCCAACGCGACGCGTTGTGAGCTTGTAGATCTGCTATTTTCAAATATTTTAGTACTTTTACTTTTGGTACTTTAAGTACATTTTGATGCCAATGCTTTTGTACTTTTACTCAAGTACATTTTTAATTCTGGACTTTTACTTGTAACAGAGTATTTCTATATTGCAGTATTGGTACTTTTACTTAAGTAAAGAATTTGAGTACTTTTTCCACCACTGCAACCAATGCATGACCTGTTGGTGATGATTCCTCAGTCCTTCCAGGCAAATGCCGCCTCTATGCTTGAGTCAAAAGCAATGGTCTTTCCGTTAATACTAACATTCAGAAAGGGCAATACTGTAATTTGCAGCACCACTACAGACTCTCCAGACTAAGTTAATATAAAAGTCAGCTGTGTAGCTACGTACACACAGAGTCTATTCATTAAGGTTACTTTGAAAGGTCTCCAGATATACGCAAACCTCATTAAAATGTTCAGACCCTGAAACCGTACTGAATTCCAAAGCTATACTGTTGAAATCATTCACTAATGCAAAAGTCAGCTATAGTTGAGGTATATTATTTCCATAGTCACTTCCACATAAGGTCAGCCATCCTGGAATGTTATCCACTGCGTTAAAAGGACAAATTCCCAGTCTGTTACAGCATATGCATGTCACCATGCAGTGGTGGAAAGTAACTAAGTACATTTACTGCATTTACAAGTACTGCATTTGAGTAAAATTGTGTGGTACTTTTACTTACCTTGAGTGTGCATTTTTCATTACTTTATACTTCTATTCGACCAAATCTCAGAGGCAAATATTATAGCCTACTTTTCTCTCCACTACAATTATTGAAACCTTTAGTTACTAGTTACTTTGCAGATTCAGATTATCAATACAAAACCTACGTTGACCACCTAAGGCGAGCCCTATACTTTATACTTTAGCTATTCAAAAAATAGCCAACGTACAAGCCCGCAACTCGTTGCATCGCGATGCATTGTGAGCCTACTGTATTTTTGAAAATGTTTGACCAATTTGAGTACTTTTACTTTACTGCAAGTATATTTTTATGCTAATACAATTTTGAACACAGGCTGTAACTGAGTGTTTTTCTATTGTGGTATTGCTACTTTTACTCAAGTAAAAGAGTACTTCTTCCACCACTGTCACCTCATAATCTATCTACTGTATTTGATCACAGGCTTCAGTTATCCCAGTTTTCCCCCACAGGGATGAGGTCAGACTTCATTACTCCACCATAGGAGATCAGCCTCAAAGGTGGCTCAGCTTAATGGCTAAAACAGCGGGTGGGAGAGAGGGTGGATGGGTGCCTCACTGGGGCATGCGTCACTCAGCAGTCAGCAGTGGAGATAAAGAAAAACGTAACTCTATATCTGTTATTCTTTCTATTAGGTTTTTAACATTCTTTAAATTCTCTTTGCCTAAAATACACATATCTTTTACCCAAGAGGCTCAAGTAACATGTTTTTTGAGACTGAGAATCGCCTTTGTTATTTCCTTCTGCTGAGCACTGATTGACTCTGCCTGTTGGCCGAGTGCCCTCCGACACAGCTGCATGCCGAACAAAAGATTTATATAACAAAATAAATTGTAACAAAATGTTTACTCTCCCAGACCCAAATCCCTCAGTTTTTATTGGACAAAGCTGTATTTTTACACACCAGTTAAAGACGTGTCACATTTTCTTTGATAAGACATAATAGGCCTGTATAAGTGGCATTTGGCTACTTGTCTTTATCCATCAAATGACAGAAATTAATTCCTGGTTTCAATTAAATCTCCTACATTGCATGATTATATGGTATATCGTGACTGAGCTTTGTTTCTTTGAAGGTCATAAAAGTCATGTTAGATCTACATTGTGTGTGTCTCTCTCTGTGTGGTGTGGCTACTTGGGCAGGCTCACATGTCTCTCTGAGTCAGCTTGAGTAACAGGCAGCATCTGTTTAAACATAGCAGGACACCCTAGACACTGAATCACTCCAGACACTGACCAGACACCCACTGGCTATCAACAGGCCCTCAATTTATGATTAATCCACGGTCTGTCACTCTAACACTTTATGTGGCCTAATAGCTGATACTTAACAGCTGGTCTTTTCTTACACATAGCACATTGACACTCGTATAAAGTGGGACATAAAGTGGGATTTGTCCAACACTAGGCTGTTTATTAACATGATTTGAATGGGGTATATAATCGAGAATCAGTAGGGTTTATTTGTCACTAATCATACAGGTACAAGTAGTTGGTACAGATCTTGCTGTCCAACCGGGACTTGGCATGATGGAAAAAGTTGCACTCTGAAACAGGAAGTTGGATTTTAATAGCCCCAACATGGGCCTGCATCTTTTATTTATTTATCTTGTTCCCTTTTTCTTTTTCTTCAATTTCTCTGTCTAGGCCTAGGGCGAGTTTTTTTTAATATTTGTTGCAAAGATTATATCAACAAATCGATCAAACGTTTAAGCCCTATTTTATACTTTGTCGCACAGCAGTGTATTTTAATATTTTTTTAAAACATTACAGCTTGTAGAACGGCCATTTTAACTATTTTTGAAAATTGTTGAACATTTTTAAAGCTTTTTTTCACCTATAATTCTATTATTTAACTGATCAAATCGATTAGTTCAATTAAATCTCACTCCCCTAATCATGTCCTCCTCACTCCACCTGTCCCCTCTTCTTGTTTCTCCCACTGTTTGGGTTTTCCAGTACAGCAGCTGTATGCAGGGTCCGCCTGGCAGCCATGGAAGAGAGGGCAACCCGGGCACCAACGGGATCCCGGGCACGCCGGGCATCCCTGGGCGGGATGGGGCGAGGGGGGAGAAAGGAGAGTGTGTGAGTGAGATCTTTGAGGAGGCCTGGAAACCCAACTATAAACAATGTGCCTGGAACTCTCTGAACTACGGCATTGACCTGGGTAAAATAGCTGTAAGTATATCCTGATGTTTTTACATGTAGGGTTGACAGGGTTGGTAAACGAACAAGTCGCCGCTTTACCTTCATGAACGTGACATCATAGCTGTCAAGCTGAAACCTCTTATCTCCATACTGTATGTTACGACCTTATATGGAGTCTAGAGGCTGCTAAGGAGTAACACATAAAGTACCGCAAACACAAGTAACGAAAAAAGTGTATATTTATTACTGAGCAAAGTTGTGGTTACAGAAATTGCATAGAAATGTCAATATAAATAGGGAAAGTGTCAAACTTCAGGGTGGCCAAGGCCAAAACAACAAACAGAACACTCCACCCTACCTGAAAAGGAATCAAACTAAACTACAACCAAAACAAAAATGACCGTCTACGCTCCCTAACTAAACATAAACATGTTCAAAAAGAGAAAAAATGGCAGCACACCCCTACCAAGCTTCCCTGGTCTGTACTTTAAACACTAAGTATAAAAGTTACCTTTAACACCAAGCATAAGGCATGGCACACAGCCTACAGATACAGTAAGATGCTAGCTACACAAAAGGGTTCAGCACATGAAAGTGACGGATGGCAAAAGGGCTGAAGAGGAGCTTCTCCCAGGCTTTTATACTGGCTGCTGGCTGATTTAAGATGAGGCCCAGATGTGTCTCCAGACACACCACTCCTCCAATCTCCACTCCACCCTCCATTACCAAATAGGGCACTGAAAACACTCAGAGGGTTAAAACACAATATGAGGCCACATAGGGCCGTAACACCATATTTTTAATTGTTGTGTTTTTTTCCGTAAATTTATGCCCTACTTGATCATACTACAGTGTCACACTAATGTATCAAATGTAGCCTCGAAACGTGGCGTGAAGCGACACGTTTTGAGCTTGAAGATCTGCTACTTTTGATACTTTTGAATTTGAATCCTTAAAAGTAACAGTTTTGGACATATGAGGTTTCCATCGGACAGAGACGATCTACCTACTTCACACGATTTCCAAATATTATTGTACATTTAAATAAGCTAGATATAGATATGTTTATATTATAGTACTCTCTGTGGTTCCTGTGTGTGACTTATTTTGAATCACATTTTTCACTTAAAAGGGGTATATCACTTTAAAGTTGGCTTTTGTGAGCACCCCAGATAGTTTTTGAGTTGCTTGGTTCAATATTTAGATATTTGACTCATTATCCTATATAAACCTGTTTAACCATGTTAGACTCATTGAAAACACACAACCCTGGTCCTATATAAACCTGTTGAACTTCAAACTCCATTTTAACCATGTTAGACTCATTGAAAACACAACCCTGATCCTATATAAACCTGTTGAACTTCAAACTCCATTTTAACCATGTTAGACTCATTGAAAACACACATCCCTGATTCTGGTGACTGATACTGTCCTTCTAATGCGTGAGGGAGCCGTGTTTTTTCAATGACCCCAGAAGTGTTTTAAGTGAAATTCCCCTTCAATAAACTAGTAAAAAAAAATATAATGGTAGCTGATGTGATGACCTCTGCCAGGCCAGTGCCCAAATGAGGAACTTTTTGATGTATTTTCTGTGCTTTTCAGGACTGTACGTTCACCAAGCTGCGTTCAGACAGCGCTCTGCGAGTGCTGTTCAGCGGTTCCCTCAGACTCAAGTGCAAGAACGCTTGCTGTCAGAGATGGTACTTCACCTTCAATGGAGCGGAATGTGCAGGACCACTCCCCATAGAGTCCATCATCTACTTAGACCAAGGCAGTCCAGAGCTCAACTCCACCATCAACATACACAGAACATCAGCAGGTATATGCTTTACGGCTTAACCACTTAAGCATGGTGTGGAAAATTGTCAAAAGTTGTGTGAACGTTTTAACAATTCTGGCTAATGATTTGCTAGTGATATTCTTTTGGTAAAACGTTAAAGCACAATATTCTGATAGTTCTGTAGTAAACAGAAAATACATTTTCAGGTCAGATTCCAATTTTATCTAATCAGGAGAGAAAACCCCACAAATATAATGTATCTGCTTAAATTTTATAGTCCTCCTTTTTGTGTTCCAATTCCTATCTGGTCTGCTCATTTTTGTGTTTCATCACTTCCAATTTAACTTTATTTTTGGGCGGTGAAACCGCCCCTATAAGTGAGGTTTGGAAATTTGTACAATTATCCTGCGCTGTGATTGCCCAAAATTCACCCCGCCTAACCCTGCACCGTGATTGGCCAATCACAATCTATTCAGGACTGTGATTGGCCAGTGTCACATGTAAGCTAGCAAGACACATGCTGTGATTGGCTAGTGATACATATGACGAAACTAATCTAAAACCACTGTGATGTGACACTAGTATATTACTTAGATACTGTCCTAATCCTTTTTTTTTTTAAATAAATAATTTAGTATGTATATATGTAAATATATAACAATTAATTATTATTTTTTTAACCATTGTACATCGGAATATGACTTTCATAAAGAGTGTTTCAATAAATGTATTTATTATTTGTACATGATTGGTTGACTCCATTCAGTTAAGTATTGTGATTAGCTAGCAAGACACCGCCCACTTCACACAGGGTGTGATTTTTATCCTGTGTCCTGTATTCTCTCTCCTGATTGGATAAAATTGCTATCCTGACCTGAAAATGTATTTTCTGTTTTACTAAAGAGCTGGGGATGGGGAGACCCCCTGTTATACAACAAAGACACTCTAGCCGAGCACAAACACTCACTACGACGCCATCTGCTGGTCATTGACCTTTATTGAATGTATGCTTAAAATTGAACAATAGCAGTGTTTGTAACAGCCTGGGAAAGCTTTGCCTCTCTAAGTCCATGGGGACTTCAGCATATATTTCACTTTTGAAAGCAGAGTGACTCCTTTCATTTCAGGACGAGTTAATCACCGTCATAAAACAACCCAATGAAGAGCTGTTCAGTTTGGGTGTTCACTGGGATTAATTGTAGCCTGGAAGAAGTGGTGACCACAGCTCTCTCTCTCTCTCTCTCTCTCTCTCTCTTCTGTTCTCTATTGCAGTGGAGGGGCTGTGCGAGGGCGTGAAGGCAGGATTGGTGGATGTGGCGGTTTGGGTTGGGACCTGCTCCGATTATCCAAGGGGCGACGCATCTACGGGTTGGAACTCTGTGTCGAGGGTTATCATAGAGGAACTGCCCAAATAAAAGGCTCTCTGTGGGCTCTTTTCGACTACAAGAACGAAGTGTGAACCGTGTGCCCTGCCATCTTCTAACAGTATTTCACCAGCTCTGGATTTGTGATATGCAGTGATGGAAGTACTCACATGTTTTACTTAAGTAAAAGTATAGAAGTCCCGTATTGAAAGTAAAAAGTACAAAAGTATCGGCATCAAAATATGTCCCATTTCACAACTTCAAAATGTATAAAACAATATTTTGAAAATAGCCGATCTACAAGCTCACAATGCGTCGCATCGTAACGCATTGTGAGCTTGTAGATCTGCTATTTTCAAATGGCCAAAAATATATATAGGGCTGAGGTGGTTAATGTGTTTTGTAATAATAATCAAAATCTACAAAGTAACTAGTAACTAAAGTTTGTATTATAATTGTAGTGGAGTAAAAGTATAATATTTTCCTCTGAGATGTAGTGGGGTAAAAGTGAAAGTATTGAAAATTGTAAATACTGAAGAAAGTAAAAATACCTCAAAATTGTACTCAAGTACAGTACTTGTGCACATGTACTTAGTTACTTTTCACCACTGGTGGTGATACGCTTACGGCTCGGTTTCAAATAGGGCCTCAGAACCTAATTTGGGTCCCGCTCAGGGGGTAGCACTGACCCTGAGTTCTTGGAACCCAGAACTTGTACTTTCAAACATTTTAAAATAAATAGCAAAGATCTTTGCTTTCTTTCTCGACGGTTCTTCTGGTTATAATGGAAACATTAAAAAAACTAAACATTACAGAACATTACAGGTTCTAGGAAGTTTCAGTTTATGAAAGGTTCTGCGTTACTTGTTAGTCGAAAGGAGCCATGATTTGGAGGGGAGGGCCCCGATCATAGAATGCTGTCTGCCTCATGTGGCTCAACCAAAACTATCAGTTGTGGTTTAGCAGAGGCATCACAGCATCACCGATGTCAACTTGAATGTTTTATTTTTATACCAGACTTGTTGACAGGGATATAAACGGGGGAGTACTGTGTTATTTTGTGTACCAGAAATAACACTTTGTCTTTGTTTAGTTTTTTTACTGTAGTATCATTTTGTACTGTAGTCTTTCTGCTAAAGTGCCTCGTCACTCTGAGAAGGAAAGGTCAACCTTTGCTCAAATTGTTGTTCAGTCTCATTGAAATGAAAGGCGGTTTGGTAGCCAGAGAGCTGCCAAGCTGCTACTAGAGATTGTACCCTTTTTTAAGTTAACTGCCTGGTGCCAAATTACAGAAAATATGTTGTCATCATAGTGTGTATGAGCAGCAGGGGTGGACAAAGTATATACTCAAGGAATATTCAAAAGTACAAATTATGCAGTACATTTTCTTTTTAATAGCAATGCATTGCTGTACTTAGAGAATGTCACCAAAAATGTTCACAAAAGAAAAAAACAAAAACAAATGTCGAACATTGCAGATCTACAAGCTCACGTGTCACGAGTGCGATGCATTGTGAGCTTGTAGATCGGGTATTTTCACTATGTTTGAATTAAGTGGTTAATTCATATATTTTTGTACGTTTGGTTCCCAAGAGTCCAAGAAATGTAGTGGAGTCAAAAGTACATTTCTAGTTGAGTCATTAGCTTGCAAAAAATGATAAACCTCCAAAAATGTACTTACTGTAAGTACAATACTCAAGTAAATGTGTAAAAGTTATTGCCCACCACTGATGATAAGTGATATAAGAACAAGATACATTATGCCATTTCATTGTGACAAGATTTTAACAATATTGACAGGCTGGAGAGAATGTGTTTGTATGCATTGTTACAGTTAATAAAGTCATCTTTATGTCTCTGTCAGTCGCTGCAGAAGTTTACATGCAATGAATGAAACCCTTTACATTTTGCACACAAATAGAAACTAAAAGCATGGTATGTAATGTATTTACTGTTATGTCAAAGAAAATGCAGACAGCTGGAAGACAATTTAAACTAAACAGCATTGCTATCATGCAATTACAATCGACTGTGACAAAGAACACTTAGTTTAGAAAATATCTTCACGAAGATTCACTCACTAAGATTCTTTTTTCTTTAAAATGCAGAAATCAATGGACCTTGATATTAAGCCCTATCTACAGTCAGTGTGGTTCAGACGTTACAGACATCACACAAGATGCAATAAATAAAAAGACAAAAATAATGAACTCACACATGCAAGCGATAACCCTGAGTACAAACAGATGAACCTTTTGCCATATGTATCATATTATTGTGCATATGGCAAATTGTGCATATTGTGCACTTGAGCCTATAGCCTCCTTATGTTATAGCGTAACAAAACATTGTTTGTTGTGCATGTCACCAATATTTAACATTAATCTTGTCGCTCAATGTGTTCTGTGTGTTATGAGCTCACTAGGCCAATGGTTATCAAAGTGGGCTCCAGGGCAGTGTTGCCAGATTCTGTGCGAGAAACAAGCAACCAGGTCTAGGAAAACCAGCCCAAAAGAAGCGACTATGGGCTACATGAGCACTTTAACATATACATCAGCTATTTGAAAATAGCAGATCTACAAGCTCACAACGCGTCGCGATGCGAGCTTGTAGATCTGCTATTTTCAAACAAAATATTGCGGGGAAATTATAATAAGCAGATCTGGCAACCCTGGTCCAGGGACCCTCAGGGTTCCTTGATGAGGTTCCAAATGGACTATTGCAGGTCTGCAACTCTGAGGTATGGAGGTCCTTGAAATTAAAAGGTTTGAGAGGCTATGTAAGCTCTGGGGTGGATTTTCCAGCGCAGTGTTAAGTGAAGCTGCTTTCACACATGCACTGCAAACTCTGAACTTACCTAGGCATTAAGCAGAGGGGCTTCATGTGAGAAGGCAAATGCCTGAATCAGTTTAACTGGACAACAGACTTTACCCTACCAGCTCCGTAGCACAAAGTCTGTGTAATGTCTGATTGAGCCCCCATCAAAGTAAGCGCTCAAAGAGGCAGTACAATTAGGTCGTTGACCACAATGCCTCGAGTGGAAACGGCCACAAAACATAAGTGCTATTTTTAGTTTGTATGGGGTTCGAGACACTCGATGAGCCCTGTGGCTTTGGTCACGAGCGTGGAGACGGCCTCCACTTCAAGAAACCCAGGGACACTTTCCACCTCGTTGCCCCATAAATATTCACCATCACCAACTATAGGATTCATGTTAAATACAGCCAGAGTTGCCCTTTAAAGTCCATATCAGATCGTTTTGTTTATAACTCTCAGCATCAAAGAATGACTATCATAAAACCCAATGATGTGTCAACTAAGCCACATCTTTCTTCCCTAAAACCAGGGGTGTCATTTGGTGTTAGCGTTCACATTTAACCACAAATTCAGCTCTTCATGCATATTTTCTCCAACTCTAGTCTGATTTCTTTTTTTGCAGCTGAAGCTGACTTTAGCTCATCACTGAGTGAGTGCATCTCAATCCACGCCCCTTCCATGTGACATGTGACACACATTAAAGATGTGTTTTCTTGTCCGCAACCATACATTCATTTATCACTTTCAACCTGGTGTCCCTGTTTTGGGTATATCATAATATATTGTTCCACAAAATGCCATTTCTAAAAAACAAAAAATAGCAGATCTACATGCTTACAACGCATTGCGATGCGACGTGATGTGTACTGTAGATCGGAAGTGTTTTTTTTTTTACATAGGGTTTAAGTAGTAACTTTTTTTTCTTACCACCCGAAGAAATTACGCCTCTGCCTATAACGGAACGCTTTGCAATGCATCCATGGCAGAACCAGAGGTCTATGTGCAGCGCCAGTCTGTACTCCACACCATCACTTTGTTTTACTGAGAACCCACAATTCAGAGTAAATGTCTTAAAGTTGCTGTTGGCACTGATCACTGCTTCATCTCTCAGATGACAGTTTTTATATAATTTCCTTCCACAACTTTTGTGTGTCCTTAAGTGCAAACTTAGCAAACTAACAGACTGCTTGCATTCTCGGTATCTTTGCCACAGCACCCCGTAGACTGGAGTGTCCCTGCCTGCCACTGTCCCATGGTTTGTCCGTTTGTCCTCACTTGGACAGGCCCAGCAGGAAGCGCGATACGTTCTCATATACAACGAACGTGATACAACAGGCTGGAGTGACACGGATAATGTTGGGGACCACACCTTTGTAGAACCCTCTGGCGCCCTCGTTCCTGGAAAGAAAAGTGAACAATTATCACCCTAAAAGTAATCAACCACACTACAAATACAATGTTATTATTTTAGTAGCCTACAAGCCTTTCTTTTTGGTTAATGCATTCACTGCCATTGAAAAATGAAAAAAAAAAAAACGCTAGAGGGCGCTCTTCCGCAACCTATGAATGATCCCTTGACTGCGAGAGAAAGAATGGACGGATGTGATGTCATCCCAAAAATATTCACTTCCGTCCACTCCTATGTTATGAGATGTAGGGGCGGCAGTGGCTCAGGGGTAGAGTGGCCGGGTAGAGTGAACTGGAAAACCGCAAGGTTCCCAATTCAATCCCGGGCTGGGGGGTTTCCCCCAGAGTTAGTGTGGAAGTGTCCTTGAGCAAGACGCTGAACCCCTAATTGCTCCCGATGAGCAGGTTGGTGCCTTGCATGGTTTCCTCTGCCATCAGTGTATGAATGTGTGTGTAAATGGGTGAATGTAATGCACAATCTATGTAAAGCGCTTTGGATAAAAGCACTATATAAATGCACCATTTACCATTTTACCATGTAGAAAAACACATCTACATGTAGCTCCGATTTCTTTTCTTTTTGTGATAACAAGCCATATTCAACTGCCGAGAACAGAATGGACGATCCCGGTAAAAAAAAAATGTTCCAGCGTCACACAAAAGCGTCACTTTTGTGTGACATTGAGAGATGACGACTGTAGTATGATAAGTAGGGAATTAATGTACAAAAAGTTGAAATATGGAAAGCACTGATAAAGTACCTCCATGTCCTTCTGAGGACGTCCATGACCCCGTCGTATTTATTGTGCTGGTCCTGCAGACGTGCGCGCACCACCTGGTATGGGTATGTGGTCGCCACAGCAAAGATTTTGGACAATGCTGCCATTGAGATATATTCCAGTGGAGTCTGTCAATGGAAGTGAGCGAGAGAGAGAGTGCATGAGAGAAAGGAATAGAAGGAAGAGAGTACTGAATTGTCAAGTGGTGAGCAACGCAGGATATGGAAACTACATTTTCTTTGAACCAACTGCTAGGTATCAATTGTGGGCTCGTTCCTTATTAATTTGAAGATTTACAAGCCCTATGCTTGAGTTCTATTTTAAAGCTGGAGTACAGTTCCAGACGGTCAGCGGTCTGTGCGGTTAATGACTCACCAGCTTCTTGTCTGAAGGCATGCTGTTGTATTTGTTGTATCCTCTCTTCAGCTCCTCGTAGGCCATGAACTGCAGCGCTCCATGAGAGGTTCCAAACAGACCGGGAACATACCCCTTTAACATGAATATATGTACTGTTAGTCATAATGAAACTGGAATATACCCCTTTAACATGAATATGTACTGTTAGTCATAATGAAACTGGAATATACCCCTTTAACATGAATATATGTACTGTTAGTCATAATGAAACTGGAATATACCCCTTTAACATGAATATATGTACTGTTAGTCCTAATGAAACTGGAATATACCCCTTTAACATGAATATATGTACTGTTACTGTTAGTCCTAATGAAACTGGAATATACCCCTTTAACATGAATATATGTACTGTTAGTCATAATGCAATCTGGGAACCCAGAACCAAATGAGAAGGAAAAACAGCGCCCTCTGCTGTTTGTACTATCTCACTTGGCTCTGGGACAATGACGACGTAGCACCCGTGCGCAAGGAAACCGGGGTTTTGGTCTGCCTTCAGCGTTTCACTTCCGGTGGTGCGACTATGTTTTCATTCCCACTAACAATATGTCTACACGGAACACTAACACCACTTCTCTCAGAGAACATGGATCGTTTTGGTTATAAGCCCACTTGTTTCTATGATAAAAGAGCAAGTTAAAATGTGAATATCTTTTTGTGGTTTTGTCTGCTCCGCGGACGCTATTGTTAAATTAGTTTCGGTTGGTTTCGAGTGGGGAATGATCGGCGGACACGTAAATCCCGCCCACTACATTTGATTGGGTAAAGCGCGGCCTGCTTCCTGATCTGAAGGCACGCCCACTTGTAGCCCAGTGTGTACACGTTATGACGAACCTTCACGACAGATTCCAACGCAGAGCAGAATCTGTTCTTGAGAGATTAGTCATAATGAAACTGGAATATACCCCTTTAACATGAATATAATGTACCGTTAATCATAATGAAACTGGAATATACCCCTTTAACATGAATATATGTACTGTTAGTCATAATGAAACTGGAACATATCCCTTTAACATGAATATGAACTGTTAGCAGTGGTGGACAAAGTACTCAAAACCAGTACTTGAGTCAAAGTATAGATTGATACTCCTGGTCAAATATACAAGTGAAATTGCTCTGTCAAAATCTGTACTTCAGTTAATGAAGTACTGGAGAACTTTCTTCCAAAAAATAAAACCATAAAAGTATGGTTAAGGGCCAAGAGTATATACGGTTGGATTAGAGTTTTCCCAACAAGGAAAGAAAAGACGCATATCCCAGTGTAAACTGTCCACAGTTGGAAAAGCTATCATCCAAAAAAAAAAGCTTTCCAAAAAGTCTGGAGTTGGCACAAATACCATACTTTTGAAGATGTTTTAATTCCAGCCACCTGGAAGTTCACCAAGGCATTTCTGGTTAGGGAAATGTACGTTTAGGGGAACGACAACCAAAAATGCATCACCAACACACCTTGCTATGCAAAATTAGATTTGTTACATATATACTGTACATATAGTGAGTGCTAAAACTTAAAATAATCGCCATTTTATTGGCTGGAATTATTTTCCTACACCTCCTATGCATTATCAACAAAATATAGCCGTTTTCCCTTGAGGATAGATCTTCAAAAATAAATAAATAAATATTCTGTGGGGAACTAGAGCCCTCTAGTGGTAATTCATAATGCTATTACTGCCATTCAAAAATAAGTAATAACCAACGAGGCGAGTGTAAGGCATGTTACTGAAAGATATGCTTTCTTTACACCTGAATCATGACAAATCGTTACAAAAGTGTTAATCATGACCACATAACACTTCAGCATCGACTACAATGTAATGCTATATGAAATTAAACTAAGGTTTTTTCAATTTTTTTATTGAATACTTTATTAGTCAGAAATGTTAACAGTATGTAAGGATAACACAAAAAAGTCCAGGGGACTTGTTTCTATTGTAGTCCTATATGTTCAATTCAGCAACATGGCATACAAAATGTACACAATAATATATATCATCAACAAATAACAAACACGATATGCACTATATGTACTGTACACGGTAGACTCACACTGTATAGACCACGCACTCCCTCGTGGCGGTAGATCTTGACCAGAGCATCAACCATGCCCTTGTACTGTTTGGTGGACGGGTCAGAGCTGTACTGAAGCACCAAGCGGGTCTTTGTTACCCAGATTGGGTTGGTTAAGGTGAGGGTCAGAACACCTGGAGAGGGAGAGAACAAACAGGGATTAGACCTCCAATGGCCAAGTTCTCTGTATGATACAAATATGATCCCGACTGACCTCAGTGTATGCTGTGGAGCCTGAGTGTCAGGCTGCATTAAAGGTATCTAACATGATTAAATTGTTAATTTGAGTACTCTGTTTTAGCGACCCCTTGCAGCTCCGCTGTCATTACCGAGTTTGTCTATGCGGCGTCGGAAGGAATGCTGAAGAAGTAATACTAAAAGGGTTCTAGTGCCCGAAGGTTATTTTGGAAAGCAAGAACACATAATCAGAAATGGTATTTATCAAAATGTAAATTACATAAATAAATACATTTCAAGTGCCCTAGTCATTTTCCCACCAGTGTCAGGGGCCGACACTCACGTGTAAAAATGTTTAATCGTTTTGGGAGAAGTTGTCAAAAAAAACATGTGGAATTGTTAGAGAAAAATATCAGTGAAGGATTATATTTAAAAAAAAATGCTAATTGAAAACGTTACACAGTATGACTTTGAAAGCAAGAAAACAGTGAACGATTTGTGAATGACTTTCGTCAAACTGTGCTCATACCAAATTAATTATGCCTTCACCAGTGTTTACTAATGACGCTTCTGTGCACTTATCATTGAGAACCCTCACTTGATTAAGTGTGCAGGAAATGAAAAGTACGAGGCTCAAATAAACACCGGGGGTATGACAGCCAACATAGATAGCAGTGTTATCTGCCTGTAGGGCCTTTGTATTGATTGCAGTCAGTGTGTCAGTGGGGCTGTTGTGTCTGAAAAAAGGCAGTACTAACCCGATTGAGCCGCTGACACCAGGTGCTCTGTGGCACTCAGCTCCGTTTGGCGTCCTTCGGATTTGTATGCTTTGATAGCATTGTAGCTTTGGGAGGGGGGAGAACATGGGGAAAATAAGACAAGGTGACAAATATACACATGCAGGCAGGCACAATATTTCACATAACACAGATGGAGAAACCCAACTGCCCATCCCGGAATTGATCAAACATAAACTGCGCAGTTATTAGTTATTATTATTGCTATTATTATTATTATAGCAGAGTGGCTCTGAGCCTCTGTCAAAAGACCAAAAGCCTAATGTCTAAAAAAAGAATCCCCTTTAGGCTAGTGGTTAAGATGTTTGGCTTTAGTGCATCTTCCTGGAGTTCCAGTACAGGAGACCCAGGTTCGAATCCCAGGCGTTACATTGGTGTCATGACCTGGATCAGGTTTCCTGGTGGGGGAGGTTAAAGGGGGGGGGTGAGTGTAGCAGAGTGGCTCAAAGCCTCTGCCTGAACACCAAAAGTGTAATATGGCCCCTGGCCAAGGGGGAAAGGGTTGGCGGTTAAAGGCTAAATTCCCTGTTGTCATGTTATGAGCAAACGCCACTAAGGCTAGTGGTTAAACTGTTTGGCTTTAGTGTCCCAGGACGCATATGACCTGGGATCGAATCCATGGCGTTACACAGTCACGTAATTGGTGTATTTGTTGGTGGGGTTAAAGGAGTATGATGCAATATCCCCCAGTGACCACACCAGAGGGTACTGTAGGCCAAGGTCAGTAGTAAAAACTAAAATCTAGCAGGACATGCCTGATAACGTCTCTGTCAGGTGGAAACCTCATATGTCCAAAACGGTTACTTTTCAGGATTCAAATTAAAAAATAGCAAAAGTAGCAGATCTACAAGCTCAAAACGCGGCGTGAAGCGATGCTCTTGTGTGACTCTGTAGTGTGATCAAGTAGGACATTAATTTACGAAAAAACACAAAAAGTTTGAATACGGAGATAAGAGGTTTGTGCCCGACAGCAACGATAAACAAGTTAAACAGAAAATATGGCACAGTCGGCCTTGAGCTTACGTACAAGAAGAAGTAGAGTCCCCATGAAGCTCCAGCACCCCAGATGTTGGGGGTGACTCCTTGGTAGAGTCCTCTCACGCCCTCCAGTTGCCAGACGCTCTTCATGCAGTGCCAGATGCCATTGTATTTGGGTCGTAGTTCCAGCCCGTCACTTACTTTATGAAAAGAGATTGAGAAGCATATTATTGTCATTGATCTCAGGTTAAAATCTGTCTCATCCTGACATCAGCACCATGTGTGTAAAATAATTCAGTGGTTCTCAAGCATTTTCATATCAAGAACCCCCATATAAATATGTATTTGGCCACGGACCCCCGTTTGAAAAGATTTTGTGCCAGAGACCCCATACAAAATTTGCCAATTAAAATGTTTAAAAAATATTCACAATTTCCCACATTTCTTTATTTTCATTTGTTTAAGATGTCTTCAAAACAGCTGATGTTATTGGGTTAAGTGGTTACCCCTGCAATGGCCCCTGGGGATCCCCAGACCCTACTTTTAGAACCACTGCACTAGACTAGAGACTACTAGAGCACATAGCAGGTGATCCGAGGTCAGATCCAGGTTAATACTTAACTGGTTTTTGTTATTACAACAACTCACAGGAAAGCTATATGGCATGATAAACAACTACGATCAAATAAAAACATAAACAAGGTAAACAATTATTCATAGTGTAATGACAATACCTGCCAGTGCCTCATGATTGATTGATTGAATACTTTATTAACAGTTGCAAATAATACAGTGGTACGATATTACAATGATTGTTAAAAGGATAACACACAAAAGCCCCAGTGGCTTGTTTCCATTGTGGTCCTGTGTATTCAATCGAGACATTCAAAGCCATAAATGATATACAATAATAAACAAGACATCATCAACACTAGCAATAAACATATGTACAGTAAACAGTTGCTGAGGAGGTCATTTCTGGTGTCAAGCTTAATAGAGGACTTTTCTAGGACCAGTTACACATTGCATTCATAGTGAAATTACACAACCAGCCACTAGTGCCTTATTATATAACTAAGTAATCATAACATGACTTTTCACCTACCAGCAAATCTGAGTTTGACCAGATCCAGAGGGTGCAGCAGCATGGTGGACACCACTCCTCCACTGAGACCCGCAGCCGCGCTCTCCAGACGCACATGGCTGAGAACCTGCACGATGTGGCCCACAGGGGACACCCTGGCCGGGGGTGGAGGTGGAGGACCTCCTGGAGGAGGAGGCTCTGGAGCCGCTGGAGGAGCACCAGCAGCAGCTGAGGAGGAGCTCATGGTTCAGGGTTAGCTAGCTAATGTTAAGGTTAGCTGTGTTGATAAAGAAACCCCAGTAAAAACGGTCTTAACATTCCGGTAACGTTGTCACTCCTAACACTCCTGCATGTTCTTGTGTGGACCACCACGTTTCTTCTGACATGTGAGAGAGATCATGTAAACATAGAAGACTCTAGGCTTGGTTCGACCTTTCAATCCACTTCTTCTTCTTCTGCTGCTCTCAAGCAACAAGCCTGATTACGCCTCAAGGATTATAAAACAAGGACAAGACAGACGTACCACGTCATGGCATGCGCCATAGACCGACGCACTGCACTCGCGAGCTTATTTATTAAATGTTTTCCTTTTTTATTTTAATTTTTCCAGTATTTTAACTGCATTTTGTCCTGTTATTTGTAATTGTAATGTTGATATTTTGTCAAAACAATTATAAAAAAAGTCAACGTTGGCTTTATGAATAATGTTTTGTATTATTATTATTTATTTCTTATGTGTACACTGTCACTATGTAATGATGTTTATGTATTTAAAGAACAGAAGTTTCTGTCGGGGGCTGTATTCACTCTCGCAAATTCGTCAGGTTTGTGTGACAGTCCTAGCTGTAGTATACAACCCTCGTAGACGTATTTATGATTCTGACGTCTTCAATCTACGAGAGTTGTAGGGTTCACGCCCCATGGAGACCTGGACTTTCTGCACTATGCCCCGTAGACACTCCAAACATGTACAAATGTGAAAATAAAGGTGCTTACCCCCAAGCCCCAAATGTTAACTGGCTCTACGGGGTAGTAGTTTAATGTAATAATCCATATATTTCAATAAATAAGTGTTTTAATGCAGTCTGTGGCCGAACGCCATTTTTTCACCCTCATTTACTTCCTGTTTACATTTAGTGTAATTCCGGGTTCCACCGGATGCGCCCCGTCACTACCGCCCATTGGGAACTTCCGACAGAATCGCCCACAGACGGCATTAAAACACTTATTTATTGAAAGATATGGATTATTACATTAAACTACTACCCCGTAGAGCCAGTTAACATTTGGGGCTTGGGGGTAAGCACCTTTATTTTCACATTTGTACATGTGTCTACGGGGCATAGTGCAGAAAGTCCAGGTCTCCATGGGGCGTGAACCCTACAACTCGTAGATTGAAGACGTCAGAATCATAAATACGTCTACGAGGGTTGTATACTACAGCTATGACAGTCCAGTCAAGAGACCAGTAAATAAAGTGTGTGATAATTATTATGTGTCCTTGTATTTTCCTGAACCAATATTTAATGCAGGTGTCAATCATGTTTATTCATAGCTTGTTCTCCCGGCTGTCATTAACTTCAATACATTCGTTGGAACAACAACAGTGCCTTTCAAACTAAGACGAAACTGCCAGCTAGACCTGCTGGACCAAGTTCCATGACGTTTCTGTCCTATCCTTCTTGTATGTGACGCTTGAGTCAAGGAATATCTGTGTGAAAAGCCTGGTTTCTATTTGCTGCTCAATGCTCATATCCGGTCTAGAGCCTGCCCTACTGTATCCGGTTATATTCACGCCCACATACATGCACCCACTGTTTCCGTATCCGCTTTAGAGCCAAACCGGATCAACAAGCCGCGAAGTGAATTGACCCCGCTCCTGCGCCGTACTTGTCCCACAATGCAACAGTAGTGTATCATCACGTGACGTTATATTTTCTCCCACATCAACACATGGGCCAGTAGGAGTAGGAAGCCATGCAGTGAAACATCTAGACACTTTCTTCTATAATTATAAAACCCTTTCCTCCTTCATTTCTTGTTTTTGCGAACGCGAAATGAAAGTCAAAGTTCTCTCCAGGAACCCGGACGACTTTGTCCGAGAGACTAAATATGATATCCAGCGAGGTAAGTGATCCAACCAGCTAACGTTAGCAAAGGTACATAAATGCTAGGAAGAGTGGGCACCTAAACATTGTGGGCACCTCATTGGTACATTGGCTATTTTTTCCAAAATGTAAAACATTAAACATTATGCTTATTGCTTTGGGAAATGGTCGGAAATTATTTAAAGTATACTCTGAACACTTCGAACAACGGTACATCATTATCAGACTTAAATGTACCCTTCAACTTATTGTGTATGCCCATAATAACTGGCTGTCGACAGTTTTTTTTTTAAAGCAATTATAGAAATATTAGACCTTAAATGTCATAAAACATGATATGTTATAAAATACATGATTGATGTACATTACAAATGTTGGGTTGGTTAAGTGTCTTGCTCATTGGTCACCTCGACACTTTATAGCCAGGGCCGGGAATCGAACCTGGGACTTCATATTTCCCAGGCAGGTGGCCTCTCTACCCATGCAGCTATGGCTGAAGACACTGTCTATGGAAGGAATTGCAACTTAAATGTTGTAAACACCCTGTGAGTTGCTGTCAGCTAATAGAAGACATGGGGGACAACTTGCATGATATTGCTCCAGCTCTTTTCAGAAGCAAAATTATAGTAAAGTCTGAAGCGCCTCTTTACTTTATAGCAAGTCATGGTTGGTTGGATATTACAATAAGGAGAAGAAAATGTTAGATAATGACTTGAACTAGTGTTAGGTAGTATGCTGCAAGTGTTTACGTTGGCAAGAGTATAAAATGTATCCTCGTCACGCTGTTTCTAACGTTGACTGTTGTCTGCTTTCAGTACCCAGGAACTATGACCCAGTCCTCAACCCATTTGAGGTTCCCAGGGAATACACCAGGGCTCTGAATGCCACCAAGCTGGAAAGAGTGTTTGCAAAGCCATTCCTGGCTTCCCTGGACGGACACAGAGATGGAGTCAACTGCATGGCCAAACACTCCACGAGTCTGTCCACTCTGCTGTCTGGTGCTTGTGATGGAGAGGTATTATTGAGCTGGCCATGATAAAGGCCCTTTCACAGTTATTACTTAAACGGCTGATCACAATTATTTGAAAAGATCACAATTATTTGAAAAGATCACAATTATTTGAAAAGATCACAATTATTTGAAAAAAAAACACAATTATTTGAAATTATCGTCAGAATCGCATTAATTTCCATTCATTTGTATAAATTAATCTGTTGAACAATAACGAAAATAGTCTACAAGCTTGTAAATTGTCCTTATTCGCTATAGAGCACCGAAGTCTGACGTAATTTACACATCCTACCTGGTTCGCGGTTTTCCACCCCCGTTCTGAATTCCCATAGACGTCTTTAATATCGCGTCAAATAAGAACTGTGTTCCAAAAATAAACAAAATACCCCGGCGGTTTGACTCTTATGGATATGAAGCATCAACTGACGGTGAGAAAACGATAATGTTACTTCCGCCGAATTAGTAAAATGTTCGCCAGAAACAGACTGTATCAAATATAAGTGACTGACTATCATAAACGATACAGAACCACCTCCCTGACAATATCGCCGAGACAGTTTGTTTATTTTTGGACCACAATTCTTATATGAGACGTTTCTAAGATGACCCAATGTTATTCTCCATAGAGAAATTACTTTACAAACCAGGGGATGAACGAGTGACGTCAGGACTTCTGTTCTCTATATGTGCTATATTCGCTATACAATTATGGCCTGTTTTGTCCATAGTACATTATTTATTTCGATTATTGGTACCGGTCATTTCTGTGAATAGATAAGTTCTTTGTCATGTCTGTCTATCAATGTTAATCGCAATTATTTGTAAGACAATTAATCGTCAAGTAAAATGTAATTTTTTAAATTAAGTAAAGTAAAGTGACTGCCCTACCACATTTATCAATAGATCGCTCTACCATAATCAAGACTTTTGGAAGTGCAGTATCATACTGCACATTGACCATATTACAGTAAGTCTATATACTACTGTGTCATTCATACTGTATGAATGACACAGTAGTATATAGACTTACTATTATGACCACAGCATATTGGCAGATCTGACTTGTCTTTGTTTAATTAATAACACAGTGTTGATGGTGATATTCTATCCAATAGTAAGTGTTGCTCTACTTTGTTCCTCAGGTGAAAGTGTGGGATCTAACCAGACGTGAATGCGTCCGCACAATCCAGGCCCATGAGGGCTTTGTTCGGGGGATGGTTGTCCGATTCTGTGGCACTTCCTTCTTTACGGTAACTTCTTTGCCACAACTTAGATTAGAAGATGAAGTCTTTCATGAGATCTGTAATTGTTCTCAGGTTTCTAACCTTAACCTACTAGGAGTTTGACAGTGGGTAAAATTAACGCTGTTTATTTGTGTGTGTGTGTGTGTGTGAGACAGGTTGGTGATGACAGAACCATCAAACAATGGAAAATGGAGGCACCTGGCTATGGAGAGGAAGAGGAGCCCCTCAACACTATTCTTGGCAAGGTAGTGTATAGTTGATTGTACCGTGTTATTTCCACAGCTCATCATAGCCAATCGTGCACATTGTTTCAGGATATTAGTTACTTTAGCTGCTTTCTCATTTGAAAACTGTAAAATGGTTGGGACATTGTCCGGTGTTGGCCTTTCACACATGTAGCATGCAACAGGAGAATCCGATTCAAATGCGTTTCCACCTAGCCTGTTTGATAAGGTGAGGGGCGGTGTCTGGCTAGTAGACGCACACATTAGATACTCCCACTTAAATATAACAGCGTGAGGGAGATCATTTTGTTACTTCCTTCCACAGAACATGACAGATAGATACATTGAATTGCCTGACATGCGGTCTCCCATTGTTGCACCCATACAAAACGCAAACAAAACATATTTCCTGTACCATAGTAGGCCTAGTGTAGACAACGAGCTACATTACAGCCTACTCATGGAAGTACGAGTGGTGAATATTTCCAACTCAAACGCTGAAAAACTGAATGAAACTAGTTTTCAGCTAACTACTAGTGTACTGTATCTCTCTCTCCAAACACCTCGAGAGGAGGGTAGGCTCCACTCGTCGACAATAGAAGCGTCATCAACATGTCCACTCGCTGAATGTAAATTCACCGGACAATCACCTCGACCCAAGTCTGTTGGATGTCCTATCCGTACTGCGCCGGAATGTTGCGTTTATACATACTGCCCCTCCGTTTACAGTGTATGTCTGAAAGTTACTTTTGTCTCAGACAGCTAATTATTTTCAAATATAGCAGCACCAAGTGACGTACTGTGAGCTTGTAGATCTGCTATTTGTTTTGCCCATGTGGGTGCTCAGAAATGGCAGCACAAAGTGACGTACTGTGAGCTTGTAGATCTGCTATTTTGGAATAGCAGATAAAATAGCAGATAAAATGATTGTGATGCTATATAATACATTTTGCTGGTGACCCCCTGAAACCCCTGCAAGGGCCCCTGGGGGTCCCTGGACCCAACTTTGAGAACCACTGGTATAAAGGGTGGGTGAATTGACCATAAATGGCTAAAATGGTTTATCACACACTTTATAGCTGTATTCTTGAAATTTGAAAAAACGCTTTTAAAAATATGTTTGGCTCATTTAGCATCTTATGAAATGCATCTATTGCGTTAAATAGGATTGCTAAGGCAAATATAGTAGCCTATAGCAATAAGGAAATGTCATCATGCCCCATTTCCTTTTTGCCTCATTATTCTATTGGTAGTAAACACCAACCAGAAACAAGCACAGAAACATTAGACCAATTGGATGCATGTCGTCTACTATGACGCGACGACAAGCGTTAATGTAATGGACTTACGTTTTAAAGGGCTTAACCCATTCAATCCGGTAACGCATCTGTGTCATTTTAGATTTTAACTATAACTATTATTTTATACTTTGGCTATTCAAAAATAGCAGATATACAAGCTCATAGCGCGGCACCGAGTGTCGCGCTACGAGCTTGCAGATCTGTTATTTTTGAGTAGCCAAAGTAGAAAATAATAGTTATAGCTAAAATCTTTGAATATATATATATTTTTTTGATGCGAACATTTGTAAAATATTTTATTTTGTTCCAGGGATAGCAGATATACAAGCTCATAGCGCGGCACCGAGTGTCGCGCTACGAGCTTGCAGATCTGTTATTTTTGAGTAGCCAAAGTAGAAAATAATAGTTATAGCTAAAATCTTTGAATATATATATTTTTTTGATGCGAACGTTTGTAAAATATTTTATTTTGTTCCAGGGACGAAGCACAGATTTGAGTTACAATAATGTTCGCTTTAAAAATATATATATTCAAAGATGTGCACAAATATTCACGATTTTTCAAAAATGGCAGATCTACAAGCTCAAAAGCTTGTAGAGCTGCCATTTTTTAATAGCCAAAGAAATCCAAAATGATAGAGATGCGTCCCCGGTTTTAATGGGTTAAACAGTAGGGCTATCATATTACATGTAGTCAGAAGCCAAGGATTGCTGCTATTGTAATAATTTCAGCAACAATCCTGGGAAACTCATCTGTTTTTATGTTCCGGAGACTCCTGTCCAGGACAGGCTTCAGACGCCTCCTGCAGGAGACTTGGGCTCAGATCTGAACCCATTTGACTCCTAAAATGATGTGTGTTTACTGATGTATGTTATGCCGTTGTGTCTCCTCCATCACAGACGGTGTTCACAGGGCTGGACCATCACCAGAGCGACGGCGTGTTTGTGACGTGTGGCCAGCAGGTGGACATCTGGGACGAGCAGAGGAGCAGTCCTGTGCGCTCCTTCTCCTGGGGCGTGGACAGCTTCAGCTGCGTCCGCTTCAACCCCGTAGAGGTGAGGAGCCGCCGTCCTCCCTCCGCGCTATGTAATACAGACCAAGCTAGGGATGTTGTTAAGAATTGACTCAATTTAAATTAATCAATTAATTACTTTGGCTGGGGACCCCCTGAAACCCCCCAAGGACCCCACTTTGAGAAGCAATGCTGTAGTGTACATGAGAGGTTAATATCTTAAAGTTCAACATTATTGATGTAACATTAGTTTACGGGGGCAGTTGTGGTGTTTGGTTAATTTAAACACCAGTACAGTACAGGACTAAATGTTGTAGCATTGTCCGTCTCATGTGCTACTAGTATGCAGTTTGTACTAGTACTAGTAAATTCGGGTTCTCAGGGAAATCACTGCTCATCAATTGATCGATTGATTGATCGATGATCGATTGATGAGGTGAATCAACTCATCGATTATTGATTTAATCGATAATTGGCATCCTTAGACAAAGCCCTACCTACCTGATACCCTCAGACAGCTGTAGAAGGGTAGGTAGGTGATGGATATTACAAATTAGAAATAACTGCCGTTTATTTTTTTTACCCTGGGGGAAATGAAGACTATAACTAGGGGTGGTTATCGTTAGGATTTTATCAATTCCAATTGGGTAACCGGTTCTTGGCAATTTGGATTCAGTTCCTGAATTTCGATACCCAACGATCAGTTTGCATCTTCTTTTAACACTTATTCTTGCTAATGCCAGAGATGTACTGTATGTAAAAGTTTAGTAACAGTGATTGTCTTTCCACAGATGTATGTATTAAAGTTTAGTAACAGTGATTGTGTTTCCACAGACGGAGCTTCTTGCCAGCTGTGCCTCAGACAGAAGTATAGTGCTGTACGACATGAGAGAATCTGCCCCACTTAAAAAGGTAACACCGTTTAATAACCACACAGAAGAACCCTAGCCCTATTATGTCATCGTTGCTGTCGGGGCAGAAACCTATTTTAATTTTTATGTTTTTTTCCCCTCTAAATTAACGCCCTACTTGATCATGCATACTACTGGTGTCACACAAAAGCGTCAACAAGCTTCGCGCCGCGTTTTAAGCGTGTGGATCTGCTACTTTTGATACTTTTGAAAATAGCTGATTTACGAGCTCGCTTGTAGATCAGCTATTTTCCGCGAATGCCCCCCCCCCCCCAGAATAGGGTTCTTCAAGTGGTTAAATGTTATTCTGAGTGGCATTAAAAAGTCTCAAAAGGATCCCTGGCTAATAAGCCTTATATGGCTTCATACATGTTAATTGCCCTCTATCACTAAAATATTTTAAGGTGTTTTACATTTTTATTTAATTTATTTATATTTATATAGAAATACGGTAGTTCATCTTTTACTCAAAGGGGACAACGCCCATCCCAAGTTGATGATGTAATTTATCCATGTGCTCATTTTGATGCTCATATTAGTATTGCATTGTTTTTTAGTTAGCACATGCGTTCCATACATTCCATAGGTCTGAACCACACAAAATAAATACACTATTTAAAGTGTTTTTCTTCGTTTCAGTTATAGAGGGCAGTTGTCATGTATTAAGGCTTATTACCCACGTATCGTTTTAAATCTAGCTTGCCTAAACCTCCAGAAACCCTGGATATCTGGGTTCCAGGCTGCTGCCCCAGACATAACATAATGATAAAATAGTGCTACCAGTACAGTAAGAGGTGCACATGTTATTCTAGTCCCTCGGGCTTTCGATGCCCTGGTTAGACAAACATTTTTATTAGAAACCCAAGTGTAAATGATCTGTTTTTTCCCCCCACCACAGGTTATTATGGATGTGAGGAGCAACACATTGTGCTGGAACCCAATGGAAGCTTTTTACTTCACGTGTTCAAATGAAGACTACAAGTGAGCAGACTGTCTGTCTACCTGCTAGCCGAGTCAATTGTTTTGTTATTTGACTTCTAGGTCCATTTCTGCTACACAGTTATCAATCATTTTATTATCATAGATTAATTATTATAATGGATTAACCCATTTAGACCGGGAACGCATCTGTCATTTTAGATTTTAACCTCTTTAACCATTATCTTATATACTTTGGCTATTCAAAAATAGCAGATATACAAGCTCATGCCGCGCTATGAGCTTGTAGATCTGCACTTTTTTTTTTTATTGTGAAAATTGGTGCAAATCTTTAAAAAAAAAATTAAAGCGAACATTTGTAACTCAAATCTTTGCTTCTGGGGATTCTACAAATGTCTTTAAATCCTTTTTTGAAAAAATGTTGCTATAATCAGTGGTTGTCAAACCTTTTCATGTCAAGGGCCCCCAAGATGATTTGTATTTGTATTTGTTATGTATATGTTGTTCCAGGGACCCCCCGGAAGCAAAGATTTGAGTTAAAAATGTTTGCTTGAAAAAATATGTATACAGTATAAAGATTTGCACACATTTTCAAGATTTCTCAAAAATAGCAGATCTACAAGCTCATAGCACGGCACTCGGTGCCGCGCTATGAGCTTGTATATCTGCTATTTTTGAATGGCCAAAGTATAAGATAATGGTTAAAGTGGTTACACAGATGTGTTCCCGGTTTTAATTGGTTAAATAGATTTCTTCCATTAACGGTTGCACCCTATAATATTGCCTGTGTTTCTTGTCTCTCACCAGTCTATACACCTATGACATGCGGCACCTGAACAAACCGGTTACGGTGCACATGGATCACGTCTCTGCCGTGTTAGATGTGGACTACTCCCCGACAGGGAGGGAGTTTGTCTCCTCCAGCTTTGACAAGACCGTCCGCATCTTCGCCAAGGACTGCGGGCAGAGCAGGTCAGTAAGACCATCCGCACTTGATGGCTGCCGTGGTCATTTGTTTTTAATAATGGCAATATTAGCTGTTACGTCAGCGATTACCCAACCTGTGTGCCGTAAGGATATTGCAACTTGCAAGTGGGCCTCCAAATAATTGGCAAAACACTAAGGGCCCTATTCTCGCCGGTGCCTTACCCATTATCTCTAAAGTTCTAAAAACATTTTCAATTAGTTCAAATAGCCAATCTACAAGCTTACAATGAGTCGATGTAGATGGGCTAGTTGAACTATTTGAAAATGTTTTTAAAAATAGTAAAACATGGCAAAGAAGTTTAGGGATAATGGGTAAGGCACCGGCGAAAATATGGCCCTAAGACTTTATTGATAATATAAAAAACTAAACGTTAACAAAGAGAGAAAAAAAAGAAGAAGCCATAAGTGGGATTTCTTGGAAGTAGGGCTGCCACTGTTTATTGTTTTCTTAACAATTATTCTATCGATGATTTAATGAGTAATCAAAAAAATCGAGGATGTTGTATTTGTTATATTTTCATTTTGTTTGTATATCAAAACACTCAGATTGACCACTTTAAGTGTTATTTCATACTTGTTCAATAGTGAAAATAGAGCTTGTATATTGGCTGTTCTCGCTATTTAAATTTCTTTTTTTTTTTGAAACTTTTCACCTATAATGAATATTATAGGTGAAAATTAATAGATTATTAATCAATTCTTTTATGTAATAATCGATTTGTTTGATTTAACGTTTTGCACCCCTCGTGCCGCCATATTGACTGTTTTGCTTTGTGTGGCTCTTCTCAGGGAAATCTATCACACCAAACGCATGCAGCATGTCATCTGTGTCAAGTGGTCTGCTGACAACAAGTACATCCTCAGTGGTTCTGATGAGATGAACATCCGACTGTGGAAAGCCAACGCCGCAGAGAAACTGGGGAAGGTGAGTCTCGCCTTATAACCACTTAAGGTAGCTCTCAGAACCACACCGGCAACTGCGGCGGTAAGCGTTGCAAAGCGTGTTGTTGCCGAAAATCTGCTGTTGAATGGCCGTTAGGTACACTGTTGCGCCGGGTCGCAAGTTGTAGGGAAGTGGCTTGTTTGACTGCTTCACCCAGCTGATTGCTGCCCAAGTGGTCAGACTTGAGCGCAGCAATTATGGGTTAAGTGTCTTGCTCATGGAGACCTCGACACATTGCTGGGAATCCTTCTGTTTCCCAGGCGGCCTCTCCTCTAGCCTTTCAGCTATGGCCTTACCTTGTCTCAACACAGGGGGTGCCAGCGCACCAAGATTAGGTCCAGTGACTTGGGCCACCTGACTGACCACAATGGATCTATTTTTAGGGCTGGCTTAGTCCTCCACGATCACTTTCACGCTGTGGTCTTTCCTTTCAGTGGTGGAAAAAGTACTCAGATTTTTTTTAAATAAAACTATGTAGAAAATAAATACTCTGTTACAAGTACATGTATTCAAAATGTGATTTGGGTAAAAGCACAAAAATATTGGCATCAACATCTACTTAACAGTACCAAAAGTGGCCCGGACTGCTGATGTAGCGTTCCGGACACCTAGGCTGCAATGCTATGATTCGAATCCCGATCCCGACGACCTTTGCCAATTTATGTCTTTAGCCACAGCACCCCCCCTGTGTTTGACCTTATATTTTGAGTTCACTCCATTCTTACAGAGCAGCCTCTGGCCTCGTGCCCTACTAAGCAGGCAGTGCTGGAAAGTAACTAAGTACATTTACTCAAGTACTTCCAATGCAATGTCTGAAATTCTTTATTGGGAATAACCCCTTGAGATGAACCATCTCGTTTTTAACACATTGTGTGCCAGAGGTTTATTAAAATAGGGTACGTTCAGTGCCAGCATATCTTCCATCCACTTACGTTGATATGTTTCGTGCTGTAGAAGCCCCGATGCGGAAGTGCATGTAAACAAAGCGTGCGTGCGAGACGGCGGAGGGTCCCGACTAACGCCTGGAACAATAATATTTCTAACGCGATCCTCCGATCGAAAACGGCTCACTTCCACCACGTTAAAAAGAAATGGAGATATTAAGCTTTTAGTCAAGGAGTTAACATTGGAGCGGCAAAAAAAACATTGGAGTGGGAAAAATATATTTTTTAAAAAATGGGCCAAGAACGGTCCGGACCGTTTATGGCACATGACGCATGGCTTCTCAAAAACGGTCAGTTTTTTATTTTTATTTTTCATTCAAATAAATTGTCTTGAGTGCTTTTTTAAACACATACGACAAATCTGCCACTAGAGAGCAGCAAATAGACACATTGATCAGCTCGCTGACTCGCTCGCCCCCCCCACACAGAGTCAAACAGTCAAATACATCAAACTGGATTTGACGTGTTCTCAGATTCTCCGATCGGCCAAAAATACGATGTGATACACGACGGCGATGACTGTTCGTCACCCAGACCATAGATTATAGAAGTGGACCTCTCCGTTAGTTTTTTTATACCGTGTGAAAAAACGTGGTTTTCCCTATTCTGGCCGAAAATTACTGGGGGAAAAAAATGAAAACCGGAAACGGAACCCGAGTCATGAAACCGGATCCCAGTGTGGGTGAAGTAAGTGGAACTCGAAACCTAGATTGAAAAATAAGCAGAATAGCGCGATCAGAGATATAAACCCCAATTAATCACTAGATCGCATTAATGCGATCTTGGCGGACAAGCACGCTATTTATTAGATCGCATTAATGCGCGATTGGCGGTATATGAGTTAACCACTCACGGTCAAGTACCATTTTATGGCTTTGGCTATTTAAAAATAATGTTTTTGAAAACATTTGAGTACATTTACTTTGGTACTTTAAGTATATCGTCTCTGTCGGGTGGAAACCTCATTATGTATTATTCAAATTCAAAATCAGCAAAAGTAGCACATCTACAAGCTGAAAATGTGTCACTTCGTGCCACATTTCGATCTTTTGGATCTGCTACTTTTGATGCTTTTGTGTGACGCTGTAGTTGTAGTATGATCAAGCAGGGCGTTAATTTACGAAAAAACGCAAAAAGTTAAACTATGGAGATAATAGGTTTCTGCCCGACAGCGACAATATATTGATGCCAATATTACTTTTAAAATGTTGAATACAGGTCTCTATGTGTGTAACAGAGTAAAAAAATGGGAGTAGTCCTTCCCCCACTGAGAGTAGGTGATGGTGCCAGGAGCACCAGCAGTACCACTTGCCAAACGCTTTGATGGATGCTGACTTAGAGAAGAATCACTCCCAATAAGTACAATGTACCAATTGGCACAGCGGTACTCTGGTGGCAGATGGGAAGTACAAAGGGAAAAAGTCAAGCGTTTGTTCCGTGTTTCCACAAATGATTTCCAAAAAAGACTCAATTGTGGTTACACCATCTCACTTTAAATTTCGAGTTGAGTTTTAATATCGTAATAAGCACCGTGTCTGTGGCTTTACGGACAATGTGGTCTGTGTCAGCAGAAACGTACCTAATGTTGGTGTTTTGCTCATCTGTCTAATAAGCTTCTTTTAAAAAAAAATTGGGGAAGGGCTCCCGTGCCCAAACTGCAATTTATGGATGAATAACAGAGATCAATGGGATCTCCCTGTGCTCTGTCCAAGATCCATCTTTCATCCTCAATCGGATTCACTCTTTCTTATTCCCTTAATGCAGCTCTGGGGTGGAAAATTGGCCAAGTTTTGGCACTTGTTTTACTGTCACTGTATAAGAGGGGAGATTTATTCGGAAGCTTTGCACTTAAACAGATCAGACAAGCTCCCTGCTCCTATCAGCAGTTTGAATCAGCCAATCACTTAAAGCCCAGGCACTCTGAACATAATGAAGCATTAACAATCAAGTTGTACTGAAAGGGTCTTTAATTATGTGAGAAATGCTGAATCAAGCCTATGTCTCTGTCTCTGATCTCGCTGAAGGAGGCATCATCGCAAACCTGGACCAGCTCTTTGAGTTTGTTCGCTGTCAAGCTGCTATACCGCTTGTGGCTCGTTTTCTGATGCCTTACAATGGTAAGGCATCAGAAATGACTCTGGCCTTTGCCTCCACAGTGTCAATCAGACCAGCCATTCCCAAAACACTATGATGCATCCATCTTCAACTTAAAGGGGAATTTTGTTACCTTTTCTATGACGTTATGATATCTTAGGATGAATGGTACAGTAGAAAAATGTCATAACTCCATCCCGGGTCTGCCACAGCTTGTAAAAAGCTGGGGTTGCATAGTGTTCTGTCACTATGAACGTCAGATCTCACTAAAGAAAAGCTATTAGAATACGCAATCTAGCGCAAGGCCTATTGCGCACGTTTTAAGCTGTGGCGGACCCTGGATGGAGTTATGACATTTTTCTACTGTACCATTCATCCTAAGATATCATAACGTCATAGAAAAGGTAAGAAAACCTTAGTCCAAAATTCTCCTTTAACCGGAATCGGCTCGCGTGGGTAACAATTCCAACATAGTTTTCCAGTCTTCCCTTTCCAAAGTAACATTAGCAACTTCCTCCTGGGGGACCCCGAGGCGTTCCCAGGCCAGTGTGGAGATAAAATCCCCCCCCCCCCCCCCCCCATCTGGTCCTTGGTCTGCCACAGGGTCTCTTCCCAGTGGGACGTGCAGCGAGGATCTCCCTAGGGAGACGCTCGGGAGGCATCCGTACAAGATGCCCGAACCACCTAAAGGCCCGTTCATAGTCCCTAGATGGGTCTAAAACGTGCGTCAGGGGGTGAGGGATTCCGTCCGTTCTTTACAGACGCATGCATAGTCGCTGACGTTAAATCCGTAGGAATTATAACGTTGGGCGTCGTACACCTATTAATCCACTAGATGGCAGCTGCGAGGTTTTAAATGTTGTGAAAAGTGTTGCCATGTCCGCTTATTATAAGCGACTTTGGGCTTATTTTTCTGTAAAGTTGCTTGTAAACAAACATTGGTGGTTGCGGTTTTATTTGGGCTTGTTTCTAAAGTGTAGTTGCTTATTTGGGCCAATTATTATTTAAACCAGTGATTCTCAAATAGATATTGTAGATCTGCTATTTTCATGTGATGTGGCCTAGTCGATTATTTTGGGCTTGTTTTCATAGACCTGGTTGCTTATTTCTCTCACAAAACCTGGCAACAGCGCTAAAATGGACGCCAAAACAACGCAATAAAAGACACAAACTATAGTCCACAAACTAGACAAAACGTGAGTTTCGACCCATACTGCACTGTGCTATATTATTTGTGTGTGTGTGTGTGTGTTTAGGGAATGGCTGGCTGGGTTCATTTCGTCACAGTAATTAAGTACATTTACTCAAGTACTTCCACCACCAACGTGGGTCTTTTTGTGGAGAAAGAGTGCCCAAGGAAAACTTTTTTTCCCTGATATACTGCCAACGGTTTCCACTGGTACTACGGGCAACGTACAAACGAACGTACGTCGGCCTGACGGTGAATGTTGATCGCACGGACGGAAATCCTGGAGCCGTAAGTGACGGAGGGGGAGACAAAAACGACAACGCAAGGAGCGCTGGCGCTGGTTACGTATCCTTACGTCCGACTATGAATGATACTTAAGCTGGCTTCTTTCCAAGTCGAGGAGCAGCGGTTTTACTCCGAGTCTCTCACGGATGAATGAACTTCTCAAGGACGTAGATCTACGTCATTTCAAATCCAACCATTGACGTAGATCTATGTCATTTAAAAAAATAAAATAACAAATCCACAAGAGGGCGCTCTAACGCAACTTAGGAATGATCACTTGACTCTGATAGAAGGAATGGACGGATGTGACGGCATCCCAAAAAACGTCACTTCCGTCCACTCCTATGTTAGGATTTGTAGAAAATCTAGTCGTATTTCTTCTTTTTTTGGCGAAAACATATTCAACAGGCGATAGCAACAAAATGGCCGAACGCGTTTACAAAATCTTTGTTCCACTGGAACAAAGATTTTGTAAACGTGTTCGGCCATTTTGTATAAACGAGATTTTGGATAGACGAGACCCTCCCCCACCCCCCAGACACTCTATGTTTACATCCGTGTGCACATCGTGGCTTCCGCGGCTCTCCAAAGATCGTCAATATAAGGTAAAAAAAACACTGGCACCAGCGGATGGATTAATAAAATAATACCTGGCAGTGAACGTGTTAATGATAATATAGCATACCGTTGCTGTCGGGGAGAAACCTCTTATCTCCATATTGTTTGTATTTAGTTTTTTTGTAATTTAACGCCCTACTTGATCATACTACAGCGTCACACAAAAGCATCAAAAGTAGCAGATCTACAAGTTCGAAATGCCACGGGCCCTAATATGCGCATGAGCGCTATGAGCTTGTAGATCTGCTCATTTTGGAAAAAACGTTAACATTTGTGCAAATCTTTTAATATATATCTAAAGCGAACCTTTGTAACTCAAATCTTTGCTTCTGTTGGTCCCTGGAACCAAACATTTTGAGATGGGGGTCCGCGGCCAAATACATATCATTTTGGGTGGTCCTTGACGTGAACATTCTTCCACGATTTTTCTAAAATGGCTGATCTACAAGCTCTCGGTGCCACGCTATGAGCTTGTAGATCTGCTATTTTTGAATAGCCAAAGAAATAAAAAAATGACACAGATGCCGTCCCGGTCTTAACGGGTTAAGGCTTAGGCTGACACAGGTGGAGATTCAAACACTGTCTGTTAGTTTGTGTCTTGGAGGGGCACTGCATATAATGTTGAAATGTATTCATACTGTATTAAGGCTAAGCAGTACAATCTAGTGCAGCACTGGTTGAGGGAACACTATATTTTAGTTTAAATTTCATGGCCTATTTTAGATATAGGACGCAGCTTTTTTTTTTTTTTTTACTTTTTACTTCTGACTTGTTTCTTTAACTATGATTTCTAATGAAGAATCCTGTGTGTATTCTCATTTTGTGTCTTATCACATCTGTTACGTAAGTCACAATCATTTACGACCCCCCACTGAATATGGTCAGTTTGGGGGCGTCGTATATAAGCTCGACGCTCCTTAACTAAATCAGGCCAACGTTGTGATTGTGTGAAAGTATCTCAGTTGGCTCGGCCGGGGCCGGGACGGCTCCTCTTCCTTCCTATCTCCTGACTCCTCTTCTTACCCCCCAAAAAAATGTCATACTGTAAATAACATTTAACAAGGCTGACCGGTGTGTAAGTGGAGGTACAGTAATGGCGTTCCAACGGGATCAGCAGCTATCAGCTCTTCTCAAACAAATTGAATCTGAGAAAAATCATTGCTTTTAATTAGAATAAAAGCCCACAAGGAGGGGGGGGTGCACTTAAAGGACCTTCTCAGCCAAGGGCTCAGAGAGTCTGTGTGTGTGAGGGCCTGAGGTTTTTTATGAGAGTAGATGGAAGGCTAGCTAGAGAGATGGTTTGATCTGTTGTTTGCTTTTTTAACCGGTTAAGACCGGGAACGCATCTGTGTGTCATTTTTTTTTATTTCTTTGGGCTATTCAAAAATTGCTGATCTACAAGCTTGTAGATCTGCTATTTATTTATTTTTAATCTTAAATCTTAAGCGAACGTTTGTAACTCAAATCTTTGCTTCTGGGGGATTCTGTCCTAACAGTTTGTTGAAATTTTTTTATGTTGCTATCTATATCGGTGG
Source organism: Gymnoscopelus braueri (assembly GCF_963280865.1). Taxonomy (NCBI): domain Eukaryota; kingdom Metazoa; phylum Chordata; class Actinopteri; order Myctophiformes; family Myctophidae; genus Gymnoscopelus; species Gymnoscopelus braueri. The sequence continues at coordinate 47,729,534 of NC_137605.1, forward strand.
TTCTCAAACTTTTTCATGTCAAGGACCCCCAAAATTATATGTATTTGGCCGCGGACCCCGATCTGAAAATATTTAGTTCCAGGGACCCCCCAGAAGCAAAGATTTGAGGAAAAAACACATTTTCACGATAAAAAAAAGAAGAAAAAAGCAGATCTACAAGCTCATAGCGCGGCACGTACCGCGCTATGAGCTTGTAGATCTGCTATTTTTGAATAGCCCAAAGAAATCTAAAAAATTACCCCAACACGTTCCCGGTCTTAATGGGTTAACGGACATTGATTCAGATTTGAATGTTGAGGTTGTCAGTCTGAAGTTAACTGCTTACTGTTATCCAGGCCAACGTTTATTTCATGACCTAACCAGCAGTCATAAATCAGACATAAAGAATGCATAGTTGAACTGTCGGTAATGGGTGAAGCGGCACGCGCAAATCTAACTATTTGTGTTTCCTAGGCTTTCATAGAGCTGCAACTGCCTAATATTTTCTTAGTGATTTATTCTATCGATGACTTTTTTTTTGATGAACCCTTTTAGACCGGGAACGCATCTGTGTCATTTTAAGATTTATTTGGATATTAAAAAATAGCAGATCTACATTGAAGCTCATAGCGTCGCGCTATGAGCTTGTAGATCTGCTATTTTTGAAAAAAAATTGTGCAAATCTGAATATAATATATATATATATATATATATATATATATATATATATATATATATATATATATATATATATATATATATATATATATATATATATATATATATATATAGCCAAAAAAACAGATGGTTCCCGGTCTTAAATGGGTTAATCGAATAATCAAGAAATGTGTTTCAATGTATTAGTTAGATTAACGGATGGCATCTCTAAATGTTTTCATGTTTCCTTGAAGATGCAAGACACCGATCTTGAGCATGTGTTGATTTTATTTGAACCACATTTATTTCCCTTTCAAAATATTTTTATATAACAGTATGCGTGTATGTCCACATTACTGTATGTCAGAAAATAATTCAAAATGAGGCGTCTGCATAGACCCACAGTGTTGATTCTATTGCTAGAGATGGAACAGATGGAAGGGTATTTAGTTTTTAATCTGTCCCTCCACAGTTTAGCAGTTACTCGTGCCAGAAAAGGGAGTATCTTGCCCATTGCAGTTGTCTCCTGCAGTAGAAATCCAAGGAAAAGAGCTTGAAGCTAATTGGTGAGAAGGGCAATATAAAAGGCACTGTAAAAGTCGAGCTATTCGAAGGATCAATGCCGTGCAGAGCGGTTGGTACAAACCTAGTGGAATTTTGGCTATAGCAGTGGTATATTAAACCCAGCGCGTAGCTTGGCCTCTTATTATAATTCCACTGCTCGGCCATCCACTACCTAATTTACTTTAAAAAAAAATCTCCCTTAACTTTTCTCTCTTCGTTACCGTGTATTATTCTTATTCACTTTGTTTGTTGGCTGGGCTCTGGCGTTCTCCCCTCCTTTCCTGTTACTTCACTTCACTTTTTCACATGCTGCCTAGTTCTGTCTCCCTATACACTGTCTTCTTAAAGCTGCATTATTTACTTAGCAATTATTCTATTGATTACTTTTCCGGGTTAATCGAGTAATCGAACAAGCACTTACTGTAAGCACTATTTTTGCCACACAACGGTGTCGTGCAAAAATAGCAGATCTACAAGCCCACAACGTGTCGTGATGCGTTGTCAGCTTGTAGAGCGGCTGTTTTCATTGTTTTTGAAATGTTAAGAATTCTTTTGAGGCTTTTCGCCTGTAATGTTAAGCCCTAAATAGGGATCTATTACTGATTATTGTTTATATTTTTTTTATAATCGATTAACTGTCCCCTACCCCTACTGTCTTCCATTCCCACCATTTTTTTCTTTTTCATTTTATATCCTCCCTGTCTTCATATTGCAATTCATACCAGTTGTTCTCAAAGTGCGGTCCGGAGACCTCCAGAGGTCCTTGATGGGGTTCCAGGGGCTCCCGAGCTAAAATATTCCATTTGTACTCTCTCAGATGCGTTCCCGGATTGAATGGGTTAACTCGGTCACTCTGGATTTCTTTGGCTATTCAAAAATAGCAGATCTACAAGGTCATAGTGGGGCACGAGTGCCGCGCTATGAGCTTGTAGATCTGCTTTTTTTGAAAATCTATATATTTTTTAAGCAAACATTTTTATCTCAAACATTTGCTTCTGGAGGTCCCTGGAACTAAATATTTTACTAATCTTTAAAAAAATATATATATTCAAAGATTTGCACAAATGTTCACGATTTAAAAAAAATAGCAGATCTATAAGCTCGTAGCGCGGCGCTCGGTGTTGCGCTATGAGCTTGTATATCTGCTATTTTTGAATAGCCAAAGTATAAAATGACATAGTATGCGTTTCTGGATTGAATGGGTTAACGGGGGGGTCCGTGGCCTAATAATGCATGGCAAACTTGGGTGTCCTTGAAATTTAAAAGGTTTGAGAAACAACATATTTTATACATCATAGCTGGCGCCCAGAGAGAGGGAAGCGGTGAACTACAACCAGAAGCTGAAGGAGAAGTTCCAGCACCATCCTAAGATCCGACGCATCGCAAAACACCGCCACCTGCCCAAGCCCGTCTACAACCAGGCCAAGGAGCTACGCATCGTGAAGGACTCCAAGCGCAGGAAGTAAGGGCTCTTTTTATTTAGTTTTCAATTGCTTTGACATTTTCTGAGACCTTTCACCTGTAATGGCATGCCCAAAATGGACCTCTATTACTGATTATTTTTGATAATTTTTTATAATCGATTAACTTCCTGAGGGAGGCTCGATGCAGGAAGTATGGGCTCTTTTTATTTAGTTTTGATAAATCAAAAAAATCTAGATTGCATTTTTCTATTTATCAACGAATTAATTAACCACTTAAACCCTACTTTGTTAAAGTAGCTGATCTACAAGCTCACAAAATCTCACATTTAACTAGAACTTATTTTATTGAAGCACTTAAGTCCTATTCAAAACTTTTCAAAAATAGCCCAACGTTACAGGCTCGCAACACGTCGCATTGTGAGCCTGTTGATTGGCTGTTTATTCAATAAGTTTGCCAAGAATGACTTGGGACGGCCGGTTGATCGTGGTTAGAAATTGGGACATATGGGCTGCATAATTGCAGAGAGGTCAAATAATAGCGGTCTGTTTCATCTGACCTAATGCAGACTTACTGGTAAAGTGGAAAATATCATGGACCCCTTTGCCTTGTTACAGAATACAGATAGACGTTGCATACTCATTTACAGTTTTCCATTGTGAATTGATTGACCTATGAATCACTGAACTGCAGGGCAAACAGGGCCAGTCAGTCCGTTGTTTTTGCGTTTGTTTAGATACTGACATCACTATTGGGATGTGTGTCTGTGGACGGCGCTTGGATGCTGTGAATGATTTACTATGCATGTATCTTTTTTTCAGGGTGCATTAGTGTAGGCAATGACGTAGGTGTAAGGTCAACAACCTGTGTCTCACTCTCCCTCGATCACTCCATCCTCTGTTTGCTTTTCTGATCTCTTTCTCTCACACTCTGCCCCCCCCCACCCACCCACCCACCCACCTGTGACTTATTCTTAGCAGTAGACTGTGGCTGGGTTACTCATAAGGCTGGGAAATGTGACTTCAAATCAATAGCACGGTTATTTCAAACTTTTTTCATATTATTTGCGATTCGTTGATATATAAGAAATGGAAATCATTTATCAAAAATGCTTATCATTGAATATGATTATTAAATGAACCTACATGAGCAAGATTAAGTCGGTTATTGGTTTTAAATACCGGTTTCGATCTATTTTCCATTAATTGCCCAGCCCTGTTCTTAGCATTAGACCACTGTAGCTGGGTTACTCATGCCGATTCTTCTGTGTTTTCTCATTTCCCAGGGAGATGAACGTGCGCAAGCACAGCAAACCAGGAAGTGTTCCGGTGGTGTCCGAGAAGCAGAAACATGTACTGGCTGTGGTCAAATAGACCAAGCTGGAGAAGAGAGAAGAAAACCCAGAGACTGTACCAACATTACATCTACATGAGGACATTTTAATGCAGCTCTCACTTAGAATTGCAGCTGGTTCCCCTGTCTATTGTTTCTTATTTTTTTTACATCGGTATGGAAGAAGGGATGCACATTATATAGCTTGAGGAACCGAATAGAACAGGGCGCCACTTCTCCATTGAACTTCAATGGACGCGGCCGGCCGCCATGTTCTTTTCAGTCGCCCTAATACTTTGAATGGTGTGCTCGTTCTTGATTGGCGTTTTGGCCGCCAACTGATCGTTTCCATGGTTGTATCGACTGCTGTCGATACCGATATTCCAACACATTTTCTTTCAAGATTTATTTTCGGGCTTTTATGCCTTTATTGACATGACAGTAGGCTGACAGGAAAAGTGGAGAGAGAGATGGGGAGAGACATGCAGCAAAGGCCACCGGGTCGGGACTCGAACCCGCGACAAGCTGTCAGGCTACACTGAGCCTAGGTGCCTGGACCCTACGCCAGCGGTCCAGGCCTTCCAATACCATTTTCCACCAGTAGGGGTTTACCATATATCTGTGTGTCTGTGAGTGATTCCGGAGCTAATCTTGCAAACCGCTGGGCCAATCAGCACCCAATTCTATTGTGCACATTGCCAAGGAAGTCACTCCACTCCAAAGTTTTGAAATCAGCCTCATGGTGACACTATACCAGTCAGAGTCCTGGCTGAGGTACCTCTTTCAATTCCTGTAACTGATGCATGGATGCAGATTACAAAAATACAAATTAAAATAATGCTTTGTTATGGCCTGATTATTTTTTTTTGTAGGCTTACTGAACACTATACTAAATATAGCACACCTTTGCACGACAGATGTGCGGAGGAGTGCTACATTTCGGGATGTCGGAGCTTCTGGTGGCGTATTAAGTTTGGTGTTGAAGCTTTTCTTTCTTGCTCCCTCCTTACATGACCGAAACTGAACTGTCATTGCAAATGACAAATTTGTTGTCACTTTGAGAGACTTTGAAAGTCTCAGTATTGGGAATAATTTTGATATTTGTCCGATATAATGACACGTTTTGAAGTAATTATCAGTCGATAGTGATATGATTACCAATATGCAATATATTGTGCATCCCTTTTATGTAAGCCAATGATATGTACAGTGGTTCTCAAACGTTTTCATTTCAAGGACCCCCAAATGTATATGCATTTGGCCATAGATCCCCATCTGAAAAGATTTTGGTGCTAGGGACCTCCAGAAGAGATTTGCCTCAAAAAATGTCTACATTATTCCCCCCCAAAAATCTACATTTGTCAAAAATAGCAGATCTGCAAGCTCACAATATGTCACATTGCGACGTGTTGAGCTTGTGGAGCTGCGATCTCTGAAGTATAAAATTGGTTTAAAGTGGTTCAACTTTATCTGGGGACCCCCTGGTAACCCTTCAAGGACCCCTGGGGGGGTCCATGGACCCCACTTTGAGAACCGCAGATGTACTACACAGGACTGAAGGCCATGTTCAGACTACACACACACACACACACACACACACACACACACACACACACACACACACACACACACACACACACACACACACACACACACACACACACACACACACACACACACACACACACACACACACACACACACAGACTGACACAAACACAGCTGTGAAAGGGCTTTGCTCATTGCAAGGCCAAGATCCGTTTTACTGTGCCAAGGTTACAAATATCAAAAGACAAGGATTCCAGAATGATTTTACTCAAATTAGATGATAATTTTGTTCTACATGTGGCCTGGATTAATGGCCACATTCTGTTTTTGTATTAAAATAAGAATATAAGACAAAATTCACCCGAGTATATCATTTGACTTGGTATTGCTTTACGTATCGCTGTTGCCGGGCAGAAACCTCCTACTGTATCTCCATATTTAACTTTGTGTTTTTTCGTAAATGAACGCCCTACTTCATCATACTAGAGCGTCACACAAAAGCATCTAAAGTTTTGAGCTTGTAGATCTGCTACTTTTGCTATTTTTTTATTTGAATCCTGAAAAGTAACAGTTTGGATATATGACAGACGGAGATGATGGGGTCCTTGCTGATTCTATCATTGCTGTTTAGTAAATGCATCGCAGGCAAATTAATTGTTAAAACTACTATCAATGATAACATTGAGTAGATCCTGTGATACCTTTTCTTTTTAAGACTGGAATTTTCTCTTCACTCTGTTACTTAAGACAGGGATGGTTGCCAGTGTACCAGAAAGTCATGTGAAGATTTTGTGATGTAGTCAATTTTTTTTTGGGGAGGGTAAATGTATGCCCTACTTGATCATACTAGGCTACAGTCCAGTGTCACACAAAAGCATTTTTAAAGTAGCAGATCCAAGCTCAAAACGCGGCGCAAAGTGACTAGTTTTGAGCTTCTGCTACTTTTGCCATTTTTTTATTTTAATCTTGAAAATGAACTGTTTTGAATTTTCCACCCGACAGACGATATGGGATAGGCATTAGGATTGTTTTTTCCAATCAGTGGATGTATAGGTCTGTCACCGCTGGTTTTCTCCGGCGTCCAAGCCCCATTCAATGAACGTAGAATTTTCTAGACATAATCAGTATAGGCGGATCGTCTGGCTACACAAGACTTGTATTCTTGTGGTTTCCACAGGCTGTGTACTTTTGTGTATATTTATAAATAAAAGTTAAGAAATTAAATAATGTAATATCTGTTAGTCAGTTGAGAGACGCCATCTCGTCCTACGTAATTTCTCATTTTGACTGACCACAGCAATCTATCTACCCTGGTCGTAGCAGTGTTTAGGATTGCCTTACTGCTGCTAATGTTCTTATAGCCCTAATGAGGGATCCTCTTAATGGTTGCAGACTTTCACCATCCAGGCTTGTCTCGTTGTATTATAATCCCATCAACACTGTAGCCTCACAGAGGCTTGACGTATAGGCCAGAGATTCAGAGCCAAATAATTGGCAAAACACTAAGATTTTTTTATTGATAATTTAATAATTTAAAAAATAATGATTTTTAAAAAACGATTTGTATTTCTTTTTTAAAACCTTGGAAAAATAGGTTTTCATTGTGATAGCCATAGAGTTATAATATAGCTCTAAGGTTATTACATTTGGGTGATGTACCAATATTTTTGCTGGGGACCCCCTGAAACCCCCTCAAGAACCGCTGGGGGTCCTTGGACCACACTTTGAGAACCACTGCTTTAAACCATTGCATGGTTTAAACATGGACATCATCTAAACTTTTCATACAATATATCATAGACATAGACTATTAAAATTCCAAATAAAATAGATACTCTGGTAAAGTAAACAAGGAAGGACTACTTCCTCCGGCGGAGGGACTAGGTGGACTGATGCACACTGAACTCCCCATGACAGATTCGTGCGACTTTTCAAAATATACAGCCCTAAATACTGTACATTGGTCATTTGAAAATACCAGATCTACAAGCTCACAATGCACATATCGCGACTTTTTTTTTTTGAAAACTTGTGAAATGGTGAGTACTGTACATTTTGATAATTATACTCAAGTACATTTTGAATTCCGGACTATTACTTGTAACATCTACATTGCAGTATTGATACTTTTACTCAAGTAAAACATGTGAGTAGCCTACTTCTTCCACCACTGGACTCCTACCATAATGATTCTTGACAGGAGAAGAACCAGTGATTTTCAGCGTCAAGGTGTTTTTTTTTGTTTTCCTTATGAAAGTAGCCTAACATTTGATGTAGATAGCCAGTAGACCTAATATTCCTTTTTTATTTGATTCTTCAAGTTTGTCGCTCGACGCCACCCCCACAGAACAGGTAGAGCCAGGTGTGAGTCATGCTTATTAGCTAGCTAGCCTATAGCTAAGTAGGAACATTCGTTTATGTAGCTATGTGTGTTAGGATAGTAATGCTCAAAACTCGGTTCAGTAGCAGATCTACAACCCCTCTCTCTCTGTAGGAATGAGCCATTTAGCAGCTGGAATTAGTACAGAGGCCTTGAGGTAAGGTGCAACCAAACGTATGTTTATTTACAAACACTTCAAGAAGGACAAACAGGACATAACATCAGCCCCTATGACATTGTGGTGTCCAGCTTTCCTCAGTTTTTATAACCAGATAGCTAATGAGCTTGGACTGCACCATGTCAAGGGGTGTTTTCTTGATCTAGAACATACATAAATAAACATACAATAAATACAAAACTCACATAAATTAACTTAAACTCTCCATGAACAACAAGTAAATATCAATTCTTCACACTACTGCAATTCCACAAGCACATCACAACCACGCCCCTGCTATCCTGACTATGGTCCAGCCCAATCACACTGGCAGACACAACAGGTAATTGTTAAGCAACCAATCAACATAACAATCATTAAACAACTTCATTATATTGCACTTCTCATATTGCACTCTTAACATAACACTTAATGCACTTGCTCTTAAATGAATTGCACTTCGATGTATAGCACTTACCCATCATGATTTCCCTAAACATTTGTTTGAGCCTTTCCACAGGTGGAACTCATTAGCCAGTGGCCTGCTCAGCTAGACAGGAAAATAACCTCAAAATGTTTTGTTAACAGGCATTCAAAAAATACTTAAATTAATTATGCAAAACACAACTGTGCAAACTGCTATAAAGTGCAAATATCTTCATTCAGGTGGGTCATCATATTCATGTGACAAAAATCTGTAACAGATGACCTCTGTTACACTCCCTCAGATCAAGATATTAAGGGGATTACGTTGATCGATTGATTGAATAAGTCAGAAATGTAAACTGCATGGTGGCCTACAGTAAGGCTAAAGGGATAACACAAAAAGTTGTTTCCATTGTGGTCCTACGTATTCAATTCATCAACAGAGCATCAAATATGACACATTAATACATGTCATCAACAAATATAAAGAGCTATATATATATATATATATATATATATACAAAGGCAGGAAAGGGAAAATCGGTGGCATTGTAAGACAGCTCCTTTAGTTTAGTTTAGTTTATTTTGATCCACATCAACAATTACACCAAACATACCACACTATAATCCAATGGTTCATGTTGATTGATCAAAAAGGCATAGGCTGAAGCTCAAAGCTTATTTGTGCCTATCCTTCCTTCATGTTGTTTTAACTTAGATACATCATTTATAAAGTTCATATTGTATGAACACTCAAAGTATTTCGTAATTACATTCAAGATATTACATTGATCGTAGTAATCGAACACTCGAAAATATACAATATATGTCACCCATGTCTTCGTTTTTATACATATATATACACCTGAATGCGTGGATATACTGATATACACCCATTCAAATATCATACCTTTATATACAAACGCCAACATATCCCTTCCCTTTTGAAGGGAAATAAAACTAGCTCCCCTTGTGACCTTCTGCTAGATGTTTTTCAGGCCAATTTTGAAAGACAACAGTGACACAGCCTTTAATAGACAGTGTCAGGGCATTCCACATTGTCTGGTGGCAGAGTAGTAGAATGAGAATTTTCAATTTTGGGGAGAACCAGATCTTGGTTGCTCTGAGTGTCACTCACTTGAAGTAGTTAGATGAAGGCACTGTCTTTTTGAATATCTTAAATACCAGACCCATTGATATTATTTTCTTAACCCTGTCATCTACCCTGAGCCATCCCAAACTAACAAAGTGTGTTCAATTTAGGTGGGCTATGGGGTTTAGGCCGAGTATAGTCGAATCAGTTTGTTTTGGGAGGTCTGAAGCTTTGTTTTTAGTGCCATTGAGGTGTTGGAGAACCAAGAGGTGCAATAGTCAAAATGCCATTGAATGAGGGCTCCAGCTAGAATAGGCTCTATGCACAGCAGCCATATTGGAAGGAAATTGGGCCTCTTCTTACTTCCTTCACAGGTGTTACCAATGATACTAATTAAGGCTCTGTTCCATTAAGTGTAGCACAGTGGTTCTCAAACCTTTTAGTTGCAAGGACCCCCATAACCCTGAGAGTGTACAAATGGAACCAAATCCATTTGGTTCCATTTGTACACTCTCAGAGTTACACTCCCGCAAGGGGCCATTTGGAACCGACTCAAGTGTTTCCAGTGAGCTAACATGCACACTATCAGCACCCTAATCTGAGTTCCCAGAAGTTTTCGCCAGCTCTCGCATACAAACGGGAGGGGCGAGGAAACTTCTGGGCCAGAGCCCTGGTATTTCTGTACGGGATGTAACTTACGCTCAGAATCTGAGCGGACACGCCTCTTACCGGTCTGAAAGCTGTGCAACTCGTCTAAACAGTCCGACGAGAGGCAAACAGCAGTACACAACAATGGCGGCCGCAATTTCTCAAGGAGAAATTGCTTCCCGTTGCTCCTATTTACATGCAACATCCACTGCATGTGGATCCCGCCCCCTTTTCTTCATTGGCTGTTGATTTGAATCAGAACGCAGTGGCCGCGCCCCTGCTGTCCAGGCTCTGAGGCGAAGTCTCCCAGACTATCAGCACCCTGACTCTGACCAGAATGGAACAGAGCCTTAATTAATTCCTGTCGCTCCTATTTACATGCAACATCCACTGCATGTGGATCCCGCCCCCTTTTCTTCATTGGCTGTTGATTTGAATCAGAACGCAGTGGCCGCGCCCCTGCTGTCCAGGCTCTGAGGCGAAGTCTCCCAGACTATCAGCACCCTAACTCTGAACAGAATGGAACAGAGCCTTAATTAGTATCATTGGTAACACCTGTGAAGGAAGTAAGAAGAGGCCCAATTTCTTTTCCAATATGGCTGCTGTGTATAGAGCCTATTGATAGTGTTATATCATTATCAGTTAATAAACCAAATTAACTGTAGCTGTGTTGTTTTTCACTTGAATTGGGGTAGTTCTGTCTGACGGGGTGAGTAAATGTGTGTCAATACTCGAATGGATCAGTGACACACACACACACACACACACACACACGCACACGCACACGCACACACACGCATTTAATAATTTATCTATGTCCACATAAGAGATACAATACAAGGACACACATATTTACAAGGTGCTGTAAAGATTTACAGTCAGCAAAACTTGGACAATTACCCAAATACCCCTCAGGGGTATAAGTAACAGCCTCTTTGCCATATTTGGCGGCTACCAATAATAGAAGAGAGAGAGAGAGAGAGAAGTTTATCATTTAGATTTCTATATCCAGCTTTTATGATCCTATAAGATTCTGGAACAAATGCTATTGGATAATGTCTTATAGAATAATAATCCTATATGAAAAAAATAATCCAATATTATTTGTTCCAAAATCCTATAGGATTTTTAATTAGATTTTTTCTCCTTCTGGAATCCTATAGGATTTCTCAGTAGAAACCTCTGGATTAACGGTCTAACTGGAACTTATCTGAGTCACGCAATTGCTGACGCTCATTTCTGTATTTACCTCTCACCTCACCTTTCTCACTCATCATGGCCTGGTCTCCATGATGAATTATGCATGATGCTTTCCTGGTATAGCCCAGTGGCCCTCAACCTGTGGGTTGGGCCCCCCAGGGGGTCCTCACATGATTTTGGGGGGGTGGGTGCCCAGATGCCATGTGAAGTGACAATTTAAGAACTTTTAAGACCCTTAATACCTAAAAAATAATAAAGTAAAGAAAAAGACCATTCGCCTACTGCATTAAAGTGACCAACAAACTGCTCAAACATTGGCCAAATTGTCAAATTATAAGAAAGAAGCAAACATTGTGAAAGTAGCCGATTTTGAGCTTGTAGATCTGCTATTTTCACAATATTTATCTGTGAAACCGAGTCAAACTAAATTGAATGCCTCAACTCTGACAATTCCAAGTGCTTGTCAGGGTGCGGGGTCCCCAGTTCAAATATGATTATTTTGGGGGGTCCCCAGTTCAAATATGATTATTTATTTGGGGGTCCACAGTTCAAATATGATTATTTTGGGGGGTCACGGCATGAAAAGCTTGAGAACCACTGGATATAGCCTTCTTTATCTATACCTACTATATGATCCGGGCTGGGGGGAAGGAGAGAGGTCTCCACTCCACTCCACTCCAGTCCGTGTTTTGCGAAACGCCTGATCTGCCTACTGTCAATGAACATACAGTGCGTCGGCAACCCCTCTCTCTCTCTCTCTCTCTCTCCCGTTCTATTCAACCTCTCTCTCTCTCTCCCGTTCTTTTCAAGCTTTGTTCTACGTGTTTCTCGTGGCTCCGCCTCTCTCTCCTATCTGGGATTTTTTTTTCATTGCATCCATTTTTGTGCATTTAAGACATCTCCAAGAATTAACCAACCTGGGGAAGGAAAGGAAAGCAAGGAACGAGTGGAGATATATATATATATATATATATATATTTATAGAGAGAGGGAGAAAGAGTGGTACCAGACAGTGGTACCAGAAGAAAACCCAACCAGGACGGACTGGGGGGCATCATCTTATATTCTCCAACATGCGAGTAAACCATTTCCAGAGGATGGAAGCGACGGGTTAGACAGGATTTAACATGATTGCAAAATAAAAGGCAAGAGCTTTTTTTTCCTTCATCTTCTTCCTCTTCTTCTTCTTCCCTTCCCTATAATACTAACCCTCTGGTTTCTGCTGTGCATCCATATAGGGTTGAGATACTATACTATACTATACGGTTGGACATGGATGGTCTCATGTGGATTGTTGTATATAGCATCAATCTGTCATCGTTTATAGTCATTTTATCTTTCGGGTAAAAAAGGGGTTGTTCTGTGACAGCACAACCTCTTTTTTTGCCGAAAGATGAAATGACTAAACGATGACAGATTGATTAATTCACACACACAGAACTTCTGTGTGTGAATGCAAACGATTCATCTTGTTCTTGACCAAACCAAATCCCCTCCTTATAGCCTCTATATGCAGAGAGAGAGAGAGAGAGAGAGAGAGAGAGAGACGGTTGTTACAGTTGACTTCATGCCCCCTTTATGAGCATTTTATGACTGCTAAATCGATGGCGAAACCTGTAGCCTTGGTGAACAATTATTTCACCTCTCATTCGAACAGGGAATGTGTTCATGAACACGATAGATCTAGGACTATACTAATGGCACAGTCTTTTAGCACTGTAGCCTCTGTCTCTCCTCTCTATATCTGAGGCCCTGGCACCTCGTGATTCCATATTTGACAGCTGGTGTGTGTGTGTGTGTGTGTGTGTGTGTGTGTGTGTGTGCGGCTCTCCTTCTGAATATGAAACGTATCTAATATCGGTCTTTTTTAATTTTCTAGCAATTGTGTGTAAAGATGTCTGCTCCTCCACTCGGGCCCCCCCGGGGCGGCCCTGCTGCTGCTGCCGCCACCGCCGCTGCCTCCGCCGGTCCAGGCGGGCCGGACATGCCGGACCTCAGCCACCTGACCGAGGAGGAGAGGAAGATCATCCTCGGTGTGATGGACCGACAGAAGAAGGAGGAGGCGAAGGAACAGACCATGCTCAAGTAAGGGAGAGAGAGAGAGAGAAAAGACATGTTTTGTAACGTGTTGAGAGAGGAGAGGAGAGGAGAACCGACCGACATGCAGCTGTCTGTCTGTCTGTCTGTCTGTTGGTGTTTCATGGTTTATATTCTATACAAGCCTGTAGTAACTGGACGTGATGCAGGCTTATTATCACCATATAGTGGAAATAATTGGTAGAATTGCCACCGTGTGAGAGAGGCTGGTTGCTGTAGCCTTATAACATCGAAAGCAGACTTGATCTTATTTAAGAACATGAACAGCCATAGATATATAGGTTTACATACATTTGATGTAATGGTGAGATTGAGGCTTTTTTGTCGACACATTACTTTGGCTGTTCAAAAAAATAGCAGATCTACAAGCTCATAGGGCGGCCGCGCTATGAGCTTGTAGATCTGCTATTTTTTACTATGATATTTATGGACTGTTTGTGTCTTCACTTCTTCGAGCCCTTTCTCGTCTTAATAAGGGGCATGTTTGTCCCCTTTCTCATGCGTTTTATATGCCGAGAACACACACACAGCATGCATGCAGGGGGATGAATGAACGTGTTCCGTTCCCCATCATGCCTTGCTTTTTTACACAAGTAGCTCTGTTTAGCCATGGGGTTGGGTTAGCAACGGCAACGGGCGCCATTTTCGCGTCAAATCATGCCAAAATGCGTAACCTTTTCACGTGGAAAAACGTCACAGCCAGGGACGGATTACACAACACGACATCATGCATCGGCGAGAGAGAGAGATGAGATCGCTGGATGTGATGTTGTCGTGTGTGTAACGTTGTTGATAGCTTATAAAGGGCGATTGATTTCAGCGTCGTTAACGGCTCTCTCGGTCTACAGTAGTAGTATCCGTTGCTGCTTTGGCTGTGTGTGTGTGTGTGTGCGTGTGTGTGTGTGTGTGTGTGTGTGTGTGTGCGCGCGCGCGCGTGCGTGTGTGCGTGTGTGTGTGTGTGTGTGTGTGTGTGTGTGTGTGTGTGTGTGTATGTGCGTGTGTGTGCGTGCGTGCGTGTGTGTGTGTTGTGTGTACAGATGTCGCTCGTTGCAGAGCGGTTCAGTACCACGGAGAGCTCCCTGTCCACTGGCTTTTTAAGGTGGAACGGACAGTTTTGGGCTTTGAGTGTTTTAAACGGTCTATATCGGTGGTTCTCTATAAGCTTACACATTTCAAGGTCTCCCCTTAACTCTGACAGTGTACAAATGGAACCAAATGGACCCGATTTGGTACACTGTCCATTTGGTACACTGTCAGAGTTACAGACTTGTAAGGGTCCATTTAGAACCCCCCCAAAGGAACCCAGTGAGTCCCCAATCTACACTGTTAAAATCCTCAGTGTTAATTTTACTCTGAATGTGTACAAATGGAACCGAATGGACCCATAATAAGGGTCCACGGTTCTTGGTCTGACTATAGCTGGGATCCTAGTTTTCTTGAGGCTCTACATTGTCTCTCTGCATTCTCTATGTATGTGATTACCTTGCTAATCGCTCCGGATAAGAATGTCTGCTAAATGCCTAAATTCTAATTGTAATTGTGTTAATTTGTATACACACTCAGACCAGTAACTCCTCAAGGACCCCTGGGGGTCCCCAGGCCCCATTTTGAGAGCCACTGGTCCATAGCGCGGTTTCTCAAACATCTTCATGTCAAGGATCCCTATATTGATGTATAATTTGGCCACAGACCCCCATATGAAAAGATTGGGTGCTATGAGAGAAAGATTTCCCCAATTTTTCAAAAAATAGCAGACCTACAAGCTCACAACTTCGACAAGCTCACAACTGTGAGCTAGTAGATTGTCTATTTTTGAATAGCTGAATGATATAATAGTGTTAAAGTAAAACAGATTTTGTGAGGCTATATTAACCCAGTGGGACCCCCTGGAACCCCCCTTTGAGAACCACTGGTCTATAGCTACTCCGTAGCACAACCGTCGCTCGCCGAATATAAAGCTGATTAAGTTGCTTAGTACACTTTTTTTGCAAGCGACGCCCTCATGAGACGGAGTGTATACGCTTAGCTTGACGCTCGTGTGTGCGCGTGAACGTGCGTGTGTGTGTGTGTGTGTGTGTGTGTGTGAACGTGCGTGTGTGTGAACGTGGCTGTCGCAACAATGTCTCCTCATGCAGAGATTATACTGAACATCTTGTGTTCTTAAATAAAAACCTTTTTTTATTTTTAGAGTTGTAAGGAATTCAAGCTGTGTATGTTATAGTACACTCTGTCCCAATGGACCCTTACACGGGTCTATAACTCTGAGAGTGTGCAGCGGTTCTCTGGGAACTCACTGTAAAAGTCCTCAGTGCTAATTTAACTCTGAAAGGTTTACAGTTACAGACCCTCCATTTGGTTCAATTTGTACACTCTCAGGGTTACAG
>NC_137605.1:47750420-47809075 GCF_963280865.1 Gymnoscopelus braueri
AAGTTTAGGAATAAGGTTAGGTTTAGGCATAGTTTTACTGAGGTTAAGTTTAGGAATAAGGTTAGGTTTAGGCATGGTTTTATTGAGGTTACGTTTAGGAATAAGGTTAGGTTTAGCCATAGTTTTACTGAGGTTAAGTTTAGGAATAAGGTTAGGTTTAGGCATAGTTTTACTGAGGTTAGGTTTAGGCATAGTTTTACTGAGGTTACGTTTAGGAATAAGGTTAGGTTTAGGGATAGTTCTACTGAGGTTAAGTTTAGGAATAAGGTTAGGTTTAGGGATAGTTCTACTGAGGTTAAGTTTAGGAATAAGGTTAGGTTTAGTTCTACTGAGGTTACGTTTAGAAATACCTGGTGGCGACCGTTCCGAGGTCGCCGGATTTGACCCGGGGCGAGCGTGTTTTGGGGCGAGCGTTCTTGTATTGTTCCAGGGCTCTGAGACGTGGTCCACTGCTCTGCCATCTACAGTATAGCCGGCGGCCCCAACCTGCATCCCTATACTGCAGGATGGAGGAAGGTTGGAGGAGGATGCCCTCTGTTCCTCCAGCCTGTCCCGCGGCTGGATATGTGCTGTATATATATCGTTGCTGTCGGGTGGAAACCTTGTACTGTATATCCAAAACCGTTCTTTATTTAATCCATTAAGACCCTGAACGCTTCTGTGTCATTTTCAGATGTCTTTGGCTATTCAAAAATAGCAGATATACAAGCTCATAGCGCGGCACCGAGTGCCGCGCTATGAGCTTGTATATCTGCTATTTTTTGAATAGCTAAAGAAATCTGAAAATGCGTTCCCGGTCTTAAAGGGTTCAATTTTTTGAATAGCTAAAGAAATCTGAAAATGCGTTCCCGGTCTTAAAGGGTTCAATTTTTTTAAACCTTTTAAAATAGTGAAAATAGCAGATCTACAAGCTCGAGCTTGTATTTATTTACTTTATCTATTTTCACTACTTTTGTGCGACACTCTTGTATGACAGTAGGGCATTCATTTACCCCCCCCCCCCCAAAAAAAAAAATTTGAAATATGGAGATGCAAGGTTTCTGTCCCGACAGCAACAATATACAGTACAGTATGTATATACGGTGCTTTTTGGAGGTTAATGCAGATGAGTCACACAATGTGTTTTTGCGGTGAAACCGATTTCCACTGGACAGGTTTCTATACACAGGGCAGCACCAAGTGAACTCTCAGGCAGGACTAGACTAGATTCATTCTTTGACAGCTATTGCGGAGCAGGGATGAAGCATTTAGTCCATCTGTGTGTGTGTGTGTGTGTGTGTGTGTGTGTGTGTGTGTGTGTGTGTGTGTGTGTGTGTGTGTGTGTGTGTGTGTGTGTGTGTGTGTGTGTGTGTGTGTGTGTGTGTGTGTGTGTGTGTGTGCGTGCGTGCGTGCGTGCGTGCGTGCGTGCGCGCGCGCGCGCGCGAGAGCAACTGCTAGCATCTATGCTAGCATCTATCTGTATGTTTGGATATATTAACCTTGGCTTGATAATATCAGACTTCCCACACCCACACTTTCTGGTATGAACAATAAAGCCATCACACTCACACGTGTAGCACTCACAATAGCAAAGGACACTGATCATCCCCTACATCGTCACTTCAGACTCATGCCATGTGTACGAAGATACAGAACTTTGAAATGGCAAAAAGTTTGTTTTAGTAGGAGTTTTGTCCACTGGGGACTTCATGTATTGCCTTGGGTGTTATGTTGTTGTGTGCTATGTTGTTTTGTTCTATATGGTGTATATGTGTTTTTCTGTCGGAACACACTGTGAAGATGAATATCCCTAGAGGGGACAGTAACGACAAGTATTATTATTATTATACTTAGTGGCCGTGTTTTTTCCTGAGCGCAGCGTACTGCATGTTTTGAACAGTGGTGGAAAAAGTACTAATTTCTTTTACTTAAGTAAAATGATCAAGTATCAATGTAGAAATAGTTACAAGTAAAAGTCTGGAATTAAGAATTTACTTGAGTAAAAGTACAAAAGCATTGGTATCAAAATGTACCAACAGAACAAAAAGTAAAAGTACTCATTATCGAGCTGAAATATGTTCAATATGTTCAAGGGGTGTTTGGAAGCGCCTTTTTAGGCGAACGCTTTGGCGTTTTCAGTCGGGCATCCAAAGCCTCACAAACATGTGCGTGTGTGTGTGTGTGTGTGTGTGTGTGTGTGTGTGTGTGTGTGTGTGTGTGTGTGTGTGTGTGTGCGTGCTGAGTCGGCTGAAGCAGACTTCTCACCGTTTCAGCACGGCGACTAGCTCGCCTAAGTTCGCTCAGCGGTGCCTCCCGTTGCTCAAGTCTGCTTCAGATGAACTATCCCTTTAATCTATTCTGATAAGTAGCTGGTTGGCATATAGAGGAGGGTAAAGGTTATGGCAGTTGTTTCTTTTACATTTCAAGGACCCCCCTTAACTCTGACAGTGTAACGGGTCCATTTGTACACTGTCAGAGTTCCAGACTTGAAAGGGTCAATTTAGAACCCCCTCAAGGAGCCCTGCAGAGAGTCCCTGGGACCCCACTGGGTTATGCCATTTAGCATTTAGACCTATTATAATTAGCCTTCTTTGTGTCACTGCTTCGGCTATCTGCTCATTGATTACGTGCCATTACCTGGCCCCGCCCCCCTGTCACGGTCTTTTATGTGACCGGGGCTAGAGAGCTATCAGTACCAGCTGGGGGTCAACAGGCTCACAGTGAGTCCCTGGAGGATATACAGGGATGATTCTCTCAACCTTTTCATTTGGAGGATATCATCATCACAGACACCCATTTGATAAAAATGTTTTATCTCAGGGACCCCCAATCTACACTGTAAAATAATTGCCCAGTCCTATAACACACAGGCATAACACACAGGCATATGTGCACGCTTTGCACACGCACGCTGTCCATGGTATAGGGACCTCTCCTTACCTCCCCATACACAGAAGACACAGAAACCTATGGTTGTGAAATGAAGCGAGGCATGCATGCTCAAAGACTCTCTCTCTCTCGCGCACACACACACACACACACACACACACACACACTCACACTCACTCACACACACACACACACACACACACACACACACACACACACACACACACACACACACACACACACACACACACACACACACACACACACACACACACACACTCTCTCTCTCTCTCTCTCATTCTTTTGCTGTCTCCCTCTCTCACTCATTCACCCGTGCTCATACTTGCCTTTACCATGCAAAGAGCAGATTCTAGTCATGAGCCCTTCCAGAGGAGAGTCTCCCATCCCCCACCACCCCCACCCCCACCACCACTACTGCCCCCCAGGGGGGAGAGAGACAGAGAGACAGAGAGGGAGATAGAGACAGAGAGAGAGGGGGGGGGGGGGTTTGCTGTCTTTGACTCCATAAAGGCAGAATGCACGTCAAATGAATACATCATCACGCTAATTAGAGTAACAATGTGTTTTGGTTATAGGAGAGGAGAGAGAGAGAGAGAGAGAGAGAGGGTTGGCGTGATGTGAAAGTAGGCTGGCTCTCCCATGCTTGGATTGGTATCTGCTGGCTTCAGAGAACACGGCCATTTCCACTCGTCTCTTTCAATTAGCGGCGGGAAAAGTAACTAAGTAACATTTATTAGAGTACTGTACTTGAGTACAATTTTGAGGTACTTTTCTTTTTTTTTTTACTTCGAGTGTTTCCGTTTTTGGATAAGTTCTACTCCACTACGTCTCCAGAGGCAAATGTACTTTTTACTCCACTGGGATTTTTTAACCCATTCAATCAGAGGACGCATCTCTGTCATTTCTAGATGTCTTTGGCTATTCAAAAATAGCAGATATACAAGCTCATAGCGTTATGAGCTTGTAGATCTGCACATTTTTTTTAATCCTGAAAACGTGACTTTTTGACTCAAATCTTCTGCTTCTGGGGGTCCCTATTACAAAATGTTTTGAGATGGGGGTCCGCGGGAAATACATATAATTTTGGGGGTCCTTGACATGAAAAAGCTTGAGAACTATACTGATATAGAAACATACGTTTAAAAAAAAAAACTGTTAGGATTTAGAAGACATTTGTAGAACGCCCCAGAAGCAAAGATTTGAGTTAAAAATGTTCGCTTTCAAAAATTATATATATTAAAAAGATTTGCACAAACTTTCACGATTTTGTTTAAAAAAATAGCAGATCTACAAGCTCGTAGCGCTGCGAGCTTGTATATCTGCTGTTTTTGAATAGCCAAAGAAATCTAAAATGACACAGATGCGTTCCCGGTCTTAATGGGTTAAAAGAGTTCGGGCCGCTACGATCTCTTAATCGGTCAGTCCTTGTCCCATGCAAGCCCCCTTTGTGCCCATATATGGAGCTCACTGATTTGTTTGCGCTTGACGCCATGGCGACACATTGAGGTTAGACAACACACTCCATATTTGGGCGTAGCTGCCTGCACTGGGAACTCCTTATATGGTTCTGGCTGAGTAAATAGGCACGCCATTAGAGGGATTAGACAGGGAAAACCATGAAAACGGATGTGACGTCCTCCCAGATTGTTTTGATCGTCAAAATTACGTTGTGATACACGACGGCGATGACTGATCGTCACCCAGACCATAGATTATAGAAGAGAATATGTCCGTTTGTCCGTCATACCGTGTGAAAAACCGTTTGTTTACCTATTTTGGACGAAATGACCGGGGGAAAATAATCAAAAACCGGAAACGGAACCCAGGACATGAAACCGGATGCAGATATGGGTGAAGTAAGTGGAACTCGAGAATAACATTGAATTTTAAGCAGCATAGCGCGATCAGAGATTAAACAATGAACGCAAATCCAACGCGTCAAACGCGTCAATGGCGTGGGTGGATTAAGTAGTTATTGACGCGTTTTCGAGTCAATGGCGTTTATAGAGTTAACTTGTTAAGCGCTATTTTGTACTTCAGCTATTTTTTTAAATAAATGTGTCATTTTTGAACAATTCTTGTACTTTTACTTTGGTACTGTAAGTACATGTTGACGCCAATGCTTTTGTACTTTTACTTGTGTCATACTTACTTGTAAAAGAGTATGTTTATAATACATGTAATATAATATGATAAATATTAGTACTTTTCCTTAAGTAAAACATGTGAGTACTTCTTCCACCACTAGCTTTCAGTAGCGTGCTGTATGTCATTAAGCATGGTCAGTTTCTTCATGTCACTTTATAGCATCCAACTGTAGTAACATCATTCTCCTACCTGTTCTCTATAGCATGTTTCTCCAGTCTGCGTTTCTTTCTGTGCATCTGTTTATCTGTGCAGCCGTTTACCATCTCCACAGTGGTGGAAGAAGTACTCGGATATTTTACTTAAGTAAAAGTAGCAATACCACAATATACAAATACTATGTTACAAGTAAAAGGCCTGTGTTCAAAATGTCACTTGAGTAAAAGTACAAAAGTATTGGCATCAAAATATACTGAAAGTACCAAAAGTAAAAGTACTAAAATGTTTGAAAATAGCAGATCTACAAGCTCACAACGCGACGCGTCGCGACACTTTGTGAGCTTGTGGATCTGCTATTTTCAAATAGCCCATGTAAAAATAGTGCTAAAGTGGTTCATGTATGTTTTATAATATAATAACTATAATAACTTAATAACTTATATATTTTCAAATACTTGTAGTGAAGCAAAATTGTACTTAAGTACAGTACTTGAGTAAATGTACTTAGTTACTTTACACCACTGCATCTCCATCTCTATACCCTACATATGAGAATCAGCAGGGTGCATTTAACTCTCAGTGTAAAAACAAATTGACCCAAATGGAAATGGGTCCATTGCAGGTCCAAGAGTACAAAATTATAATTCTGTGTAGAATTGCTTCTCTCTTCATTTTCGGCATTCATACGCTATGAGCGTTATAGCGTCATAGCGCTATAACGGCCGCGTCCACCTATGAGCTTGTATATCTGCTATTTTTGAATAGCCAAAGAAATCAAAATTTTTTAATATGCGTTCCCGGTCTAAAAGGGTTAAGTATACTTAAACGTTTGATGCTGTTGTGTACCGCACCACGTGACACCGGACCTGCCTTCACTTGGCTGAGGTGCGGCAGAATTCCCTTTCTAAAGAAATATCAGTATCATGCTATCGGTCAAATAGTTATTTTAAACTTCGGGATCGGCCCTTTAGATTCCGCATCGGTGCATCCCTACTAACTTTAACCTTGATGCCTTTCAAAGTGTTGGCAAAGACCTTCATTGTGTCAACTATGCTATATATAAACCTGCTATGTACATTATCACAATGCAAAAGGTCAGAGTTGAGTTTTTTTTGTCAAATGCTTTATTTTTTATGTATTATTTTTGTCCATTGAGACTCCATGTGAGGTAATACTGAGCAGTGCTGTGAAGTCTCTGATTGGATTAAGGAAGGCAGGCAGTGGAGAAGAGGAACCTACAATAGCAGGACCTATAGAAAATGAGAAAAGAGGAGGTGTGGAGAGGAGAGGAGAGGAGGGGAGGGGGGAGCATCAGAAAAGGAGATAGAGAGACATTGATGTGTGAGATGTTATCAGGTGTGCTGGCGGCTGCTGCTGAAATGACTTCCATGGTCACATACTGGCTCCTCCTGCCAGCTCCCTATTGTCTACCATTCTTCTGCTTGGTACAGTATGGCATAGTACTGTACTGTACAGCACAGCATGGCACAGTACAGCACAGTACAGAACAGTATGGAACAGCACAGCACAGTACAGCACTTTATACTTCTACTCCACTACATCTCAGAGGCAAATATTGTTCTTTTTACTAAGTACTTTAAATATTTGACAGCTTTAGTTACTAGTTAGTTTGCGGATTTAGATACATAATTAGGCCCTATTTTATACTAGATTTACAAGATCACAACGCGTCACACGTTGTTTTTTTTGTTTGTTTTTTAAACCCAAAGTTATTACATTTGGTGAATTGGCCATTCATAATGAGTACTTTCACTTTTGTACTTCAAGTGTATTATTTTGATGCCAATTCATTTGGCCCTATATGTTTGGGAAAACACTGTCTTCAACTTCAACTACTGAGTTTGGTACCTTAATGCCCTGGGCTTCAGTATTGCAGCCTCACGCCCAGCTTTCTTTCAAATAGCTACACTTTACTGTGGTTCTGGGTCCCACAAGGCAGACTATTCTCCTTGCAACGCAATGACACGCACACACACGCAGGCAGGCACGCACGCACACACACACACACACACACACACACACACACACACACACACACACACACACACACACACACACACACACACACACACACACACACACACACACACACACACACACACACACACACACACACACACACACGCACGCATGTACGCAGACACACAGACACACAGACGCACACACAAAGCAGCAAGGAAAGCTAGACTGCCACCATGCTTGACACCTGCTTTGCCAGTGTGTTTCACACCTATACCATGCCAGTGTTAAGACTTGGCTTGCCAACACTCCCTATTGTTCCTCATGAGAGATCCTGTGCAAAAAGAACAGGGAGCCAAGTATTATTTTTTTACTGAAAAATCAGAGCCACATTGTTGTACATAATTTCATATATATGGTGCACTGCACACGCATATGCACGTATACATTCTCTTTACATCTGTACCCTTATTATATCATATCATTGCTGTCGGGCAGAAACCTCTTATCTCCACTTATCTCCAACTTTTTTTCATACATTAACGCCCCTAATTGATCAAACAAAGGTTTTTCAAAAGTAGCAGATCCACAAGCTCGAAACGCGGCGCGAAGCGACGTGTTTCGAGCTTGTAGATCTGCTACCTTTGCTATTTTTTTTTCATTTGAATCCTGGAAAAACGGTTTTGGACATAAGAGGTTTCCACCCGACAGAGACGATATAATATATTTAATATATAGTTGTTAATGCTTTTCATCAATAAAAGGTTGCTTACAACAAAAACTCTGGGTTGGCACCACCAAAAAAACACACCTTTTTTTTGGTGTCTGTAACGGTATGTGGGAGAGAGACAGAGAGAGAGAGAGAGAGAGAGAGAGAGGTTAGGATGATCCTGGAGCGCAGGATAAAACTATAAGTTATAAAAAAAAAACGTGACAGAAGGTCGGCACACTGTAGCTTCCCTTAAGTGCACTTAAGGGAAGCTACAGTGTGCCGACCTTCTTTGTTTCCTGTCTTTTATTGCTGTCTTCTATTGCCCCAGCACCTGCTTTAAATGCCATTTGAATGTGAGTGACTACTTATCTATTGTTTAAAACAATGGATGTGGGCTGAAAGACTTACAAATGCAAGCATGTGTGGCACCAATTAGGTGGTGAGATTAGCTGTTAACTTGGGGCTGTGTGTTATTGCCATGGATCTGGTGATATGATACGTATCACGATTACGGGGGGTCACCATGTATTGGGATATATTGAGATGTTATGAAAGGCGATAGTATTATGATACTTTAATATTTTAGGAAAACTGTTATAGCCATAACGTTTAATAATCTGCTCTCGTAGTAGGCTATTCAGGGAGGCCTTCTCTTTGTACGTCAGTGAGCCATACCTTTGCAAATAATGGTATACATTTATAAAGTTTTTAGTCTCTAAAAGCTAATTTATTTATAATTTATTCACTTGCCAAAAATAACATATCGTCTCTGTTAGGTGGAATCCTCAACAAAACTGTTACTTTTCAGGATTAAAATTCAAAAGCATCAAAAGTAGCACAAGCTCAAATGCGTCGCTTCGCGGCGCGTTTCGAGCTTGTAGATTTGCTACTTTTGACGCTTGTGTGTGACGCTGTAGTATGATCAAGTAGGGCGTTAATTTACGAACAAACACAAAAAGTTGGGGGATAAGAGTCCACCATAGTCACCACACCCAGGTCTGTTGTTGGGACTGTGTTAGCCAGGCCCGGTTTAATGCACAGGCTTTACAGAGGGGCACCAAACCCAGGGGTGGGGGGGGGGGACCAAGCAGTTGGGGAAAATGATAAACGACTGGACTATTCAAAGTAACGGCGGTGAAATACTGTCTGGGGGCTAAATCGGTGCCGAAAAGCGTCTGCTGTACACCCCCCCCCTGCTGATGAAGTGGAAACTGTTCAAAATGTTAAAACTGTAGAAGCACTACTGTAAGAGCTGGTCGTGGCCCCGGGCACCAGAAAATCCCGGTCCGGCCCTGGTGTTAGCTGCTGCCTGCTGTGAGGCCCTGCTTTGACAAACAGAGAAGTGAGTGCTTGTCAAACCCCATTGGAGGTTTTCTGCTCCCATCTGTTGTTGAAGCCAGCCTTCTATAAGCTTTGTTATACTGTACCATGCTGCCACACCTGTCTGTCTGTCTGTCTGTCTGTCTGTCTGTCTGTCTGTCTGTCTGTCTGTCTGTCTGTCTGTCTGTCTGTCAGCTTGCCTGGTTCCCTGGCTGTCTGCCTATACCTAGTGTATAGAACAGTGTTTTTCAACCCTTTTCATATCAAGGTCCATTATTTATTCGGCCTTTGAGCCCCCGTTTGATGAGATTCAGACTCTCAGACCCAAGACTTAGGATATTTTGTTTGTCGTTGGATGAGATTTTGTCCACAATTCCATGCTGTGTTGATGTTGGTACCATAGGAGAGATAACAGGCAAAACATCTAAATAACAGCTCTTTAATTAAGTAAATGCAGATGTTGAACAATAATTTTACTCTTGAGAGCGTAAAATGAAAAGTTTCATTTTACGCTCTCAAGAGTTAGAGATCTAATAAGGGTCCATTTGGTTACCAACTCTCCATCATTTAGCTGGGGACCACCTGGAACCCCCTCAAGGACCACTGCGTGGTGGTCCCCGGACCACTGGTTGAGAACCACCGCTATAATAGATGCCTATATAAACACCTGCCTGTCTCGCTGCCTGCCTGGGCCTCCTGGATCTCCTGGCTGCTTGCCTGCTGTTGGAGGAGAACTGAAAAGAGTCTCCACACTATTAATAGTTGAATGAACAGCATGAGGGTTCTCACTCCTTCAGTGCAATCAGCTTGAGCTGAACCGGTGCCATATTCCACCTTTTATAGTAACCATGGCCTCTCAGTCACCTCATACACAAAAACCCATCATCTCTCTTCTCTCTGGTTGGCTCGCACGTGGAAGAGCACACACTACACTACACACACACACACACGCACGCGCGCGCGCACACACACACACACACACACACACACACACACACACACACACACACACACACACACACACACACACACACACACACACACACACACACACACACACACACACACACACACACACACACACACACACAGCCACAAATGTACTTAGAGAGAACAAAATGCACAGATGCATACATATCACCTTTTTTTTTTCTTCAGGTGGAAAATCTCATATGTCCAAAACTGTTACTTTTCAAGATTCAGATTAAAAAACAAGCAAAAGTAGCAGATCTACAAGCTCGAAACGCGTCGCTTCGCGCCGCGTTTCGAGCTTGTGGATCTGCTACTTTTGATGCTTTCGTGTGTCGCTATAGGATGATCAAGAAGGGCGTTCATTTGCGAAAAAAACACAAGAAAAAAACCTGATCTACAAGCTCGTAGCACGGCACTCAGTGCCGCGCTATGAGCTTGTATAAAATAATGGTTATAGCTCAAATCTAAAAATGACACAGACGCCTTCCCGGATTGAATGGGTTGAGGTAGATAGAAGCCATAGATGTATAAGCTAGTACAAGCTAGGTACACGCTAGGTAGGGTTGGGGGAGGGGCTAGAGGGGTGAGAGAAAGAGAGTGAGTTTTTGAGGTAGATATAGAAGCCATAGACCAATTATTTGTTTACCAACATTGAGACAACATTTCATGCAATCAATTCCCAACATAGGGTGCGTTCGGAAATACAGCAATGAGCGCACTGGCCAATACAAACTAATAGGCGAGTGCGCTCCGGTGCGCAATTTCCGAACGCACCCAAGGTGCCGGACCTGCGCACGCAATACTGGTTCTTATCGCTTGCAACCAGTGTGACGTCGTCTGTTAAGGGGTCTATAGATATATATATATATATAAGCTCAGTGGCTCAAACGGCCAGCAGAGCGACAGAGGGCCAGAGCAGCAGCAGTAGCAGCAGCAGCAGCAGTAGTGAGAGTGAAAGGGAACACTGAGCGGGACACTTTATCACTTTTATGGCCCATCCCCCGTCCCCATCACCCTGAGTAGAGTCAATGCTGCGCCAAGATATACGGCTTCTTCTTCTTGACCCTCACAGGGAAACCCAGCAGCTAGCGCTTCCAACTAACATATTATCCTCGCTGTCGGGCAGAAACCTCTCATCTCCATATTCAAATGTTTTGCGTTTATTTATTTTTGTGGACATTAACGGCCCCATATTTGATCATACTACAGCGTCACACAAAAGCATCAAAAGTAGCAGATCTGCAAGCTCGAAACGCGGCTCGAAACGCGGCGCGAAGCGACGCGACACGTTTCGAGCTTGCAGATCTGCTACTTTTGATGCTTTTTGAATTTGAATCCTGAAAAGTTAAAACCGTTTTGGACATACAAGGTTTCTGCCCGACAGAGACGATATTTGACCCTCACAGGGAAACCCCAGTGCTTCCTAACTAACATATGTGCCTGCTGTAGCATAGCTGGCAGCATTGATGTAAATGTATCTCATATAACCCTGGGGGCGGTGGGGGGGGGGGGGTATTGACATGATGAGGGCAGGTTACTTTACGTTTTGAGCTCGTAGATCTGCTACTTTTTTTTATGCTTTTGAATTTGAATCCTGTAAAGATAACAGTTATGGACATATGAGGTTTCCACCCGACAGAGACTGATGGCAACCACTGTTGTTATATCAGTGGTTCTCAAACTTTTTCATGTCCACCCAAAATTATATGAATTTGGCCGCCGACCCCATCTCAAAATATTTTGTTCCAGGGACCCCCCAGAAGCAAAAGATTTGAGTTAAAAATGTTCGCTTAAAAAAATATATATATTCAAAGATTTGCACAAATCTTCCAAGATTAAAAAAAATATTGCAGATCTACAAGCTCGTAGCGCGGCACTCGGTGCCGCGCTATGAGCTTGTATATCTGCTATTTTTGAATAACCAAAGAAATCCTAAATGACACAGATGCGTTCCTAGATTGAATGGGTTCAAGAAAGTGTTAAAGCAAAATGTAAAAGCTGCCTTTGAGATGGCAGTGAGCACAGTGTCCCCACCGCGTGGTTTTGCATGTGACTGTGTACACCATACATTCTGTCAGCAGACAGAGAGAGAGAGAGAGAGAGAGAGAGGACAACACATTTTATTTCATTTTCTCCTGTGAAATTCCCCCTGCGGTTCGCTTTATGATGCCTCAACCAACCCTAAAAAGTCGGGGGGGATATACGTCTCTTGCTTCTATACAAACAAGTAGAGTACTTTAGTGTTGCGCTTGTGAGTGTGTGTTTTTTTTATATTAACGTGTGCATTGCTTGCAGGGCTGCGACTGATGAACACTGTGTGCATATTTACAAAAGATAGACTACAAAGCTCGCCTCCATCAGTTCCTCGTGTGTGTGTGTGTGTGTGTGTGTGTGTGTGTGTGTGTGTGTGTGTGTGTGTGTGTGTGTGTGTGTGTGTGTGTGTGTGTGTGTGTGTGTGTGTGTGTGTGTGTGTGTGTGTGTGTGTGTGTGTGTGTGTGTGTGTGTGTGTGTGTGTGTGTGTGTGTGTGTGTGTGTGTGTGTGTGCATTGTTCATTCAAGTTGGTTGGAGCAGGTGCTAGTTGGTGACTCACATGCTATCTAGCCATTCTTGCTGTTGCTCCTTTGTGCGGCAGCCAGCCACCAAAACACACAACATCCTATGACTCTACAGTCAGTATACACACGCACACACACACACACACACGCACTTCTTCTGGCAGTCCATCGATGTCGAAGATGACGTAGCTTCCTTGTGCTGCCTGTGATGACTTTGTCCACGCACACACACACACACACACACAAACATACACACACACACACACTTGGAAAACTGGCTTACAGAACCACTCACTCACTCACTCACACATACACACTCACTCACTCACTCACTCACTCACTCACTCACTCACTCACTCACTCACTCACTCACTCACTCACTCACTCACTCACTCACACACTCGCTCACTCACTCACTCACTCACTCGCTTAGTTGACTGCAGTCGCCCAGGTCTTTATACCACGTCCGCTAGCAGTTCCCTCTACACCAAATGTCTCTGCCGAACATAGCCAAAAAGATCTACAAGCTTGCTTTTTTTTACACCCCGGCTAGAATAGGCAGCACACTAGGGTTCAAATGGTTAAATAAAAGCCAGCAGCCTTTACCACCTAAGAGTGCACTTTATTATGTAACTATTAGTTACACACACAACACGCACGCACACGCACACGCACACGCACACGCGCACACACACACACACACACGCACACACACACACTGGAAAACTTCGCTGTATGTGTGCTTATGCAACTATAGGAGCATGTTAGCCTCGTTACAGGATGATTGCTAATTATTGTGCCAATGAATAAAGCACACAAAATGCATGAATTACAATACACAATTTCTCCTGGGATAGCAGCATGCACAGGTTTTTGTTTTGTTTCATTAAGATGTTTATTTTTTAATATATACAGTATATATATATTATCATTGGTGCTTGGGAATGTGCTAATTTTAGACATCGGTTATTAGTGTTTTACATTTCCCCAAAGCTTATTCTATCATATCATCACCTTCTTAAAATATTCTATTCTATTCTATTCTATTCTATTCTATTCCACTCCTGTCATTGCATGGTATTTCATTCTATCCTTTTTACACAGTAAAAAAAATCCTAGTGTCAATGTGACTCCGAAAGGGTACAAAATGGAACCAAATGGACCCATTGGTTCCAACATGTACCTCTCTCAGAGTTAGATTATACCACCGAGGCTTTGGACTCCCCGGTGGTATATATCTATCTATCTTATTGTTCTTAGAGACAGCGGTGGGATCACAGGGTTAGGTGCAGTCAGTTACATGTGTTTGAGGCTGATCTAGGTGGATTATACTGCTGGCAGCCGACTGACATGAATAGGGAGGCAAGGGGATAAAGAAGAGCAGTCGTTTGTTATGACGTCACTGATGCGGTTATGGCTCTTATATAACCTACATACTGTACACACTGAACGCAGCACAACACAACGCAACACACATACAATGTATGGCAAAAGCAGCCAAAAGTATACAGTAGCAAGATCCACAAGCTCGAAACGCGGCGCGAGGCGACGCGTTTCGTGCTTGTGGATCTGCTATACTTTTGGCTGCTTTTGCTGTTTTTGAATTTAAGCTTATATAACCTACATAGTGGTGAATGCTGCACAACACAACACAATGTATGTAGCCTATAGTACACACTAGAACATGCTGTACACACACACACACACACACACACACACACGAGCGCGCACACACACACACACACACACACACACACACACACACACACACACACACACACACACACACACACACATGCACAGGCCACTGTAGACTGTGGGGCCGGCACTCTACTCCCTCTGCCTCAGGCTAAAGGTGGTATTGTGTTTGCTGAGTCCTTTCGCAACTCTAACACGCAGACATTTTGAGTGTGTGTGTGCGCGTGTGCGTGTGCGTGCGTGCGCGCGTGTGTGTGAGTACATTACAAAAAACAATCAAAAATGGTAACTACATAACCCAAACCTCTATCAAAGTGGTCTTGCCCTTTAGGCTCCACACCTGAGTTGCCGTTTGTATGTAATACTACACAGTGTTTCTCCAATATTCTCATGTCAAGGACCCCCAAATTGACATGTATTTGGCTGCGGAAACCCCCTTTTTCTCAACAATTTTGTGCCAGGGATATAAGAGAAGATTTGTCCCAGATTTATCAACATTTAAAAAAAAAAGCTTGAGCTTGTATCATCTATTTTCAAATAGCTTCTATAGCCCCAGCAGTTAATGGTCCGTAAGTGCATCAACTGTTCTAATTTTTACTGGTGTGGGGACCCACTGGAACCCCCCCCAAGGACCCCTGGGGGGGTCCCCGGACCCCACTTTGAGAACAAAGTGTGTAATAGCATCCCCACATTCTGAAGCATCATCATTTTAGTGGAGTGAAGGGCGTGAGCCATGAGTGAGCAGGTGGTGTCAGGTTGCACCTGCCCTGCTCTCTCTCCGTGTGTGTGTGTGTGTGTGTGTGTGTGTGTGTGTGTGTGTGTGTGTGTGTGTGTGTGTGTGTGTGTGTGTGTGTGTGTGTGTGTGTGTGTGTGTGTGTGTGTGTGTGTGTGTGTGTGTGTGTGTGTGTGTGTGTGTGTGTGTGTGTGTGTGTGTGTGTGTGTACATACTACAGTACTGTGTTTTCAATTTACTTAAGCGAGCTAATAGTGACGTGCCGGTTCGTCGTCGTCACTGCCGAGTGGAAAACCTTGTATCTCCAAAACGGTTACTTTTCAGGAAACGGGGGGGAGACAAAAACAGAACCTGCGTTACAATGGATCGTAGGATTGTAGTTATTATGATTATTTGGTCACAAGCTCTTGTTAATGCTTTTCATCGGTTCAATATTTATTTAAAAAAAAACACAGACACACTTAATCACTTTCACTTTCACTTAGAAAAAAAAAAGGGTTCGAAAATAGCGAAAGATTTGCAGGTAAACCGTCTCGTGAATTCACATTATCTGTCAATTCACACGACTGCGATGGTTTACCAGGCTAGTGGAAAATAGCCGATCTATAACGCGTTGCAGCTTGTAGATCGGGTTATTTTTGCTACTTTTGTGTGACACACTCTAGTATGTATACAACAAAGAAGGGCACCATTACTTTTCAGGATTCTAACTCAAAAGCATCAAAAGTAGCAGATCGACAAGCGCAAAACGCGCCGCGTTTTGAGTTCGTACTGTATGTAGATCAGCTACTTTTGATTGATTGATTGATTGAATACTTTATTAGTCAGAAATGTGTGCCGCGCTATGTGTGCCGCGCTACAAGCTTGTAGATCTGCTATTTTTGAAAAAAGTCGTGTTTTTTTGGGGGGGGATTTTTTTCAAAAAACTGTTTGGATTTAGAAAACATTTTTAGACTTGCCTCAGGTCTTAATGGGTTAAAGGCTAAAAGGATAACACACAGAAAAAGTCCTGGGGACTTTCCATTGTGGTCCTATGTTGCCTATTATTGATGCTTTTGTGTGACGCTGTAAGTATGATCAAGTAGGACATTAATGTACGAGAAAACCCCCCCCCCCCCACAAAAGGTTAGAATGTGGAGATAGGAGGTTTCTGGGCCGACTGCAGGCCGACTGCACGGTTGCAATGAACTGGGACAGGAAGCAGCGGAGCAGTCAGTCCAGCACAACAATACAGCAGGCAGGGTATCCATTACAACCTGCTCTATTGTTAGACCATGGTCCAGGCTATTAGTATAGACCCTGAGTCTGAGTGAGACAGAGAGATGGCTGACTGCAGCTTCTCTACTGACCACTAACTGTACTGCTCCTAGGGGGGACAACAATAACAACAACAACACACACGCACACGCACACACACACACGATTTTCAAAAAATAGCAGATCTACAAGCTCATAGCGCGGCACTCGGTGCCGCGCTATGAGCTTGTATATTCGCTATTTTTGAATAGCCAGAGTACTGTAGTATGTACACACACACACACACACACGCACGCACGCACACGCACACACTTACACATACGTTTTGAGGATTTTTTTTTACTTTACTTGAGTATTTACAATTTTCAATACTTTTACTTCTACTCCACTACATCTCAGAGACAAATATTGTACTTTTTACTCCACTACAATTATTTGAAAACTTGAGTTACTAGTTACTTTGTAGATTTTGATTATTATTACAAAACATACATTACCCACTTCAGCCCCTATATACAGTACATTTCGGACATTTGCATCTGTTTGGGCTGTTATTGAACTATACAGCATACATGGGCAACTAGCGGCCCGGGGGCCACATGCGGCCCCCACCTTCACTTAATGCGGCCCCCAATATCGGAATACTGATATATTATTGATTTCAGCTGTTACAATTCCAAACATGCAAACATGACCCGCTTTAATTACTTCAGTCTGTATTAGTAGCTAATGACTAATATTAAAATTCTATTGTCTTTTTTATGTCCAATGTATTTGTATTTAAGTTCATAAAGTTGACATAAGTATAATTAAATGCATTTGAGATTACTTTTCAGGATTCAAAAAATAGCAAAATAGCAGATCTACAAGCTCAAAACGCGTCGCAGTGCGACACGTTTTGTAGATAGGCTATTTTTGCTACTTTCGTGTGACATAGAATGGCGAAGTACGGCATTAATTTACGAAAAAAAGTCAAAATACGGCGATAAGAGTTGTCTGACAGTATATGCAATGTGGCCCTCAGGAGTGAGTGTGGAAATATAGTGGCCCTCTCCAGTATCAAAGTTGCCCACCCCTGCTATACAGAAATGAATACTATCTGAATATAGAGCTCTAACATATTAACAAAACAAACCAAAACATATCACAGTACCTTATCAACAAGGTAGAAACAGTTTTGCTGTGGAGCCCAGTGGCGTGTGTGTCATGTGGGACTGTGTGGCATATCAACAACCAGACACGTGACTCTACAATACTAGCCGTCCAAGTGAAATTAACTTGAACTCTGTGCCATTAAACATCTGTCCCGGGCCAGGCAGACAGATCTGTTTGACTTTGGCATGCTGTAAAAGTCCCAAATCAAGGGATTCCCTTGCATTAGCCAGCCTCCTAAATCCACCACAGATTTAAAAGCTGTAACCGGCGAGCCAACCGTCCTAGCAGCCACCCAGTCAGTGATAAGGCCACCGACTCCTAAACACAGTAAACAAAGAAGGAAACCATGCAAAGCCCATGTAGCTGTGTGCCTGATGAATTCGCTCCATACTGTATCTGTAGCTAGAGTAATAGCCTTGTACGTCAGTGTTTCTCCGTCTTTTTCAGCTGGAGACCAAAAATATAAGACCCATTATAGCAACATAAGTAAAAAGAAATGATAACTGTTAGGATTAAGAAGACATTTGTAGAATCCCCACAAGTAAAGATTTGAGTAAAAAATGCTTTAAAAAACATATATATTCAAAGATTTGCACACATTTTCTTGATTAAAAATAAATAAATAGCAGATCTACAAGCTCGAAGCGCGGCACTCTGTGCCGCACTACGAGCTTGTAGATCTATTTTTGAATAGCAGAACTGTATCTGTAGCTACAGTAATAGCCTTGTACGTCAGTGTTTCTCCATATTTTTTTCAGCCGGAGACCAAAAATATAAGACCCAAACTTCAAATATACACATAGTTTACAAAAATATATTATGAATTAACGCTGAGATAGTGCCATCTGGTCGTACAAGCTCAAAATGCGCCCATCAGCAATTTTCGCTATTTTTGACTTTGAATCCTGAAAAAAGTAACATTTTTTCTGCAGACATGGAGGTTTCCAGCCAAGAGAGCGACGGAGGCTATAACAGCCTTCTAGGTTTCACAGAGGCAGGCTGTTTCCTGCTGCACACACACACACACACACACACACACACACACACACACACACACACACACACACACACACACACACACACACACAGCACACACACACAGCACACAGCACACAGCACACACAGACACATCCAGACACAATCCACCCGTCCGGCGTGCCCACACACACACATCCAGGCCATCAGATCTCTTGCATGGTCACCATGGTGATGATGGCACTATCTCACAGCGGGCGATGGGATGATATTAAAGGATTAGAGGGAAGATCCTCCATCGTAGCCGTTGTGTCGAGAGGCCCCATCCATGGGATCATAACCTCTCATAAGCACTCTCTCTCTACTGTGTCTCTGTCTGTCTCTCTCTCTCTCTCTCTCTCTCTCTCTCTCTCTCTCTCTCTCTCTCTCTCTCTCTCTCTCTCTCTCTCTCTCTCTCTCTCTCTCTCTCTCTCTTTCTCTCTCTCTCTCTGTATCTCTCTCTCTCTGGTGGAAAGAGTACTATGATTTCTTTACTCAAGTAAAAGCAATAACACAATGCAAAGAAAATACTCTGTTACACGTAAAAGTCCTGCTGTCAAAATGTAAATAGTGCAAAAGTATTGGCATCAGAAAATACGTACAGTACCAAAGTAAAAGTACTCAAATATTTGAATTTCTTTACATTTACTTTTTGAAGATCCGGATCCGGATCCAGATCCGCGGATCCAGTTCGGGTTTTCTCATAAAAATAGCAATAGGAATAGGAAGTTGTCATTTATATATATATATTAAAAAAAACAGTACTGGGTTTGGTGATGTTCTATATTGTCAGAATCAGCTTTGTTTGCGTTCGTTTACGGGCTTAAAAGAGCTCCTCCAAGTCCCTTGCTTAGAGTGGGGATGGGAGTGACTTCTAGCAGCAGGTTATATGTGGCTGGAGATGTTGGATAGGAGGGAGCATGGAGAAGGCCATGTGGCCCAGCCAGGCAGAGACATGATGACACTTCTGCTATAGGTTTGAAAAACCTGTCCCGGGGATGGAGCTGGAATGTGTGGGTCAGACTAATACACAGCAGAAACAACCATTATTAAATTAATAATAATGAATTAAGATTAATTTAAGTGCAGATTCTACTTTCTGGATGTGACTCTGAAGCTCTGAAGCAGGGAGGAGGAGGAGGGGCTGAAGGGGGATGTAAAGCCAGAGGTGGAGTTGGATCTGGAGTTGGAGTGAACGCTTCAGGTGCATCATGGGACTGACGCTTAACCACACGACGGTAATGCCACGTGTTGTTGTGTGAGCTTGTAGGTCTGCTATTTCCCACACTGTCGTGTGACGGGGTGTAAATTAGGCTTTATGGCTGCTCAGCACTGTGGGAACAGGTTCCCCAGGGGTAAATTAATGCCCGGCGCCAAGTGACGGCCTTGTAGATCTCCAATTTTTGTTATATTTTTTATTTGAATCCTGAAAAGTAACAGTTTTGGACATATGAGGTTTCCACCCGACAGAGACGATATCCAGTGATACTGATGAATTGAGTGCAATGGACCACAATGGAAACAAGCCCCCTTGGGCTTTTTGTGTTATGCTTTGACTGTACTACCTGTACTGTTAATAATCGTGTTAATAAAGTATTCAATCAATCAATAAATCAATCAATCAATCAATGTACAAAGTACTCAACCCCAGTACTTGAGTCAAAGTATAGAATACTTCTGATCAAATATGACTCAACTGAGAGTTGCTCTTTCAAAATTTCCAAAAAATACAAATACTCAAGTAAAGTACAGATACCCCCAAAAAATCACTTTAAAGTTCAGTAGGCCTACTCAAGTAAATGTACTTCATTACTGTGTCCACCACTGGTCACTCAACCACAGCAGCAGTAGTAGTAGTGGTGGAGCGAGGGCTGAGAGTGGTGGTTGCTAGACGTATTCCCACTGGGAAGCTCTTCAAGTGTGTGTATGTGAGGAGATGTCTGGTTAACACGGGACAATGTCATCTGCCAACGACGTGCTGATCCATCCATCCCAGCCTGAAAGAAATGGATCTGTGTGTCAGCTGGAATGAAGTAGCAACCAGGCATATACACACACACACACACACACACAGTTAGACATATAGGCCTATATAATAGTAGTCATACTCACTATTACAAAAGCATTTACACACACACACACACACACACACACACACACACACACACACACACACACACACACACACATTTGTGTTATTACTATGCATGTGAGGACATCGACATTTTAGGATGGGGATTTTAAGAATGCCATTTATTAACCCATTCAATCCGGGAACGAATCTGTGTCATTTTAGATTTCTTTGGCTATTCAGAAATAGCAGATATATACAAGCTCGTAGCGTGGCACCGAATGCCGTACGAGCTTGTAGATCTGCTATTTTTGAATAGCCAACGTATAAAATATGGATAAAGGGGTCGTTAAAATGATGCTGTATTAACACATTTTGCTGCATGGGGGGACCCCCTGGAACCCCTTAAAGGTCCCCTAGGGCCTAGGGGACCCCAGACCCTGCAGCGCTGTACACTCCAGTCAGTACGTCACGCCAGCCAGTTTGGGGAAACGTCAGCGCTAGCTACATGAATGAATATGACCGGGGACCATCTTTCTTTACCCCTGTGGGATATAAAATATAAAAGACCCCCCCACCCCCCCCACCCCCCACACCTTGCACCAACTCCACCTGCAAGATGGAGAGCTGTGTGAAAGAGAGAAAGAGAGAGAGTGCTGCTAAAAATAGCAGCTCATTTAAAGATAGCCGATTAGGTCCCGAGACACCTGTTCACTCACGCTTCTTCTGCCAGGAGCTGTCAGGGGAAGGAAGTGCTGCTTAATGCCAGAATTATTATGCCTCCGTTCGCAGCGGTGTGGCGAGAGGTAGCTTGAGTACATTTACTCAAGTACTGCACTTTTACTACATTTTATCAGACACGTCCTGTACAAACCCCTGTTGTAACTTCAAACTCCATTTTGACCATGTTAGATTAGTTGAAAACACCCAAAACCTTAGTTTTGGTGACTGATATTGTCCTTCTAATGCGTGAGTGGGTGGTGGTTTTTCAATAATTAATTTAGATTTTTTTTTGGGGGGGGGGATAAATAAATAAAATATGATAATTGAAAAAAGTATTTGAAAAAACACGGCCCCCTCACGCATTAGAAAGACAATATCAGTTTAAACTTCTACTTCCGCTACATCTCAGAGGCAAATATTGTACATTTTACTCAAGTAAATTCTTTGCAGATTTAGATCATTGTTACAAAACATGCATTAACCAATTAAGCCCTAACAGTTTTTTTTAGGGTTTAGGGTTAGTTGGACGAATTTTGACAAATTGTATTAGATTTACTTTGGTACTTTTAAGTATATTTTGATACCAAATACATTTGTACTGTCAAAAACAGGCTTTTCTTTATAGGGAAATATGCTGAGCACAAATACTCTTTTTCAGCAACGCCCCCCCCCCCCCCCCCCCCCCCCCCCCACACACACACACACACACACACACACACACACACACACACACACACACACACACACACACACACACACACACAGAATACAGGCCCTTTACTTGTAAAGGAGTACAGAGTACTTCTATATTGTGGTATTGCTACTTTGACTTAAGTAAAAAAAAAAAAAAAAAAAAACGTGTGACACCGTCGTGCGGGCGAGGTACAAATCGAGCTTAAACACTTCCACTTCACCTCAGAGGGTGGATTAGGGAGTAGGGGGGGATAGAGAGCTGATAAGTTCCTCTGGCACCCAGTGGGTGCTGGCACGGTGCAGATAGGCGGCGCAGGGAGGTGCAGGGAGAGGGCAAAGCGCTCGGGGTCGAGAGGACTGACTGGCTGGCTGCTCGCCGCATGCAGCTCTGGGCTTTAGAGAGCAACCAGATAGGATTGAACAGCCATGGGTACACTCATCAGAATAGGCAGCGATGGGAAAGTAACTAAGTACATTCACTCAAGTACTATGGTTAAGTGCAAGTTTGAGGTATTTTGAGTATTTTTTTAAATTTTATATATCGTCGCTATCGGGCAGAAACCTCCTATCTCCATATTTTAAAAAGAAATAATAATAAAATAACGCCATACTTGATCACGCAATAGCGTCACACCAAAGCATCAAAAGCGGCAGACCCACAAGCTCTGCCCTACGACAGCGTTAAGTAAAAAAAAAAGAGTACTTCTTCCAGCCACTGCAGAAGTGCAGGAGGCAGACCTTCCTGACTGAGGACTAATATTCATATTGTCAAACAGGAGTTGGCACCAGCATATTTTTCTAAGCAACGGGGGGTGGGGGGTGGGGGGGGGGGAATGTGGCTAATCCGTTGCCAAATATAACTCAATCCATCTGCTTCCTCACATACCTGCCAGGGTTCAATGGAGCAGTGGTGAAAGAACTACTCTGCTTTTTTTTTTTTTTTACTCAAGCACAGTACAAGTAGAAACACCACAATGTAGAAATACTCTGTTGACAAGTAAAACGTCCTCTATTCGACATGTTACTTGAGTACATGCATTGGCCATCAAATTATACCTATATATATATAGTATCAAATCCCCGTTTCTTTTTGAAAATAGCAGATCTACAAGCTCACAACATGTCACAATGCAACACCTCGTGAGCTTGTAGATCTGCTATTTTCGAACAGCCCTAAGTATAAAATAGGACTATACATACGGTGGTTCATGTTTTGGGATGTTTTATGAAATAATAAT
Organism: Gymnoscopelus braueri; assembly: GCF_963280865.1. Classification (NCBI taxonomy): domain Eukaryota; kingdom Metazoa; phylum Chordata; class Actinopteri; order Myctophiformes; family Myctophidae; genus Gymnoscopelus; species Gymnoscopelus braueri. The sequence continues at coordinate 47,773,736 of NC_137605.1, forward strand.
CTAAATCTGCAAAGTAACTAAAGTTTTCAAATAATGGTAGCGGAGTAAAAAGGCAAGCAAACGGACACTGTGGGAGGAGCCAACCCATGGGCAAAGCCAGACAAGGAAAGAGGTGCACCACCTACGTAGATACACTGTGTGGTGGGACCATAGAGTTAAAAATAATAGAGAGGGCACCTGAAATCCCCGCCCATCCACTTGTATGGAGTTGCTCACCCAGCGCATATTCCCTTTCACCCCTTCTTCCGGGTTGGGAAATGTGACGGGTGGGGCCTATTTGGGGATATGTGACGCGTTTTGTGCCACGTTTTGCGTCACCTCCATGCGCAGTCCCGTGCATAAGCTCGTGCGCAAAGCTCGTGAGTCGAGCCCATTGGTCCAAACCGTTTTCGCTCGTTCATCTGTGTGGCCCCATGGCCGTAATAAGCTGCAGTACCTATGATTGGCCACCATGTCCAATGCGCTTCACTGCTCCCTCTCGGTTCTGTCTGGGGATTGGGCGGGACAGCACTGTTGTTAGCTCCGCTCAAGACCCTGAAGCTTCGCGCCGCGTTTCGAGCTTGTGGATCTGCTACTTTTGTGTTCTGTAGTATGATCAAGTAGGGCGTTAATTTACGAAAAAAAACACAACAAGTTAAAGTATGGACATAAGAGGTTTTTCTGCCCGACAGCAACGATATCATATTGTCATTTCACTGGACGTTTGACGGCGTCGTGGGCTGAAAATAGCCGATCTATAAGCTACAGTGGCCTGGTGGTTAGAGTGTCCGCCTTGAGATTGGGACGGGTTCAATCCCAATCTCAGACCAATACTTGGTCTGCTGTTTTTTCTCCCACTACACCTATACCTCTTTGCCAAAAATAGCAGATCTACAAGCTCACAACGCCTCGCAGCGCGAGGCGTTGTGGATTGTAGATCGGCTATTTTTTGGCTACAGTTCTCCTCAGAAAAGGGATGCTAGGGTCCAAGTGGTTAAGGTGAAAAAAAAAATCCTATCACTCACAGATTTGGCGTCCCCCCCCCTGCACTAACTCTGAGGACCCCCTAGGGGTCCCGGACCCCCTGTTGAAGACCCCTGTTCTAAAGCATTACTTCAGTACAGAAGTATTCTGTGGGTTCAGAGCCACTCAAAGCCCTCTGCCTCAAAGCAGAGCTGGCTGTTGGAAACATTCCAGATACTGTAGTAATAACCACACGTCCTTGGCTGGCTCACTTAGATCAGCACTATACAAAAAGTGCATTTGGAAGACCCTTCCTTAATTATCTATATATTTTTTCATCCTGGTGTCAAACGTCTTGTGTATAGTGGTTCCAGAATGCATGCCAAATTTAATTGAAACTATAGAAGCAGATGGGCTGTAGGTGGACGTAAAGAAAAGAAAAGTGAATTCATTAATTAGTAATACAGTATATACAGTATAGGCCAAAAAATTGCTTTTAAAAAAGTTGCAAGCAAAGCATGGTGGTATGCAGTTTTCTGTGCTCGTGACACGATCCCTATGAATTTCTTTTTTTATTTGCTTCTCTCTTCCGCCTTGATGTACTACTTTGAAACCCCTTGAACGCTGGCATATATATCCCTATTCTGGAAGGAACATTTGTCGAAACTAGCAGATCTACAAGCTCACACTGTGTCGCAGCAACAGGTTGCTATAGCTTGTGTATATAGATCGGCTATTTTCGGCCATTTTAGATTTGGTGTTAAGGGGGGGAAAAAGAGCGGTTGGTTTTATATCAATTAGTTTGATTAACTGTTGCACTCCTAAAATGCTTAGGGCAGGAGTGGTCCCGGGACCCCTAGGGGGTCCTCAGAGTTACTACAGGGGGGTCGCCAAATCTTTGAGTGATTGGATATATTTTTAAACACTTGAACCCTATTATCCCTATTCTGAAGAGAACTTAAGCCAAATATAGCAGATCTACAAGCTCACAACGCCTCGCAATGCGTAGATCGGCTATTTTCGGCAAAGAGGTTTGGTGTTGGTGTATTAAATCTATGAAAATACACTTTTATACAGTATGTAGGCTAGTGGGGGTCCCTGTTTCATCTCTCTCTCAGCTAGGGGGTCCTTGGGCTGAAAGACGTTGAAGACCCCTGGCTCAGGGCATAGCCTATAAGAAATATTATTTCTCTACTGCCGGTCCGTTGTCAACAGGACATGGCAGCTAAACCAAAGCACATAGTGATGATAAAACTCAAGACAAAGACCTGACAGCAGTTCCAGTATAATAGACACACAGACTGTGCAGATGCTGTGAGTAACATTTGACTGTTCATTGTTGTAGAGCCATGTTGGGGGCATGATGTTCCATTCAGCAAAAAGTCACACTCTCCCTGAGGTCACAATCATTCTAACCACTAATATCCATTTATTTATATGTTGGCTATTCAAAAATAGCAGATATACAAGCTCACGGCGCGTCACTTTGTGCCGCCGTGCAAGCTTTAAAACATTTTTTTATATATTTTTTTGCTGCATGGGACCCACCAGAGGAGAGGAGAGGAGAGGAGAGGAGAGGAGAGGATGGGGGGAATCAAAGCATGCTAGATTGACTGGTTGGGTATAGGCCTGGCACACTTTGGGCTTTGGGAGGGAGGGAGGGGAGGGAGGAGGTGTAATTGCAATGTAATTATGCCTGGGGCAGCATGTGGGCACAAGTTGAGTGGAATGTAACAGAGAAAAGTCAGTGTGGATCTGCTCTAAGCCTCTGTATTGAGAGGAAACTGATCTTATATAGTCCAGTGCTTTTTAGACTGTGTGTGTGCCCACTGGGCACCATGGTCTACTCTGGAAGGATGCACGTCGGGAAGGAACGCAAATAGGGAATGCATCGCCAGGCCTCTAACACAGAGTTACAGGCCTGTAAAGGTTCCACTTGGACCCCTGGTGGTCCCCTGACCCGATATTGAGAGAAACACTGTCTGCAATAGAGAATTTGGAGTGCTGCTGCGCAGGTCCTTCTCCTTTCTTACTGACAGCCAACTGGAAACAGGTGCCCTTTGGAGAGGTTATGAAATAGATAAACAGAGTTTAACAGAGTTCCAGAGTGTTTAACTCAAATCTTTGCTTCTTAGGTCCCTGGTGGGGGTCCGCAGCCAAATAGCCTTGACATGAAAATGTTAAACGGTAAAGTAAAGAGCCAACTCTTGTGACATGTCACCATGCATTGTTGTGGTCGTCTCTGGCACCAATTACATGTCACCAGTGGCTGTACATGTCACAGTACATGTCTGTAAATGTCTCATTCCAGTGTTGTGGTGGCTGTACGCGTCACCATTGTTGCGGTGGCTGTACGTGTCACCGGAGTTGGAGTGGCTGTACGTGTCACCGGTGTTGCGGTGGCTGTACGTGTCGCCGGTGTTGTGGTGGCTGTACGTGTCACCGGTGTTGCGGTGGCTGTACGTGTCACCGGTGTTGCGGTGGCTGTACGTGTCGCCGGTGTTGTGGTGGCTGTACGTGTCGCCGGTGTTGTGGTGGCTGTACGTGTCGCCGGTGTTGTGGTGGCTGTACGTGTCGCCGGTGTTGTGGTGGCTGTACGTGTCACCGGTGTTGTGGTGGCTGTACGTGTCGCCGGTGTTGTGGTGGCTGTACGTGTCGCCGGTGTTGTGGTGGCTGTACGTGTCACCGGTGTTGTGGTGGCTGTACGTGTCGCCGGTGTTGTGGTGGCTGTACGTGTCACCGGTGTTGTGGTGGCTGTACATGGCAGAATGTGATGATTCAGGGCTCATTGTACAGCTGTCACATCAATGAGGTTCTTGTGTCCCCGCTGCAGCTCAGGAGTGTTGTGGAGAGAGAATGAGGTGCACTGTTTGGCTTGCTTGGCACAGTGGGGGCTGCACACTCCTCACCAGGCTGGCAGAGGCTGGTGTACGTGCGGGCCGGGGAGGGTGCTGTGCCCTTGAATTAGAGGATTCTCCAGAGGTTTCCCTCCCATGCCAGCTGCCAGGAAGAGTCTCCTCTTGAAGTGATTCTCATTCCTGGGCTGGGTTGATCGTCGCACACACCAGTGGCTCGGGTGACACTGGATCAGGAGGCTTGGATCCGGAAGGTTCCCAAGTTCGATCCCCGGCTACTCCTGGCTTAGTGTTGAAGTGTCAATGACATGTCCAAAATGGGGATCGATTAGTCATTGACAATTTTATTAGATTATCGATTTTTTTAAATAATTGATTCAATCGATTAGTTTGATTAACTGTTGCAGCCCTAATAATGAATAAACCACTCAGTATTCTATGAAAATGCCGATCAGTAATTCTATGTTCAAATGCCTAGTGGGGAGGAAACGTCATTGAGATCTTGTGGCAATCAGATGAAAAAACCCTTTCACCCTGGGTACCCATGTTGGGCTGATTGGGCATGTTATTATAGGTGAAAATGTTCAAAATGTATTAAAAAAACCTAATTATTTATAACATTTAAATTTGTTTTTAAGCAAATAACATGAGCTTGTAAATAACATGATTTACAAGCTCATAACACGTTGCATCGAAACACGTTGTATATAATAAGGCATAGCCATTTGATTTAGACCTACAGTATACAGGACGAAAATGCCTTAGCCAAGAATAGCCGATCAGCAAGCTCGTAACGCTTTGCTATTGTGGCGTGTTGTGAGCTTGTAGATCTGTTTGGCTGGCCAGTTGTATCACTTTGACACTTAGCATAGCACTGCACAGCTACTGAAATCCACCTTAATGCATCTGACCTGTCAGCCTCTCAAACCACTCCCCCGCCTACACCGCCCATTCTGATACTCCATGTTCTACAGATCAATTGACTTGTTGTGTCATATTATACGTAGTATAGTGGCAGTAATCGATATCCTCTGTAGTAGTGTAAGACAGTGGTTCTCAAAGTAGGGTCCGGAGACCCCCAGGGGTCCTTGTCTCACCCTGTCTCTCTCTGTCGGTCCCTCTCTCTCTTTCCCTTACCCATACATTTAGCATGTTTAACACAGAACTGTTTCCAGATGGGTTTGTGTTCTTGTAAAAAAAACAGCAAAACTCCAGTTAGAAGTTGAAGCTGTCCACTAGAGGGCAGTGCAGCATTGGTCATTGTTAAACCTGGATTCCCTCATTGACTAAAGTGCATAGAGGCATGAGGATGCTCTATATAGAATGATACTGTTCTGTGTGTGTGTGTGTGTGTGTGTGTGTGTGTGTGTGTGTGTGTGTGTGTGTGTGTGTGTGTGTGTGTGTGTGTGTGTGTGTGTGTGTGTGTGTGTGTGTGTGTGTGTGTGTGTGTGTGTGTGTGTGTGTGTGTGTGTGTGTGTGTGTGTGTGTGTGAGTGTGTTCATACAGAGAAGGGTGCGGATCATAGAGATGGAAAATAGAGAGTGTACTCATGCTGCAGCCAGGACACTGAATACGTCTGCTCTGACATTTCACACTCACTCATTTTACCCCCCCATGTCAAATAATACACCTAGTACGCACGCACGCACGCGACACGTTAATGCATTGTGAGTTTACAGATCAGCTACTTTTGACAAAGAGATTTTTTGAAAAAAATGTTTTATTTGAATCCTGAAAAGTAACAGATTTGGACGTCTCTGTCGGGTTTCCACCCGACAGAGACGATATATAGGGTTTAAGTGGTCAATGGCATTCACTTTTTGCACATCGCAATTGAGATTTGTCCTAGCTTTCAATTTCAACCACAGACAGTTATGTATGTAATTCTAATCTTAACCATTAAGACCTGAAGCCGATTCTACAAATGTCTTCTAAATCCCGAAAAACATATGTTTCTATGTCAGTGGTGCTCAAACTTTTTCATGTCAAGGACCCCCAAAATTATATGTATTTGGCCGCGGACCCTCATCTCAAAATATTTTGTTCCAGGGACCCCCAGAAGCAAAGATTTGAGTCAAAATGTTTGCTTTAAAAGAATATATATATTCAAAGATTTGCACACATTTTCGCAAATTTTCAAAAAATAGCAGATCTACAAGCTCGTAGCGCGGCACTCGGTGCCGCGCTATGAGCTTGTAGATCTGCTATTTTTGAATAGCCAAAGTGTAAAATAATGCTTTTTAGCTCGAATCAAAGAATGACACAGATGCGTTCCAGGTCTTAACACATTGAATGCCAGAGTTATTTCAGATTTTTTAGCTGTTTTGTGCCAGAGATTTTTCATTGAGAAAAAAAAAGTACTCAGGAGCCGAGATATAGAATTTTTAAGTTTTAAGTTAACAAGGAAGTGGATGGGAGTTTAAATCTTCAAAAAATCATATCTCCTTGGTCTTTGGGTCAAATTTAATTTTTTGTTGAAAAAACGCATATATGCGTTCTTGGCACACAAGTGATGGATTCAAAAGAACGCAAAGAACGCATACATGCGTTCTTGGCATTCAATGTGTTAATGGGTTAATTGGATCACGTCATCAGTGCCCCCCCCCCCCCCATGATCAGGCTGGGTTTATAGCCTTACAGTGTAACCGTCTCAATTAGCACATTATTTTTTGCTTTCACAGAGTGAGCCTATGTATAGCATTGGTTTGAATGCGACTTCATGGCAGCAAAAGGTGCTGCCGATGCAGTATTTATTCCTGATGTGTGAGCCTCATGCTTCAGCTTGTCTGTTATCTTGTTGTTGGCTTCACGTGATGTCTGGTCCTGCTGAGGAACCATGGAGGTTGGCTGCCTCGCCCTCCTGCCTGTCAGCTTCACCTCCAGATGGCTCTAGCTCAGTGGTTTTCAACCCTTTTCACATCAAGGTCCATTATTTATTCGGCATTTGAGCCACGGAACCACCGTTTGATGAGATTTAGACTCTCAGACCCAAAACGTAGAATATTTTGTTATCGTTGGATACGATTTTGTCCACAATTCCATGCTGTATTGACGTTGGTACCATGGTATCATTTAGCTGGAGACCACCTGGAACCCCCTCAAGGACCACTGGTGGTCCCCGGACCGCTGGTTGAGAACCACTGCTCTAGAGTCTAGACCATTTAGTCCTCAAACTTTTTTCGGCCAAGGACCCCCCAAATTGATATATATTTTGGCCGCGGACCCCCCCCCCCCCCACATCTGAAAATGTTTTGTGCCAGGGACCCCCCAGAAGAGAACATTTTGTAGAAAAAAGTTTCCTAAAAATGTTCGGAAATAGCAGATGTACAAGCTCACAGTGTGGCACCAAGTGACACACTGTGAGCTTGTATATCTGCTATTTTTTAATAGTCAATATAAATGGGTAAAGTGCTTAAAGTGATTAACTCATGTTGCTGGGGGGGGGGGGGGCTGGAACCCCCTTCAAAGACCCCCTCTTTGAGAACCACTGCTCTAGGTGTTTGGTGTGTGTGAGCTCGGTGGCTGTTGTTGTCCATGTTATCTGGCTTTTACCTTCAAAAGGACAGAATGTAGATGAAAGGTAAAGACATTTTACATTTACTGTGGTAAATGTGATTATTATTAGATTATTTAAAAAAAAGAAAGAAAAAAAAGGGGTGTGTGTTATAGTGTAAGAAGAACTGTCACACTGCATTTCAAATGGCTTTCTGATGCAATATTTGGCTGGGCGAACAATGTTTACAAAGCTGTAAAATAATGAACTATTCCAATTATTTGTTTTATGCCGGAGGAAGCCGGCCCAGTTGTATTTTTTAGCCACTGCCTTGATTTTTATTTAATTTTTTCACCATCATTCAGGCACCAGGTTTAACTGGGAAAAGCATCTGTGTCATTTTCGATATTTTACATTGGCTTTTCAAAAATAGCTTCTAGTTCTCACAAATCTTGTGAGAACTAGAAGTGTGAGAACTATACTGATTTCGAAGGCATTTGTAGAATGGGCCTCAGGCCTTAATGGGTTTAGTGATTATAGCGATTTAAGAATATATAGCATAAAGTTTAGAGGAGCTTGTGGCCCTCGAAAGGTTCCCAGTACGATTCCCCCAATATCTGGGTGTGTGGGGAAGTGAATGAAGGGAATGACCAACACTATTCCCCTCCCTCAATAACCGTCGAAGTGCCCTTGAGCAAGGCACTGACCCCCCCAACCGCTCCAGTGGATCTGCTCAGTGGCCAACGGTATAGGACTGTGGTTGTACAGGAGGGCAGTTCCCATTGTGCGTGTGTGTGTGCGTGCGTGTCGGGTTGGTGTGTGTGTGAAGCAGGGTGTTGCTGAAAAAGAGCATTCGTGCTCAGCGAACCTCCCCTGGATAAATAAAGAGTAAAAAATTAAACAAATCGTCGCTGTCGGGCAGAAACCTCTTATTTCCATATTCTAACTTGCTGTGTTTTTTTCGTAAATTAACGCCCTGCTTGATCATGCTACAGCGTCACACAAAAGCATCAAAAGTGGCAGATCTGCAAGCTCGAAACGCGGCGCGAAGCAATGCGTTTTGAGCTTGTAGATCTGCTACTTTTGAATCCTTTTGAATTTGAATCCTGAAAAGTAACAGTTTTGGACATATGAGGTTTCCACCCGACAGAGACGAAATAAAATTAAATAAATAACGTATGAAGCTCCTGAGAAACCAATGCTAGCCTGAGCAGAACATACAATGGTTTATGATTTTGCTAACATGAAGCAATAGCCTATTTTTTTGTTGTTGTAGCACCAGGTCAAAAGTTAAAGCCTCATTACTGTCATTGTCAATGTTCTGTTTTGCCATTCTATTGTTTCTGTTATGTTTTTTTTTATTTATCATTATTGCCATCATCATTTCATTGAATCTACATCATTATAGGTGTTATTATCATTATAGTAAAATGTCATATTCATGCAATTTATGTCTTCACTAGGGATGTAACAATATCAAATATTCACCAAATGATAATATCAGGACGATAACAAGTCCACAATACGGTATTTAAAATAAGTAAATTCAATAAATAATGTTCCAAATGTTCACTTATTATGACATGCTCAGAATAGAGATGCTATTCTTATGATTAATGAGATGCACTCTGCTTGTAGAAGGCTTTGCGCCTCTTTATCTTGTGTCTCTTGGTACAGAGCCGGCGGCACTGTTTGACTAAAGCTAAGTTAGCTGCTAAGCTAAAGGGCAAGGCTAAACAACAGGTTAGACGTTTAGCTAAATAACCAAGGCATCGGTGAGAGAGTCACTGCAAAGTTGAGGCAGGCTGTTCCACTCTCATTACTCCGCTGCTGTTCAAACAAAACAATAACATTTCTCAGCCTGAATACCTATGGTAGATGCCATCACAGGCCCACGTTAAAGGTAGGGTAAGTGATATTTTGTGGTGAAAACAAAACGTTTCTCGTTACAAGATTAAAGAACTATAGTCTGATAGTAATCTGGGAGTCTGAAGTGTTTGTTCAGTAACAAGTGTCTCCTTGTCTCTCCAGCTCTTTAATAAATAGAAGAAAAACATTTAATCAGAATATAGAGCTATTTAACACTTACTTTAACAAAAAATATCACTTACCCTACCGTTTAAAATATTCGAAATCTTTTGTTATTGTGATATCTCGATGACGACGACATTGTTACATCCCTAGTCTTCACTCATACCAGTTTTGTTGATATTACGTGTTTTGTTTAGATTGGTTTCCTCATCTCTTTATGTTCCGTATGCACTGAGCTTGTGCACACTTTTACTTTTTTTATATTTTAGGATCAAAGAAGAACCAAAGCCTCAGCCCGCACAGTAAGTAAACTACCCTACCCAGAGTGCTCTAGGCTTTGACACTTCTTCCTGTCTGGTGGGTGCTGTGTGCTTTCATGTGGCTTTTCTCCTGTTTGTCTGGGAGGAAAAATGAAGAAGTCATTGATGTCCTGAAAAGCTGCTATTTGTCGTACCGCACGATGTCACGTCACATTAAAACATTTGACTTGAACGACATTCACCAGATTGCCGAACGATCGCCGTGTTGTACACAGATAGCAGTTTTCATTGACATTAAAGGAACACTTCACCCATTTTCAACCTTATCTTCATTAACACGACGCCGTCGAGTGAGTCACCGCGCCGAGCGCTGTGAAGTTCGCTTCAGCCGACTCAGCGCCGTTCGAGTTAACAGAATCATATCTCATATCCCCCTCATATCCCCCCACCCTTTCAGTCAAACGTTTGACTTCTTGGGACGTCCGTCCCAAGAAGTCACCTGTTTGCCGTCTTGAGAGTGAGAATGCGTTGATGAACATTAGTGAGAAGCAATAGGCTCCGTGCACAGCAGCCATATTGGAAAGAAATTGGGCATCTTTCTTTGTTCCTTCACAGGTGTTACCAATGATACTAATGAAGGCTCTGTTTCATTCTGGTCAAACAGGGTCATGTTGGCTCACTGAAAACACTGCTACTCAAAGTGTGGACCACATGGGTGTGTAACTCTGAGAGTGTATAAATGGAACCAAATGGACCCGGTTCCATTTGTACATGGTCAGAGTTATGGGCGTCCTTGAAATTAAAGAAAAGTTTGACAACCACGGCGCTACACTAAATGGAACAGAGCCTTCATTAATATCATTGGTTACACCTGTGGAGGAAGTAAGGAAGGGGCCCAACTTATTTCCAATATGGCTGCTGTGCATAGAGCCCATTATCTGAAGATAGATTGAAAATGGGTGAAATGGTCCTTTTTAATGACCAAATCCTTTCTCTTCCTTCCAGCTCTATACAACCAGGCCCCACCCCCTTTTCCCTGTCCCTGGTATTTTTAACTGGCTGTCCTTTTCCTCATCTAGTTTTGTCCTCTGCATTCTGATTGGCTATTAGCGCTGCCTCTTATTTATCCACGTGTGGTCTTAGATTGCATCTGTCGTCCTCTGCTGTTATGAAAGTGCATTTTGATAAAACTCTAGCTGTAGCTGTACTGTTAGGCTGTCCAGTATGATGTAGGGTTGCAACAGTTAATTGAACTCATCAATTTAATTGATTTATATCATTTTCATGTTTTTTAATTGTGAAAATACCAGATCTACAAGCTCACAACGCGTCACGATGGGACGCGTTGTGAGCTTGTAAATTAGGTTTATTTTTTTCAAAATCAGACTAATCGATTTAGTCAATTATAAAATCATCAATTAGAGTCTTTTTGTGTTGATTTGTTGATACAAACGTATATACAAAATAAAACAAATAATAGAAAATACACTTCTCCCTGGAATCAAATCTTATCCTTTGATCTATAGCTGAATGTTTGATGCAACTATCATTTCCATTGGCTGTAGAGCTTTTACATGCTTCTGTAGCTATACCCTCTGTATTATCCTCTTAGTCTTTCTGTTTCTCTCTCTCTGTCTTCTCTCTGTCTCTGATGTTGTGGCTGATCATCAGTGTTCCTCCAATCACTGTCCTGCCAATATATCCTATAGCAGCGTTTTCTCCTCTCTCGCTCTCTCTTTCTGTCTGTGCGTGTGCGTGTGCGTGTCCGTGTGTGTGAGAGAGTGTGAGAGTGTGCGCGCGTGCGTGCGTGCGTGCGTGTGTCTGGGTGCGCGCACATGCTCTGGTCTTTAGTGAATGTTCCTGCCGCTGCTCCTATACTCCCAATACTGACCTGCCTCTTAAACTCTGTCAGGAACCTAGACTTTCTTTCTTCTTTTTTCCCCCATGATGATTCTATGATGTTCCAGTCACGCTGTTATGCTTATTATTTGAACAGGTGGTTTGCATTTAGTGGGATCACTGAGCTGGTAAATAACGTTCTTCAGCCCCAGCAAAAGTCCCCAAATCACAAGGAGCCCGAGCTTGACGACGCGTAAGTAATAAGAACAAAGTCCTCCCTCCCTGTGTGCTAATCTAATCCAACCTCCCACAGCGCAAAAAAAAGTATAACAAGAGTTCTTTCTATGCACAGCATGGTCATGTAATGTACACGTCACACGTGGGTGTTAATTTAACCAGAATGGGTACTTTCACAAAATGGTATTTTACTATACAGTTACAGCCAACATGTACTGCAGTCACAGTGTTCCCAGGTGTTCATTTAAAGGGATAGTTCACCCCCAAAATGACTTTTTTTCCTATCAATTAGTCACCCCATGGAGAAGCGGTTCCGGTAGGAGACACAAAGAGTCTCTTTTGTGTCTCCTACCAGAACCGTTGCTTACCGGTCCTCTGGTCATCAAATTATTAGCCTCGATCTCCAGGCTTTTATTGCTTAGTTTTGCTAAAAAATAAAAGCCTGGCCCAACTATAGCCTGTACTGGGTATGAGGAAGTGTTTCATTTCCCAACCAACCAGAGTGCAGTGGGCGTCGCTCGTAATGTTGTGTTAACGGGGCGGGGGTTGACGGACAGATCGGTGAACCAATGGGATCAGGCGCCGTCTCTCGCCGGCTCTATACACACGCCCCTTTATACACGAAATCAGGAGGGTTGCAGCAGGCTATCAAATTATTGGCTTAGGAATGCGACAAAAAAAATATCCATGAATTCAAGTCTCCATGGGGTGACTTATTTTTTAAAAATACAATTGAAATCTTGTTTGAAATGACCAAACCCGCCTACCGATGATGTCATTGGTAGGCAGGTTTTTGAAATTAGCCCACAGCCCTCCTCTGAGACACAGAGCGAGTTGACAGAAATTGTGCATCTTATAAACGAGCAATTAGTTAGGCCCAATTATAATGAAGATTGGTCGAAAATGGGTGAAGTGGTCCTTTACTGAGACCACATATAGTGGCCTTTATAAACGTATATCAAACCCACTGTATAACCGCAGGTCAAAGCACCGTGTCTCGATCATGTGACAGATGTCCAATGATCTGAGAGCTTGTAGTTGGTTGGGCCTTGATGCAGCGATATGTCTGGCCTGTCATACATCCCAAGGCAGAGAGAGAGGAGGCTCATGTTTCTTGGTTGCGTGTGTGTGTGTGTGTGTGTGTGTGTGTGTGTGTGTGTGTGTGTGTGTGTGTGTGTGTGTGTGTGTGTGTGTGTGTGTGTGTGTGTGTGTGTGTGTGTGTGTGCGTGTGTGCGTGCGTGTGCGTGCGTGTGCGTGCGGCCCAGAGGTAAGAGGGCTTGGATTATATGTTTGGCGCCGGGCGGGACAATGAGCCGCGTATGATTACCCGTCGGCCGTGTCACCTACGTTTGACCGTGTGTGCCCGAGTGGAGGATGGATGGATGGATGGGCCTCCCGCGTACCAGCTGCCTGCCACCACTTAATGCTCTGTGCTCCTCTTACCTGTGCCTCTCTTCTGGTTCTGTACAGTATATTAGCCCCTTCGGAACCCTGTGTACCTTTTTTTTTGTATTTGGGATGACACCGGTATCCAGGGTTCCTTGAAAGTCAGTGCCTTCTCCCGTTTCACCCGTTGCTACCACTCTCTGGTCTCGGACAAATATAACGTCTCTGAAGTGTTGCAGAGATGATTTCAAAGACACTCTGAACTGCATTAGTGTCCCGCGGAAACTCGTCTTGATCGGCGCTGAATCTGATCTGCGTTGCCATTAACCCATTTAGACCGGGTACCCCTATACGTAACTAAACCTTTCAATCCGGGAACCCCTTTTGGGGTAGTTGTCGCTATGTACAGTATATAGCAACATGATTATTTATTTTTATGTTTGAATAAATATTTGAAGTTTTTCAGAAAACGTAGGTCAGGATTTAGAAGGTGTTTTTAGAATCGGCCTCAGGTCTAAATGTCTAAATGTTTAACGTGTTTAATTAGTTTTCCTCTCTTCCGTGCTCCATGTCCTGCCTCCCCTGTCTTGTGAAAAAACCTGCCCAACCAACATGAACCCTATAGCATCCCTATTCTGGGCATGTTATAATAGGCCAACAATTCAGCGAACATTTTCCACACAAGACATTTAGTGTTGAGGGGGGAAAAAAGCCAATAAAAAACAACAACTAGAACAGACCCCTCGGGAACCCCATTCAACAAAGAACAGTGTATAGAAACAAAGTAAAGTTCTTCTCTTCTTTTACAACGTCACTGTGGAGTGGAAACCTTGTACTGTAGGTCCAAAATGCTTATGTTTCAGGAAGTGGAAAAAAACTCTGTTCCAATGGATGCACTGAAGTTATTATGTAGTCAAAAGCTCTTGTTAATACTTTTCATCAATTCAATATTTAATAATACCCACAGGCACACTTACTATTACCACTTTCAAAACAGACGGTGGAAACAGACGATTCACGAGCATTCCGCCCTCGTCAAAAAGTTCCCCCCTTTTCAACTCGGCAGACAGACAACTGAGTCCATTTACTGTTTCTTGCAGAGCGATGGATTTATTCCTCCACTTGGTAACAGTGTAGCAGGACACACAGTAAAACTACAAAGAAGAGAAATAAACATTGATTGGTAATGTATTCTGTACTGTATACATCAAACAGAGCTGTCAAATGATGAGACATGAGTTCAAAACAACACTACAGAAAAGAATGAAAAGATGAGCACATACAATACAACTCCAATGAAAGCTGGCTGATGTAACGCCATCTAATGCCATACACAAACAGGTGTAATTACAGCTAAGCTACAATGTCTAAAAAAAGCACATAACTGTAGCCTAAGTCAGCAAATATCAACACATAATCATTTTCACAAAGAAAGGAATGCACAAACTTACAAGCAAATGATCCTATGGTGATCACAGAGTGGACAGGTCAAACGTCTGCTATCTGCAGTCACAACTTGCTGAGTTCTAGGCATACTGAGGTATACAGGTGTTCCTAATTCCCTAATTAGACCTAATTCTGACCACAGTGACAGAGGCTAAAGAGTTACACAACATTAATGCACCACCTAATGGTTCAACAATGACATGTATGGAAATAAAATACAGGGGCCAGCACAGTGAGCCCACAACACGTTTCGATGCGACGGGTTGTGAGCTCATCGTACGCTCTTGTACGATGAAGTAGGCCATTACGTTGTGACAAAAACATAAAAAGTTGAAATAGGGATAATAATACGTAAGGTTTCTGCCCCGACAGTGATGATGATATGCAGGTCATGTTTGATGACATAACCTCTGGTGGGTCTTGGGTGACAGAGGGACAGACAGAATGAGGACATATGATGGCATTAGTGACCTGATACCGAGGGAGGGGGGGCAGACAGACAAGTAATCACTGGTCGTCTGTTAGGCCTCTTCTGCTGGCCGGGTGCCAGGAGAGCATAGAGAGCATGTGTTGTTGCTATCGGTGGTGCAAAGTCACTAAGTACATTTACTCAAGCACTGTGCTTAAAGGCATGATCTTTGCCCTGTGTTTATAAAAAAACAAACAAGAAATACATTTCTTCAGACAGGGACGTTTTTGGGGGGAAACTCTGAAAAACTCTGAAAACCCCCCCCCTGGCATAAGTTATATTGCATTAATCCATTCAGTCCGGGAACGCATCTGTGTCATTTTAGATTTATTTGGGCTGTTCAAAAATAGCAGATCTACACACTCATAGAGCGGCACTGAGTGCCGCGCTACGAGCTTGTAGATCTGCTATTTTTATTTTATCGTGAAAATTATTTTGTGAAAATATATTTTTAAAGCGAACATTTGTACAAATTGAGTTACAAATATTCGCTTAATAATATATATTCAAAGATTTGCACAAATGTTCAAGACTTTTCAAAAATAGCAGATCTACAAGCTCGTAGCACGGCACTCAGTGCAACAAGCTTATAGATCTGCTATTTTTTAATAGCCAAAGTATAAAATAATGGTTATAGCTCAAATCTAAAATGACACAGACAGATGCGTTCCCGAAATTGAATGGGTTAACATACTCTACCATACAGATTTGACAAAATGACATTGTAATCACACAACAAAAAGGTTACATACACACAGCTTTTAAGTCCAAAATACTTCTTCCTCCACCACTGGTTGCTAATATGCGTTTAGGCGGGCGATGGGAGGATGGAAAAGAAAAGAAAACATTGATTGTTTGTCAGTCTAATTCCCTTGAGCCGTAGTCAGACACAGAGGTTTTACCTGCACCACTCTGTTATCAGGTCCTGTGTCAGTAAATGAGATTTTGTTGAGTCTGTTAAACAAGACTAACATACTAATCTCTGCTCGGCTAAATGGACGAAAGGGCTGCCGCACAATTAGCCCCTTAATCCCTCAATGGGTCCGATGTCTGTGGCACACCGCTAGCTGCTACTCTATCTCTCGTCTCTATCCCGTGGAAACCTCATATGTCCAGAACTGTTACTTTTCAGGGTTCAAATTCAAAAATAGCAAAAGATCTACAAGCTCAAAGCGCGTCGCTTTGTGCTGTGTTTCGAGCTTGCCGATCTTCTACTTTTGATGCTTTTGTGTGACGCCGTAGTGTGATCAAGTAGGGCGTTCATTTACGGGAAAAACCCACAAAAACCACAAAAAGTTAAGATTTGGAGATACAAGGTTTCTGCCCGACAGCAGCGATCTAATTAGTGGTGGAAGAAGTACTCGGATGTTGTCGTTTTTTTTAAGTAAAAGTAGCAATACCACAATATAAAAATACTCTGTTATATAAGTAAAAGTCTTGAAAGTACTTGAGCGGAAGTACAAACGTATTGGCATCAACATATACTTAAAGAAGTACCAAAGCAAAAAAAGCAAAAAAAACGTGTAAGCTCGTAGATCGCCTATTTTCGAATATAGTTTATAGTATAAAATAGGGCTAATAATAATAATCTAAATCTACAAAGTAACCAGAAACTAATATTTTCGAATAACTATAGTGGAACTGAGTCGAATCTTAAAAAAATATATATTCATGTAAAGTAAAAGTACGTCAAAAACTGTACTGTACTTACAGTAAGTAACAGCACTTGAGTAAAATGTACTTAGTTACTTTCCACCGCACTGTATCTACTGTTCAGACGGTAGAGACGTGCGTGCAAACAGTAACGCAGATAGTCATCGAAAGGATCTCGCGCAGCAATTACATTTGGGCTGCAAAGGTCCTGTTTGCGGGTAAAGGAAGCGCGTTTATCTCGAACGACTGGTAAACGGATAGCCTGCTGCTGAATAATTCATCAGTGCTAATGAATGTTGCAGGGGGGGCGATATGTGGGGCGAAACCAATTCTAATCGGCATGTTATGAAGTCAGCGGCAGTGTTTAGTTTCCAGGGAGACGGTTCGATTGACATGTGTCATACAAAATGCATGCGAGCGGATCGAGCGCGTTGTCCGTCGACAGGGTTTCCAAGTCGCCCTTTCAGGGGTCCTTGCTACTGTATTATAGCGTCATTCTCTCTCTGGCCTGGTGTCGTCGGTGGACCCTTACAGGTCTGTAACTCTGAGAGTGTAACAAATGGAACCAAATGGACCTTATGGGTCCATTTGGTTCCATTTGTACACTCTCTGAGTTAAATAAGCTCTGAGGGATTTTACCATGTAGATGGGGGGGGTCCCAGTTTAGTTTAGTTCAGTGATTCTCAACCTTTTTTTCATTTCAAGGATCCACCAGTTTGATATGCACGAACCCCCATTTGATACCTTTCTCTGGGACCCCATCTCATCTTTCTGGTTTGACACCGATTTTGACCTGAAGGTCAAAAATCAATTCCTCCCCTGAGCAAGCAGGCAGGCTCTATTAGCTCAGTGGTAAATGTCAAGAAACCCGGGTTCGAATCCGGGGTAGAATAGGAAAGTTATGGTGCGGCTTCAACTTATCATACCAGATACTATATCCCGAGCAAATCAACTGCAGGTTTAGAAAGTAGATTGTACAGTAGGCAATCTCTGAAAATATTTGTATTTATTTATCTATTTTTTATGCATTTTGGAGGGTAATTTTATGTAACGACATATTTATTTTCTTACAATAATGTGGCACCAGACCGGTTGTACCCGGTCTTGTCATATGACTGACCCTGATAGAGGAACACAGCTGCAAATGATTCATTAAACGCCGGGCAACCTGAGAAAGTGGAATTAAGTGATGTTCTTAAAGTTGCAAAGCAAACGTGATACCCATCCATGTGTCAGGAGAGCAGCTCTGCTCCCAGGCTACTGAGGTCAAGGCTTTTTAAGCGCGGTGTCCGCTTTTCCTTTCAAAATCTCTCTCTCTCTCTCTCTCTCTCTCACACACACACACACACACACACACACACACACACACACACACACACACACACACACACACACACACACACACACACACAGACACAGACACACACATCTGTATTACTATAGTTGTGAGGACAAAAAAATAAATGCTGGATTTTAATTGCTCAGTGGAATCGCACACCCAAAGTTGCTGATCTACAAGCTCACAATGCGTACAATACGCATTGTGAGCTTATAGATGGGCTATTTTGGGTGTGTGACAAAAGCGCATAACCAAGTATAAGTCAACCCTGAATCTTTTTTTTTTTTTTCATAAAACAACCATCGACCAAGAAAAGCGTCCTTTTTTTTCTCAACTTACTGAATTTGTAGGGACATTTGGCCCTCACACAAGTATTGTAATACAAGTGTATATGTTACAGGGAAATTCAAATTGGCATTCCAGGGAAATTGAAAAGGGTGCTCTTGTTTTCACCACCCAGGCAATTCTGTAGAATCAACGCTAGAGGGCAATGCAAGCCAGACATGAGCCCCACACCACACACGCACGCATGCACACTCGCACAAACGAGCACGCACACACGCATGCGCACACACACACGCACACACACACACACACACACACACACACACACACACACCCGCGAACAGCCTTATTCCATGCAGTTGAAGCACAAGGGGGCGAGGGGGCGGTGCTGGCGGGCTATGTTTTTTGCAGTGAGTGGCAGTGAGTGGCAGTTGGGGCAAACGCAGTCCCTACAACATCATTTACGATTCTGTGCCTATCGGTACATAACTCGGACGGCGCTTAGTCGACTAGCAGACCATCGGCCGGTTGTCGCGGGCACTCGCGCCTGGAGGCGCTCGGGCGCGACTCCTCGGCCTCAAGGTCTGCTGAGTCGGCGCGCCTCCGTCATGGTCCAAAACTATACTTTATCGGCGAAAAAAAGTAGTCCGCGGTTGTTTGAAAAAGTAATCTCCCAAGCGGGAGTCAAACCCGGACTCCCAGTGGTAGTGGATGGGGAGTCCAATGATTATCGAAGTGTGCCACTGAGTCCGGTGTTTACCTTCCCTGGTTGCTATCTTCTTGTTGTCGTCCTCGCATCAAAGCCCTGCCTCGCAGCCCCACGCCTAAAAACAAGCGCTCCCCTTTCAATTTCCCTGGAATGCCAATTTCCCTGTGACGTATACACACACGGACGTGTGTGCACACACACACACACACACACCTGAGGTTAGATCCATTAGTTAATCAGTGGGAGAAATACTCTGAAGTACTTGCTGTGTTTGCATCCATTGGACCAGAGAGGGAACATTCTCTGCACACACTGAACACTGAAACATTATAAATTAATTATTGTCAAGAACTCCCTATTTCAGTAGAATAGTGTAACAATATGTAGATTTTGTACAGTTGTACACATGTTCCAGTTCCAGACTCGGAACATTTTTAACAACAAAAATACTCCCTGATATGGCGGTCTCTGGCATTCAATCTTTTCAGGTGGGTTGAGGGGGGGGGGGGGGGGTCCTATCTGAAAAGCTACTGCTACTGCTTTGTGCTGCTAATTGTATTTGTTCTGTACGTTTTGTTCTGTACTGTATGTTTTCATGGGGCTTTTACTTGTTGTATGTTTGGCTGTTTTTTATGTTGTTTATAGAGGAACACAATGGAAATAAGCCTTAGGGCTTTCTTGTGTTTTTATCCTCTGTGATATCTTTGTGTATGTTTTTTTTTGGAAGTGCTATTGTGTTCTCTCCACCAGAACCACCACTACCACTTAATACAACATCCTTTTCGGCTGCCCTGTCCACCCATTAAGACCGGGAACGCATCTGTGTCATTTTATCATTTGGTTATTCAAAAATAGCAGATATACAAGCTCATAGCGCGTCACTTCGTGCCACGCTACGAGCTTGTAGATCTGCTATTTTTGAAAAAAAATGAAAATTATTATTATTATTATTTTTACATTGATGTTATATTATCAATACAATCTTATTGTTTTGCCAAGTATACGGGGCCCCCACTTGCAATATCCTCCCGGCCTAAAGGTGTGTGGTGGAAGTTCTCTAAACATTTTTCCTCTGTTTTTTTCCTCACAGGAAGTTGCACCAGCAGTTTGAGTCGTACAAGGACCAGGTGAAGAAGATGGGAGAGGAGTCTAAAGAGACCACGGACCAGAAGAGCGAAGCCCCAACGTGTGGAATATGCCACAAAACTAAGTTTGCCGATGGCTGTGGCCACCTCTGTTCGTATTGCCAAAACAAATTCTGTGCTCGCTGCGGAGGACGGGTGTCTCTGCGCTCAAATAAGGTACGGAAACGCTTGGCTTTCATGATTTGGGGTCTTCTTTACAGGTTACTGTACAAGAATCACACACACAATGCAGAATACACACACACACACACACACACACACACACACACACACACACACACACACACACACACCGACCCCACTTTGAGAACCACTGACTTAGATTAACACAGAGTAAAACTGTGGAATTGAACTAGCTTTGTTGCTATTGGCAGATTATATATATATATATAATCTGCCAATATATCTTGGTGATTCTCAAATGGTGTGCCGTGATGTGTGCTGCAGATGTCCCTTGAGATTTAACCACACATTATTATTGCAATAAATACAACTATACAAAAAGGTTATGTATTATCTTTTTACTATACACAAGTGATACAGAGGCTAATTAATTATATACTCTTAAAACGTAGCTTATCCACTTTCAACCTGGCATCCCTGGCATCATAATACAATATTTTCACAATTAAATAAAAAATGAAGACAATCTACACAATCTGTGAGCTTGTAGATCAGCTATTTTGTGCTATGAATACAGGTGTGCCTTCAAATCAGATTTTGAGTTGTCTTCCCCTTGGCCACAAAAAGTTTGAAAACCACTGCTATGTTTTCCCTCACCACTGGAGAGAGCTGTTTCACCTTCTTTCTTTTTTTCCCATTAAAGGAATGTATTGGCTGTTATGTGTTCGCTGCTCCAGCACCTATACTACTACTATACATTATTTACTAACCTCACTGACTTCCCCACCACAGAATAAGCTGGAGCTTCATAGCGTTTGGCGACTGCTTTACATGTGAATCTTGAGCCTGGAATGACTACACATCCAGTCCTTTAACTGTTGGAATGTGTGATGTACTGAGTATCACGCTCACTGCTGCTACTAATACCACTCACAACTTGTCTTTCTTTTGTCTTTTCCTGTTCTCTCCCCTGTCTCCCTTCTTGCTGCTGCATTCCTGCTCTCATGGAATTGCAACAGGAGGACAAAGTGGTTAGCAAAAACACCCTTTTTCTGTGTTTCTTGAGACCGATTAGAGAGCATTTGCTCGTGAAATGCTGATGTACACATACAGTACCTCATAAATGACCTTAAACACATGAGACAATTGGGACGGTGTCTGTGAGTCAATCAGCTCATGGTGATGCGACCGACTGTGAGCGATGTTGATTGCGTTCACACTGGTAAGATACAAAAAGATATAAAGATACACAGCATGTTTAGCTTTGTAGCTGAAGGTGAAACCAGCTCAACTTTTTGTAGCTTTGTAGCTGTTGTACCTTTTGTAGCAGCTACAAAACATCGGCTGTATCTTTGTATCTTCGTGTCACTGGCTTCCATTGAAAAATATTGGTAGCCTGCAGTGGTTGGAAAAGTACTCTAATTGTTTACTTAAGTAAAAGTATCAATAATGCAATGTAGAAATACTCCGTTACAAGTAAAAGACAGAAATTCAGAATTTACTTGAGTAAAATGTATATAGGGCTGAAGTGGGTAATGTATCTTTTGTAATAATATTCAAAATCTACATATCTAATATTTGCCTCTGAGATGTAGTGGAGTAGAAGTAAAAGTACTGCAAATTGGAAATACTCCAGTAAAGTAAAAAATACCTCAAAATTGTGCTTAAGTACAGTACTTGAGTAAATGTACTTAGTTACTTTACACCACTGGTAGGCTGTATCTTTGTAGCTAGCTGTCATTGTGAACGCAGCATTATACTTTGTGATAGCCCTTTGTTGTTGTTGTTTTTAAAATCACTTAATTTCAAGAGGATAAAATCAGGAATCACTCCCAACACTTCAGCACTTAGGCAAGCATGTCCTCTGCAAATAGGATTAATTAATAATTAATCATAATTGTTATTGGTTGCAACAACAACATATTGGATAGATTGCATTATTTTCTACTGTATTTCCCAGTCTGGTTTATCTATCCCAATCCTTTGCTATGAACTACTATTATAGAACTGGGTAATTGTGAGGTTGTATCCACTGCAGCAGTAGTGGAGGATTGTATCCAGTGTTGCCATGTCTGCTTATTATAAGCGACTTTGGGCTTGTTTTTCTGTAAAGTTGCTTGTAAATAATATTGTTAGTTGCAGGTTGTGGAGTTATTTGGGCTTGCTTCCATGCGTTTTTGTTATTATTGTTTAAACCATGCAGTTCACATTTACATCAAGGATGCCCAAATTAATGTATTTCTCTGCAGATAGCAGATCTACAAGCTCACAACGCCCTACAACGCGTTGTGAGCTTGTAGATCTGATATTTTTTTTAGCTTGAAGAACTGCCATTTTCAAATAGCCAATGCATATTAGTGCTCATGTAGCCTAGTCGCTTCTTTTGGGGCTGGTTTTCATAGACCTGGCTGCTTATTTCTCTCGCAAAATCTGGCAACAGTGATTGTATCCCCCACCTGGGGCCTGTCCAACTGGTCTGACCACACTGCCAAGACCCAGGTTGTTCAGGCTGCTATTGTTCCCCATGTAGAATAATGGCTGCACGGGGGATCGGTTACCATGTCGTACAGATGGTGCTGAATAAATGACAGTGGCAGCAGGTTGGCGATGGGCAGCCAGAGTGTTGGCAGATATGCCCTGCGATGTGCCCTGCACTGATGGGCTGCTGTTTACCTGGTGGTGGCACTGGCATGATGGCCTCCTGGCAAATTAAACCATTCTTCATTTACCAGTGGTGGAAAAAGTACTATTATTTTTTTACTAAAAAGTATCAATACTGCAATGTAGAAATACTATTTTTTTTTAAATTAGGTAAAAGTCAGAAATTCTGAATTTACTTGAGTAAAACTACAAAAGTATTGGTATCAAAATGTACTTAAAGTACCAAAGTACTCATTATGTAGAATGTCCAATTTCACAGGTTTTCAAATGTATACAAATCTTTTGAAAATAGCAGATCTACAAGCTCACAATGCGTCGCGTTGCGACGCATTGTGAGCTTGTAGAGCGGCTATTTTCAAATGGCCGAAATGTATATAGGGCTGAAGTGGGTAATGTAACTTTTGTAATAATAATCAAAAAGTAACTAGTAACTAAAGTTTTCAAATAATTGTAGTGGAGTAAAAATACTTAGTTACTTTACACCTCTGATTGCGAACGCGGAAGGAGGCGCGGCGAAGCCGCGCCTCCGCCCAAGTGGAGCTTACTATGCATCCGTGCTCGGGTTGTGTGTGTGTGTCTCTGTCCGTGTGTGTCTCTGTGTGCAGCCGCGCCCCCATGTGACTCACGCTCTCATTGGCTCGCGCCCCCATGTGACTCACGTGCGTGCACTGCCTGTGTGCAGCCACCAGAGTGCGCCAGAGTGCACCACCAGGAATGTAGACGATGCTCTGATTAAAATGCACAACAGCCTGCAACATGCCTAAACCAAACACATTTCACAAACTCTTCTGGCGGCCCTGTTCTCACTAATTTCACTGTACCACCCACTTCTCTACAATTGCTCATTCCTTTCGATTCTTCTTATTGTTATTTTCGAGCTGCGTTCGCTTCCAGCGTTCGCGCGTCTTACTTGTATACGTATACCTACTGTGAGTAAAGTTGTTGTAGGATGATGCTTTATATCTGTGATTCTAAACCTTTTAATTTCAGGGATATTTAAAAAGGTATTATGCTGTATGCATTAGGGCCATGAACCTCCATTTGATACAATATTATACACCTGGGGCCCCATTCTAAAGTGTTAACTTAGATTGAAGCAGTGCTTTATAATAAAAAATAACACAAGAGGTTTTCGGTTTTCTCAGCAGACTTCAGAATCAACTTTATTACTTGTTCAGGGATGTCAGGGTCTGCAGAGAAAGAGTTATTATGAGTGTGCTGCATCGGTATTAAAACTTCAGGTGATAATGAGGAGGGTTTTATAGACAGTCAGAGAGAGAACTGTAGCATGGACAGGTGTGTGTGTGTGTGCGTGTGCGTGTGCGTGTGTGTGTGTGTGTGTGTGTGTGTGTCAGTGGTGTGTTCTAGGTTTTTTCGGAGGGTATACGATAATTATTCCCCGCACGACATGCGCGATACCCTATCACGTTTTCAATGGATGAAATGGTTATTAGACTGTATACGCTTTCCCCCCCAAAAAATCTGCACTGTATACGGCGTATACAGCGTAACACGGTAGAACACACCACTGGTGTGGGTGTGTGTGTGTTGGGGGGGGGGGGTGTCACAAGTCATTTGTCATAAATACTGTCCTCTGTGTGTCTGGTTGCAGAGTCTGGCTCATGGGCCAGGCAGAGGCCACTCAGAGCAGAGCTTTGGTTCCCGGGTCAGCCCAGATAAGTGGCTTCTCTTTCAGCCCTGTTACAGGATGAGAAGTCACAGGACCTTTGGTCAAACTGAACAAGTTCAGCTCAGGGTTAGCTGCCGGGTCAGTTGTACTACACTCCCATCTGTCTGGAGATCCATATGATGAACAAAACATGGGGATTTTCCATTTAAATACACGAAAATGAAATCAGAATCAGTTTTACGTGTCACATCACAGGTATATGTGTAAAGACGTGGGTGAAATAATTTTAATCATTTTCATGTTTTTTCATGTTTTCTTTCCCATATTGCTCCATTTATTAGTATTCCATGAGAAGAGAGAGGGCAGAGGTAGAGTGTGAGCAAATGGAAAGAGATAGAAAACAGGTTAAATAGAAAAACAAAGATATATACAGTATGCATACAGAGATATACAGGTATATACGTGATGATTACGCCATTAGCATCATGTGCAGGTGTGCATGTATCTGACCAATGTGAGTGTCAATAGAATTTCTGCAGACCCCCTGGAACCCTCCCTCAAGGGCCCCCGGACCCCACTTTGAGAACCACTGGTAACAGGACTGATAAGCTTTGATAAGCTAATATTTCTTCCCTATAGGAAGACACAGCAGCTTAAGCAGCAGCACACGCTAAATTGCCACCGCGCTTTTAACTGGCACCGCAAACCTAAGTAAATAAGTAAAGCTACGGGTATGTGATCATTTATCCTGTAAATAAATAAATGATCAGCGCAACCATTTGTTGTGTCCGTCGTATTATCCAACCTCGGGCAGCCAGCATCAGCATCTGATACGCCTGCCCCAGGTGGATGAGTAGCGGCCAACGACAAATGCTCTGATGAGAATCCAACCTTTAATTTCATTTATTAATATATTTCTTCATTTATTTATTTTTACCTCATGGCAACACTTACATGTAGGCTAGTGGTTGTCAAAGCAGGGTCTGGAGACCCCCTGCCAGGGGTCCTTGAAGGGATTCCAGGGGGACCACAGCTAAATGAGTTAATGTAGCATCAAATCAGTTTAACTACGTTATTCTTAATAAAACGGACCTGTGTTGCAATTGTACTGTCTATCTATACCAAATCTCTTTGACAAAATTAGCCCATCTACAAGTTTGTAGATCTGCTATTTTTAGCGAATGAGCCTCCCCAGAATAATGATGCTGTATACTTCAGCTATTCAAAAATAGCTGATCTACAAGCTGACAATGTGTTGCGATACGATGCGTTGCGACACTTTGTGAGCTTGTAGATCTGATATTTTTATATATTTTATATTTTTTGTAGATCTAAAATTTTGGACATACCCTAGAATATACAGAACATAAACACACAAGGGCTGGACCATATGACTTCAAATCAAAATCACGATTATTTCAAACGTTTGCCTCGATTACGATTAATTACAGATTATAATTTTTGAAATAGTGAAAATAGCTAATATCTCTAAGCTCACAACGGATCACGATGTGACGCGCTGATCGTCTATTTTAATTTTTTTTACTCCAATAGAGGGTTAAGTTGTTCACCAGACTAATCGAAACCTGCTTCTCGATTATTCTGTCAACCTGCATGAGCGAGATTAAAGTGGGTTATTGGTTCTAGATATCAGTTTTGATATATTTTAGGTTAATTGCCCAGCCGTAACACACAGGTGTACATGTATGCACAATGCACATTGTTGCTCTGTAGAGCAGTAGTTCTCAAACTTTTTAATGTCAAGGACCCCCAAATTGATATATGTATTTGGTCGCCGACCTCCATCTGGAAATGTTTTGTGCCAGGGACCCCCAGAAGAGAAAATTTTTGTTAAAATAACTATTCCAAAGTTTCCAAACATTAAAAAAATAAAGAATAACAAAATAGCAGAGGTACAAGCTCTGTGATCTTGTACATAGCCAACGTATACTGTAAATGGATAAAGTGGTTAAAATGATTGTGATACCCCCGAGAACCCCCCACCCCCAGGACCCCTGGGGGACCCCGGACCCCACTTTGAGAACCACTGCTGTAGAGATAGGTGATAAAGATATGAGGGGAGGACATGGTGACATAGAGGTGACATGGGGTCAAAATGTTGAGAGCCAGATTTCAGTTCAACACGGTGGGGCGCGTCATCACATGCATGTATCTGAGCCCGTGCACGTCACCGTCACACGTCACACCTCGAAAAAGGACCGCTGCCGATGATAATAATACTTATACTCGCAAGGTGGACAGCTTTGATTACTTCACTGCAAACAATGGGGGCATATTTCGGCATTGCCCGACTGGCGCGTCTGCAAAGCGGTTGTGTGTCAGTGAAAGAGGTGCTGGTGGTGAAATCAGCCCTTTTTCCATCCGTCTACTCTTTCTCTCTCTCTCACAAACGGTGACAGCGGTGGCGAGAGAGATCTTGTTCTGTTGAAATGCCATCAATATTTACACGTCTCCATGTCTGGGGCAAAGCAGCAGTGGCAAGCAGCAGCGGCCAGTGGTGGAAGAAGTACTCACATGTTTCACTTAAGTAAAAGTATCAATACTGCACTGTAGAAATACTGTGCAGTATTGGTATCAAAATGTACTCAAAGTACCAAAAGTAAAAGTACTCGTTATGCAGAATGTCCCGTTTCACAGGTTATCAAATGTCTAAAATGTATAAAAAATCCTTTGAAAATAGCAGATCTACAAGCTCACAACACGCGTTGTGAGCTTGTAGATCGGCTATTTTCAAATAGCCAACGTTTAAATATGGCTGAAGTGATTAATGCATGTTTTGCAATAATAATCTAAATCTACATAATAACTATTAACTAAAGTTTTAAAACAATTGTAGTGGAGTAAAAGTACAATATCTGCCTCTGAGATATAGTGGAGTAGAAGTAAAAGTATAGAAAAATGGAAATACTCCAGTAAAGTAAAATAATTCTCAAAATTGTACTCAAGTACAGTTCTTGATTAATTATACTTAGTTACTTTACACCACTGGCAGCAGTATACATGTAGCAGAGCTGTGGGACGATGTTGGAATACGATCTAGAAAGAGAGACAGAGAGAGTTTAAGAGCCAGTGAGGAAGAGTGGACAATCAGAATAGACGGTCCCACGCGGAGCGCCGCGGGTGAGCCTTTCAGATGCTCATGTTTAGCTGAATCAGGTGTTCAGTTGAGGTTACAGTAGAATCAGCTTTATTGTCACATCACAGGTTTACTGAAGTAAAAAAAAGTGGGTGAAAATTGTTTTCGTGCATAGCTCCCATCGTATCGTTATTTCCATAGAAAAAAAGAAAGGGAAGAAGAAGAAGTGTGTGTGTGTGTGTGTGTGTGTGTGTGTGTGTGTGTGTGTGTGTGTGTGTTTGCCGGCTGCCGGGAATAACTCGTCCGCTGTCAAACCGAAGTCCTCAAACTTGCCGTGTGTGTCCCATATGACCCGGGGGTGTGAGGTGCGGAGTGGAAAATCGATCAGACAAACGCGGTTTCCGACTTCCGAGAAAAAAAAAACACACAACCCACGGATATCTTGTGACTGTCTGTCTGTCTGTCTGTCCGCGGGTCTGTGAAGGACGCACGAATCTCTGTTTTAAGTGGCAGCGTGTACAATGGAACAAATGGTACGAGATCTGTGTTCATGAGTGAGCGAGTTCATGAGCGCCGGCCCGCTGAAAATAGCTGATCGACGTCTGCGCTTTGAGCTTGTCGATCTGCTAAGACCTGGAACGTATCTCTGTCACTTTAGATTTCTTTGGCTATTCAAAAGCTCATAGCTACGAGCTTGTAGATCTGCTATTTTTTGGGAAATTTGTGCAAATCTTTGAATATATATATATTTCTTTATTTATTTTATTTAAAAACAAAATCTAAATATTTTGTAGAATCGGAACCTCAGGTCTTAATGGGTTAACCCCAGAATAACAGAAAACAGAAAATACACTAGTGTAGAGCCCTGGGGGACTTCGATCAACCATATAGGGTTTAAGTGGTTATGCTTAATTTATAGGTTACTCCATCGCGTGAGGGTGTTGCTTGCCAAAAAGAACAGATGTAGAAAAACATGTAAATCTACTCTTTCTGGCAAGCGAGCGACATCATCGTACTAGTGAGTATGAAAGAAGCTTCTGAGTGGTATATCAGTGATGTTGATGCTGTTAGACTAGTGAAGCGGACAAGATAAAGGCACTGCATGCAGGGGCCTGCTGGATTAAGCCTTTTGTAATTACAAGTAGTGAGTTTATTTTTTACAGCATGGTTCTGCAAGAGGCTAGCCATCTATGAGAGGGTGTGTGTGTGTGTGTGTGTGTGTGTGTGTGTGTGTGTGTGTGTGTGTGTGTGTGTGTGTGTGTGTGTGTGTGTGTGTGTGTGTGTGTGTGTGTGTGTGTGTGTGTGTGTGTGTGTGTGTGTGTGTGTGTGTGTGTGTGTGTGTGTGTGTGTGTGTGTGTGTGTGTGTCCAGAGCTTGTCTCTTTCAAGGAAGAACCTCTGCCCCAAAATGTCAAACTGGCCTCATGGTAGCGCTATAACAGCTCACTTCATGTTTTTGCCTAGAACTCTTGAACCAGAACTCTTGCATCATGATTGATGCAACTCCGCATATTTGTGCCAGACAATATTGTCCGCCATTTAGCGTGTTTTTGCTAATACTCCTAGAGATTTTGTCCCAAACGTACATAAATCACTACTCATTAGGCCTATCTCTGGAGTCATATTTCATTCCAATTGGCTGTGACTGAATTCCAAAGTTTGCGGGCCCTTCATGGGTAGCCAACCCGGCCTGGCGGAGACCTTTTGTAGTTTTTTTTCTCCCCTCTTACCCCCCCACCCCCCTCCCCCAGACTTTGATATGCATAAACTATAAGCCAGGCTTCTGAAGTCTCTCTGCAATCCTGGGGACATTGTGATTCTGTCATGCCACCTCAACTGGGCCATTCTGCTTCTGGGCTCTGCTCACCAGCTCAACCCCCCCCCCCCCCCACCCCTCTTGCAAAGGTAAAACGGGGTTCACGATGTACTGGATCTTTCCATATACATACACTCTGCTGGTATATAGCCTATTTCTGGGGTGTGAATAGCTTGGCTTTATGTTGTGTTGTGGTGGTGCTGCATCACAAATAGCCTGTGTGCGACAACCTGAACAGAACAGCGTCAGGCATGGGGCCGTTCGTTCGTTGTGTTGTGTGAGAAGCTCGTATAGATAGGTCTGCTATTTTCGGCTGCGCAACACCGTCGTGCGGTCGGAGCATAGAGACGAGGCTTCCAGAATTCCTGAGCCCTGTTTAGGCGCGGCACCGCACCGCGGGGGACGCGCTGCACACCGTCTGATGTGTCGAGTGGAAAACCTTGTACAGTATGTTCAAAACCCAACCGTTCTTTATTACTATCATTATTATTGTTGTTATTATTTTAAGAATTTAATTGAAAATAGCCGATCTACAAGCTCACAACGGGCGACGCACGTTGTGAGCTTGTAGATTGGCTATTTTCAGCTACTTTTGTGCGACACTCTTAGCATGGCATTAATTTATGGGGAGAAAAAAAACATAAAAAGTTGAAACATGGAGATACTAGGTTTCTCTATACCCTACTACAGCTGCTGATCGCTGCATATGCAATGAGTCAGCCCACAGTCAGATGATCAGCACGTTCCTGCATCTATTAGTGATGAAGACAGACTCACGCATACAGCGTGCCGGGAAACACGCGGTGATTTAGTGACTTAATTGTCTAGTTAGCTCTATAACTAATCAGGTTGGGGTTTTTTTCCACGTGAAGGACGCAACCTTTGCTGACACTTGGGGTCCGGTGGGCTGGCTGCTCTCAGACTGAAGTGATGACACCCTAACAGAGTAGACTAGCTACATCCCCGTGACAATCCTGTTTGCTTTAGCCTCCAAAATGTGGAAAACGTTCTCTTTTTGCATTGGCGTATTTTAGTAGCCTATAACCCGATTGCTTTCTTTGGGGAGAAGACGGGAGAGGCAGAGAGGGAGACACTGTGTGTGTGTGTGTGTGTGTGTGTGTGTGTGTGTGTGTGTGTGTGTGTGTGTGTGTGTGTGTGTGTGTGTGTGTGTGTGTGTGTGTGTGTGTGTGTGTGTGTGTGTGTGTGTGTGTGTGGTGTGTGTGTGTGTGTGTGTGTGTCGGGGGCTGCGAGAGAGGGAGGAGGATGTGTCGTTTTGCTTGGTCAAATTACTCACACAGTCACCCAGTCAGCATCGTGTAACCTTCACGGTGTCAGCCGGTCCGTGGCAGCCTGTTGTCGGACGGGAGTTGGAGCTATAGGGAGCTGTCCGCCGGTGCTGAAGGTCTAGGGAGCTGTCCGCTCCGCGGTGCTGAAGGTCGGAGCTCGAGACTGTCTACTCCCCCGCTCTGAGAGAGAGAGAGAGGGAGGGAGAGAGAGAGAGGGAGAGAGAGGCACCAAATTGCGGAGGTTTTCTACGAAATA
Source organism: Gymnoscopelus braueri (assembly GCF_963280865.1). Lineage (NCBI taxonomy): Eukaryota > Metazoa > Chordata > Actinopteri > Myctophiformes > Myctophidae > Gymnoscopelus > Gymnoscopelus braueri. Next base: position 47,804,692 of record NC_137605.1, read on the forward strand.
TATACGGATTTAAAAAGGACACCTCGGCTCTTTCTTTCCGCGCACAGGCAGCACAATATGTTTTCTCTCGTTGGCACCATGGGTAAGCTGTGACTGTGAGAATGGAACTGTGTTTTTTTTTGGACTGCAGCGCATTAAATCTTTTCCCATTTTGTGTGGGGGAAAAACTGTGCATTTTTAAATGTTGCATGCCCACGTTTCATTACCTAATCATTTCACTCGATTACCTAATTACTCTGGTGTCTCCATGCACCCATTGGAAGAAGATAATGTAGATAGAACATATTCCAATTTTGTGAGTGTATAGTTTTCCATTCAGTGTAGCCTGTCGTCAACATTGAATGTATGTCCTATGTGTCTAAAATCTCCAGGTGTAAGTGCTAAATATTGTCTCATAATGTCATAATGTGACTGAAATAGATTTTTCCTGGTCACTAATACCCCTCATTTGTGTCTGTTTAAAGGCCAGGGGGTCTGAGAGACATATGCCATCTCAGCTTGAAGGCATGTTTTGTATTCCATGCTGTAGCCTTTGCCTCTTTCCCATGCCTCTGAACTTAAAATTAAAGGGCATGCATATGCATCGCGTCTCTATCATTATTATCGCAGCAGCGGCATGCACTAAAATTAGAAGCTCATTAAAATGTAATTGACCACGTGCCAGGCACTATTTGAGCATGTGAGTATGTATAGGCTCCCCTTTTCATCAACATATTATGTGCCTAATGAATCACATATCCTTTTTAGTTGTAGGATATACGTTTTAATATCAGGCTCAGAAGTATAGCCTAAAATCTAACGATAGAATATAAAATTCATTAAAATCTAAAGGCTTATGTCTGCTGCACAATGCACGGGAATAATGAGGAAAGCATAAGTTTCCTTGCATTTAAATAAAATAGTAATAATAAGAGTTTTCACACCCTGTTTAAAATCCAGTGTAGTTCACCTGTCCCAATAATGCATTATTCATTGCCCTACATATGCCATGGTTTCGGCCTATTATTGCACTCACACACACTGGCTGCAGGCCTGCCCAGGAGTGCTTTGGATATGATCCATACACCAGTGTCTGTCTGTCTGTCTGTCTGTCTGTCTGTCTGTCTGTCTGTCTGTACTCCTTAGCTCACTGGTTCTCAATGTAGGGTCTGGGGACCGTCCAGGGGTCCAAAAAAATGTACCCGTGCGGCCGTCGGGACTGACCGTACGGTCAAACCACTGAAGATTTGACCGTGCACATTGAGGGGTCCCGTCCCAGAGATAAAACATGGTATCAATAGGGGGTCCGTGGTCTAATGCAAGGGTTCCCAAACCTTTCAGGTCGCGACCCCCCAAAATAATCATATTTGAACTGGGGACCCCCCAACCTGACAAGCACTTGGAATTGTATCACATTTAGTTTGATTCGGTTCCACAGATAAATATTGTGAAAATAGTCGATCCACAAGCTCACAACGCCTCGCTGTGATCGTTGTGAACACTGTTTCCCTCTTTCTTACGTAATATTTGACAATTTGGCCAATTTCTCTCTTAAAAGTCCATTAAATTGTCCATTAAAAAATTGTTGTCACAGAAATGTGCAGATACCCTGTATACACTTATACTGTATGTTGGTTTGTTTACTGTTGAATGAGAAAACAATGTTGCACATTAAGCTAATCATCTGGGGACCCCCCCAAATCAAGAAAGAAAAAACCGAACCCCAGTTTTGGAACCGCTGGTCAAACTGGGGGGGGGCTTGTAATTAATCACTGAACCCCAATCCTCAGTGCTTGGAAGGAATCATGGAACGGTTCCGTTTGTACACTTGCAGACCCTTAAACGGTATACGTCTGGACCCCCTATTGGCCCCCTGAACCAGTCGTTGAGAACCAGTGGTATGTATTGGATTATGATCCACACACCAGTGTCTGTACTTTTGTCTTTAGCTGGAGTGGATCCAGTTTGGGACGGGTCCCAGCCAGGGATCGGGGAACACACCGCTCCTCCCAAAACAATGAGTTTGTATTGAGCGATTCAGTCCAGTCGGGCTCAGGTACGGGAGAGGGGAACAACCTGGCAATATGATACCTATGACAGGTCATTTACCACCAACATCAATATTTCACCATCTCCCATCTCTTTTTAGAACAAGTGCTTCTCAAACAAGGACCCCCTCAAATAGATACGTATCAGGCAGGCCGCAGACCTGACAATACTTTGTGCCAGGGACCCCTTAAATGATTTTTGGTTGTTTTGATGTTATATTACATTTAATACAGAATTCTACAACTGCACTGTAGGTGGAGAGATAACGGTGGACAGAGTGATCTGAAAGGTCAACCTTATACATTCTCTCTTCTAGCCGGTGAAATAACAGTGAAATGTTCCTCATTTTGCTCGGGACCCCCTGGAACCCATTCAAGGGCCCCTGGGGGTCCCTGGAGCCCCATTTTGAGAACCAGAGTTTTAGACTTTGCTTTGCTTCTTTTTGCTCTACTGTATATGGCACCGTAAACATCTAGGATTACTAACCATCTATGATTTGTTGCACTACAAATCATAAAAGATTTAATAAATAAAAAACCTCACGTTGTTTTTATGATTTGGGCTTTGCATTATAAAACATTTTTATCAGAATAGCATCAGAGCTGAAATCCAAACGGCTTGTCAAAATATGTCACCTTTTACTGCTAAAAGTGAAAAATGTGGATGACATCTATTATGTTTGACCCTGGCGTTTGGCTCCTATTTAAACAAGCTGTGGTCAGCCAGAATCCTGCTGATTCACTCTTTAGCCAGCCACTGTTAAGTAACGCTGCAGTACTGCTTAGTGGCCACAAGAGAGAGCTGTGTGCCTGGATAAAGCAAACCAGGCCTGGGCTAGCTGCGTGTGTGTGCGTGTGTGTGTGTGTGTGTGTGTGTGTGTGTGTGTGTGTGTGTGTGTGTGAGAGAGAGTGTGTGCGTGCATTACTATACTAGTGAGAGCAAAATGTAAGTGAGAAGTTGTTCGCATAATCGCCATCCTAAATTGTCCTCACAAGTATAGTAATACAAACGTGTGTGTGTGTGTGTGTGTGTGTGTGTGTGTGTGTGTGTGTGTGTGTGTGTGTGTGTGTGTGTGTGTGTGTGTGTGTGTGTGTGTGTGTGTGTGTGTGTGTGTGTGTGTGTGTGTGTGTGTGTGTGTGTGTGTGTGTGTGTGTGTGTGTGCGTGCGTGCGTGCGTGCGTGCGTGCGTGCGTGCGTGCGTGCGTGCGTGCGTGCGTGCGTGCGCGTCCGTCCGTCCGTCCGTCCGTCCGTCCGTCCGTCGTCCGTCTGTGCGTGTTTGTTTGTGTGTGTGTGCAGTGTCTCATATAGGAGAATGTTGATGTGGCTCCGTGGGGCAGACATGCAGAGAACATGTACCGTACATACTGTAGCTAAAGGCTACACATTCTCCATATAGGTCAGCGGTATTCACTGCCATACTGTAGATGTACTTTTATTACAAAAAAGAGAATTGAAACCTTTATTATGAAACAGGCCATATGCCACACCTCACATGGGAGAAGATGAATGGTGTTTGTTGGTCCATGTCATCATGCACACGTGACATATGTTTGTATTACCACCCTTGTGAGGACATCCACATATTTTTTAGGACGGTGATTTTATGAATGCCGTTAGTTATTTTTTAATTAAAAAAAAAAGTACCTTAAAGCCAAAAATAGCCGATCTATAAGCGCACAACAACACGTCGCAGCGCTAACAGGCTGTCGGGCTTGTAGAGCTTGTGGATCGGTGCACGACACCAGCCCGTAACTACGTATAAAAAACAGGTATAAGTCTTAACCTCAACACCTGAACCTGAGCCCTAAATGCTTAATCTCTTCCTAATTGTAAGACTAACCAGGAACCGTGTCCTCACGGTGTCTGTTTCTCAAGTTCCACTATACTTGTGGGGACATTTGGCCCTCACAAGTGTAGGTATAAAAGTACAAGCACGCACGCACGCACGCACGCACGCACGCACGCACGCACGCACACACACACACACACACACACACACACACACACACACACACACACACACACACACACTCACACTCACACTCACACTCACACTCACACTCACATACACATACACCTTTTCACTATCTCTCTCTCATACACAGAGTCATTTTTGAGAGAGATTATGATTACTGGTATCATTGAGAGCGCGCGCAGTCTGCAGAAAAGGTATTAGAAAGGAAATTATTTATTGATCCCATTGGTCCGCTGTGTTTGTTTCTCATAGTGCCATGACTCAGTAGGCTGCCTACAGTATAGCAGTGTTTCCAAAACAATGGTCCGGGTCCCATTTTTGGGTCACGAACCCATTCGTATGGGTTGCAAGTAAATATCAATTATTTTGCATTTCCACATTT